>NC_140592.1:122067094-122519594 GCF_964204655.1 Triturus cristatus | reverse complement strand
TAGCTGCATCGTGTTTCATATCTTTGGAGTGGTAATGATAAATCCTCTTTAATGTAAATTTGGATTTAACATTACTATTTTAGAAATGCCCCTTTTAGAAAGTGAAACAGCAAGGGGGGTTAGGCCCAATGGCACAGGATCAGGTAGGGCCGTACAACTTATTAGCAAAGGGAGAAGACCTGACCTGTTTTCAACTTATAAAACTGTCTATTTAAAGCAAAGATCAAACAAACTCCTTTCAGTAAAATTGTGAGATATAATGTTCCTTATTGTTCTGATTTAATGTTTGTGACTGTATCATGTTTGTGGAATGAAGAAGTGTTGACTTTTCACACACTTAATGAATTTTTCTAAAAATATTGAAAATATTTAAAAATTCAAAAGGTTAAATAAATAACCAGATCAAACTGAAAAGAGTTCATTTGATCTTTGCTTTAAATAGACAGTTTTAAAAGTTGAGAAGGGGTCAGGTCTTCACCCTCTGCTAATAACTTTTAGAAAGTGGGAATTTCTCTGCTCTTAGTGCTCTGTGAGCCTTGCAGTCTGTCTCCAATACATGTCTGGGTTGGGTCACAGCTACACTTTGTTCCTTGCCTCTACTCAGCCACAAACACAAGAAGGTTGGGTGTGACATGGAACTCGTCTGCATTCATCTGCATTCTCATAGCTCTTCCTGGACAGGAGGAGAGGGGGAGCTGGTTCTTACACCTGAATAGGTAGTGTCCTGTTTCCCATACAAAGGGGTGAATCCCCCCCACAGATAGCCTCGCTGGGATGAAAGGGGACCTGTGCACCTCAAGGTATTGCTTGGAATTCACCACCACTTCAAAGGCACTAACCCTACCAAGACAGTACACTACTGAACCTGTGAATGGGTCGGCTAGGAGTAAAGACTGCTGTGCTACAAGGATTGCCACTTTGCTTGATAGGTGCTCTGGAAGATCTGATTTTATGCTTTGCTGTGCGGCCCTGCAGCCTGCTGATCTCTGCCCTGCTGAGGACAAGGACTGGACCCATCTCACTTGAACCCAGAGTGACTTCAAGGACTTGCTGGCTTGACCCCTGTTCTGAAGTCTCAGGGCCATCAAAGACTTCTTTCAACTCTGCAACAGCACCTGTACTCTGCCATCTGTGAGTCCTGCCCTGCAAAGTGGTGGAAACACAGTAAGGGGTTCTTCATCACACGTGCAGATCAGAATCAAGCATCATGTCTTCGATGTTGATGCTTTGCTCCATCCAAGTTACTTTTTCAGTGGGATCTGCGTGAGTCCTTTAGCCGACCGCCCTTCATCGAGGTCTGCCTGAACTTTGGATTTACCCCAGTCCAGCATGACCTTAAGTAACCTCTGAGCGCTATTTGACTCAGCACTAGATTTTTGTCATTTTGGTCTTATTTTATTCATAAAAGTATTCTCTATAGACTGTGTCAAGTATTTTTGTGGTGTTTTCATTGTGTAACTGTATGTATGTATATTGCCCAAATACTTTATACATTGCCTTTTTAGATAGCCTGACTGCTCCGTGCCAAGCTACCAGAGGGTAAGCACAGGTTATTTTTAGTGTATATCTTGCTTGCCCTGACTAGGATTGCAGCCCTACTTGGAAAGGGTGGACACCTCTGTCAACTGGAGACTGAATTTCTAACAGCTACTCACAGGTAGATGGAGAGCTAGCAGTAGTTCACAAGCTACTCACTTGAGAAGCCTGCCCTTAGGAGAGGAAGATGATGTGTCAGCCATCTCATGGAACCGATCTAGTGCAGGAATTGTCATGCCCATGTTATGATTCTTTTTAGTAGAGTGCATCTCATTACATTTTTCACTAACATCTCTCTCTTATGTGCAGAATAGGTGGCCATCTTTTCTTCTTTCCATCTGGCCTAGTCAGTCTGGGACAACCCATGATGACACCCTCCTGATAAACCATCCTGTTAGATGACAAACATTTAGCCATACCGCCATTAAACCCACAAACCCAAGGAACAGATGAAGTCATAGAAACCATTTGCTTCATTCCGTTGGTTGAGAAACCCACCCATGATGAATGCCACAGCTTCAGCCAAACCTTGACACGCACATAGGCATAGTTTAGGGTATATTAGAACTCCCAGTGCATCTCACTGGTGATATAACCATCATACACAAAAAGACCTTAGTCTCCCCCCTCTTCCTTAAGAAACGCTTTGCGTTCTTTTGCAGGGACACTCATAACATTTTGTATGTATTGAATAGGGAGGACGTGTCCCTTCCTACCTCTTGTTTGAGGACCTCTCTACCCTTTTGTGGCCCCGGTGGGTCCCTCACAATATGGTATAGTTTAGGGCACACCAGGTATTGTAGTTGTACTTTGGCTTGCCTCTAGCTGTCCCTGGCTCTGCCCATGTGACCACTGGTCCTAGGTTGCATAGGCAGCAAGCACCATTTTCCTGTTAGAAAATAAAAACAGCTATAATTTGTAGTCTTTAAATCATAAACTGGTCCAGGCTGTTCAATGGGGAAAGATGAATCTTGAAATTGTTTCTATTTGACCCATTGAGTCACTTATGAAAGTACAGAACTATCTCCAGGTTAATCTGTGTGTCAGAGTCCCTAAACAATAATCACTGTGCATTTCACATTTAGCATGGAACACAAAATCCTCCTTTGTGAATTCCAGTCTTGAATATGCCCTGCTGTGGAATAGAAACCTTACTCAGTAACATCAGAGAGGAGCTCCTCACTACTAAGAACTAACATTAAGATGGAGCATTGTTCCTATTAGACTTATCTGCAGCTTTGTTAATATTAGCTATGTCAAACTCCTACAGTCATAAAACTAAAACAGAGGAATAGGCATTGGACGTATACCACCACAGAGATTTAAGTGTTTCTTATATGGTCATCCACTCAAGGTCATGATATCCTCCTTTTCATAAGAAAACACACACAACACTTGCAGGCTTACTACAAGGCTCAGCCTTGTCTTCAGTCCTCTTTAAGTCACTACATAGGTTATTCTGTGACAATCCTCGACAGATTAATATAAGCAAACAGATGCATGCAAAGAATATGTGCCAAAATCTAAAACGCCAATAGGGGGGTTCAATGTCAACAGCAAGTCGCCAACTGCCTGAGGCATGTGTAGAGGCCTATTAATGGGATTCATGTAAATCCAGTAAAGATTACATCATTACTCTCCAGTCCAGCAATCTCTTTCACTAGATCTCAAATCAGGGTCTGCCACCTTCTGTTAAACTATTAGAGACTTCCTTACATGCAATTTTACAAATCAGCAGTGGGACAAAGCAAGTGTTCCACTACTTATGCCTCCTGCTTGAGATCATGCTCTACTAAGGCAGCCACTAGACTGCTTTAGTCCTCTGTTCATTTAGGTTCTGCTTTGAATATTGAAAGCTGCTTGATGCTGAACAATGTGCCAAGCCTATTGCAAAAATGCAAAGAACACAAAATCATGCATTGTGTCTCATCTTCAGTCTAAAAGAATCACCCACAACATTCATTCCATAATTGCACTGTAAGGAAGTGGGTTAATAGTTGAAGGGGTGAAACCCTTCTCAAGCACCAGCCACAATTCTTCTCAGGGGGAAACCACAAGCAAACCTAAATTAAGCTGTTCTCAACCCTTGGGTAGCTTGGCACAGAGCAGTCAGTCTTAACTCAGAGGCAATGTGTAAACTATTTGTGAAACAACACAAACAGTAACACAGTGAAAACACACCACAAAAGGCGCCCACAAAAGAGTTAGAAACAGCTTTAATAAACAAGATCAAAATGCCAAAATTTCAAGCAGTAGATCCGGAGATATTCAATTTAAAGGTTTTAGTAAAAATAGAGCCAAAAGACGTAAAGCTCAAACTGTGGATAACTGGTCGCGCTGGATTCGGACAAAGTCACAAGTTCAGGCCGATTGCGATGGAGCGTGATCGGACTACAGGGACCCAGTTAGGACCTCTTAACAAAGTACCTTCTATCCTGGTTTGCAAAGCATTTTCAGAATCAGTGTCGAAGATGCGTCAGGCGGATGAAGTGATGCATTGATTCCGAAATGTGGCAAGGCTGCAGTGTAAGGTTGGTTGTGTCATAATCGAGGATTCCATTGACGAGCTCTTGCAGAGCGAAGTCAAGAATAGAGAATGTATAACCAGGTGAATTGTTTGTTGGTTCTGAGGAGCTGTGAGGCTGTGGTGTGAAGTCTGGTGTGGTTGTTGAGGCTGCTGTCGATGAGAGATGTGAGGGCCTGAACCGTAGATGCATCGCAGTCAGCAGGTCAGCACAGCAAAGCAGCAGCACAGCAAGTCAGTAGTCCAGCAGAGTTCCGATCAGAAGAGGGGAAGGCCTTCAGCAGCACAGCAGCTCTTCCTCCAGGCAGAGTATTTATAGGACCAGAGGTGTACTGAAGTGGTGATGTCTGAGGTCCAGTATGTAAACCCAGTTGTGCCTTTGAAGTGGTGGAGAAGCTTCTAGAGGTTTTCCTTGGAAGGCACCAGGCATCCTGCCTTTCTTGCCCTGGCTTCAGACTAACAACAGGGGGTATGCAGCCCTTTGTATGGAGACAGGACATAGCCTATTTAGGTGTAAGCGTGGTTGGGCCCAGCTCTTTTCTCCCATCCTGCCAGTGATGGCCCACCCACGCACACCAAAGCTCCTTATTGTCTGTGGCTGCCTAGGACAAATACACAAGGCCCAACTGTCAGCTACACCCAGTCATGTGACCAGAGACAGGCTACAGGTATTCAATGACAAAGGCAGGAAAACGCCAACCTTCTAAATGTGTCATTTTCAGAATTGTAATTCATAATCTGACCATAAGTTAGGATTTTAAATTAAGATTTCAGGGACTATAAAAATTAACTGGTTACCTCTTCCAGTTTGGAACTTACACTTATAAAAGGAAATAAGTTAACTCCAATGTTATCCTTGTAGTAGTGAAAAACGAATTTGAAAGTTTTTAGACTACTTGGACATGTAATACTTAAAAGTACATGTCCAACTTTTAAATACATTGTACACTGCCCTCTGAGCTGTCCAGGGCCTGCCCAAGGTGTGACTTATCTGGATAAAAAAAAAAGGTTTGAGCCTGGAAAATATTTATTTTTCCAGGTCGAAATGGCGATTTAAAACTGCACGCACACAAGCTACAATGGTTACTTAAGTGGGTGGCACAATCAGTGCTGCATTGGCACTAGTAGTGTCACTTTACAAAGGGCTTACAAGTATACTAAATATGCCACTTGGGGACAAGCTAATGCCACTATGTTTTAAGAAGAGAGTACATGCACTTAAGCACTGGTTAGCAGTGGTAAAGTGTGCAGAGTCCTAAGGTCAGCATTAAACGAGATCAGCAAAAAATGGAGGTGAAAGGCAAATGTTTGGGGAAGACCACCCTAAGGTTGTCAGGTGTAGCATGCACTGATCACTAGATCCTGGTAAAGGAACATTCTGTCTCCAAAGACTATTGCCTTGTCCATAGAACACTCCAGGGCTGTTCCCCCAGATACTTGATCAATGTGTTCAAAATCTACCAATTAAGGAGATGCCTAAGATCAATCTTACAAAGGTTAATATTTATCTATCCAGCATAATACAACAATTATTTGGGTAAAACTGTGCAAGGAAGACACTACTCACTAAGACTCTGCTTTCATCTCTATGTTGAATGAAATTTCTCGAACTTCAGGCGATGACTAAAGGCTCCCTTTATGCTTTCAGTTTATGTCCAGCAAGGTAGTGACATCAAACCCACTAGGAGCATGACAACACTGCTGCAAAAGAATATTACATTTAAAAAACCAAGAGCTCAAATAAATATTCTTGAGAATAATCACATACTGTGCAGGCCTAAACATAGTGAGCTGCAGTAGTGTGCAGAGTTGATGGAGCACCTCAAATATATGTGCACACAATAACCCCTGACTTTTCTGAACTTCCCCATTGCTTAACCCTTCTGTAATCCTTACCAAATGCTAACCCTGAAAGCACGTTGTTAGATTTGGGGGTCTCTAGTTGGCAGAGGTAGGTACCTTTGTCCAAATAGGGACCCTTGTGTCTAGTCAGGGTAAGGGGGCACACTCCTAAAATAACCCCTGCTCACCCCCTTGGTAGCTAGGCAAGAGCAGACAGGCTACTCGTGAGAAAATACCCATCAATGCCCGTCCCACACTAAGGAACCGCCCCCACAACCCCGCTCCCCAGTCCTTCTCAGGGACCCAGTGGGAAGACATGGCTACCTCATAGGCCTTAAACCAATGCCCAATGTCATCATTTTTGTAAAACTCTTTCACCACATCTTTGGAAATATACACTCTAGCTTCTACAGGCATTGACGGTGTGCTGCCACCAGAGGGAGTAATCTCTAAGCTCCTGGCTTTCAATTCCAACTCCCTCAAACTTTTCTCATGATCCAACTGCATTCTCTTTTCTTCTAGGGCCAATTTCCTATTTTCTAACTCCAGTTGCCCACTTAACTTGAGCTTGGCCAGCTCCATTTCATGCATCCTACATCTCTCCCTCTCCTCCAACTCCTCTGGAGACAGGCCTTTGGCAGAAACACTGCTACCTATTGGGGAAGTTGCTCTCCTCCCCCCTGGACCCAATGGCCCACACAGCTGCTCCTCTGCATTCTCAACCCCTTCCTCATCCTCAGGGGTACTTCTTGCTGCGACCCAGGCCCTCAGAGCCTTCTGGTACTCATCCTTCTTGAAGAGACCGGTCTTGCAACTTTGAATCTCTTGCAAAAGTGCTTCAGCTGTTTGACATTGTAGCATTCCAATTTCTCCTCTTCCCAATCACAATCAACAGATGCTATGGATGCTGCTTTCTCCATGGTGGTTAAACGTGGCAGTTCCTTGCAAAAATAGAAAGTCCCAGAAAAAAAAATCTACCAAAAGCATGTGGTCGCGTTTTGGTCTGCACTCACTAGTAGTGTTCACCAATCACTGTACATGAGTCACAAATGCAAGTCCAAATCCTCACCGCTGCCCAACAATGTTAGATTTGGAGGTCTCTAGTTGGCAGAGGTAGGTACCTTTGTCCAAATAGGGACCCTTGCGTCTAGTCAGGGTTAGGGAGTGCACTCCTAAAATAACCCTGCTCACCCCCTTGGTAGCTTGCCACGAGCAGACAGGCTTATCTCAGAGGCAGTGTGTAAAGCATTTGTGAACACATACATTAACCAAGTGACAACACTACAGATGAACACCACACAAGTTTTATATCAAAAATAAGTTTTCTTTATATAGACAAGACCACAAAACCACAAAAATCCACAATACTGTACCTAAAATGGTAGAATTAGCTTAGTTCTCTTTAGATGTTAAATTGCGACACTTGGAGTTCAATGAACCTTAAGATGCGTAACGCAATACAACAAAAGTGTTCCAGGGAAAGTGATGCGTTGGTTCCTTACACGCAAGAATGGTGATGTGTCGCGTCCCTGCTGCTTCATAGGGAATGCGTCGGTTCTTCTCTGCGAGGGGAGGTGATGAGTCGGTTTCTTACTGCGCTTCCGTGGCAATGCGGCACGCAACGCCGTGATGCGATGCAGATCCGGTGCAAAGAAACAAAGATGGTGTCTTTTCTTGATGTGACACGATGCGAACCACGACAGGCCCTGTGGCACGCATCTCGGTGATGCGGTGGCATCTGCTGCGATGTCGATCCTCTTCTCCGATGTTGCGGGATACTCCGGCAACGATGTGAGCCGCGACAGGCCCTGCGACACGCTTCCCGGTGATGTGGCGGCATCGGATGTGACGTTGATCCTCTTCTCCTGCGATGCGAGTTGCTTCGACAACGATGCGACCCACGACAGGCCCTGCGACACGCTTCCCGGTGATGCGGCGGCATCTGCTGCGACGTCGATCCTCTTCTCCGGCGATGCAAGGTGCTTCGGGGACCCTGCGATAACTCAACGGTTCTTCTGGGCTGAGACAGGCCCTGCGACATGCTTCCCGGTGATGCAGCGGTGTTTGATGCGACATCGATCCTCTTCTCCGGCGATGCGAGGCACTTTCTCGTTGTGAAGCAACAGCAGCAGTGCGGCGACACGCTTCTTGCTCATGAGTCGCGCTTCCAGCTCCTTGCGACACGCAGTCCCTCAGAAAGCCTCGAAAAACAGCAGGCACTTCCAAAGAACTCTTGGGGAGCCGGTGGGCAAAGTCTGTTGTCCCTGAGACTTCAGCAGGAGGCAAGCTCTTTTCTCAAGCCCTTGGAGATCCTTCACAAGTTGAATAAAGTACACAAAGTTCCTTCTCCTCTCTTTGGCAGTCAGGCAACCACTGCAGGTCAATCCCTCAAGCTTAAGGATAGTCTCTCCTCAGTCTCTCTGGTTCCTCTTCTCAACAAAGGTTTCTTCTTGTTTCCCAAAGTGATCTAAAGTTCTGGGGTCTGCGTCCCCCTTTTTATTCACAGTTTCTCTTTGTTCTCTGAAGGCAGAGAGGCCTTTGCCTTGTCCAAAGCAGTTCTGGTCAGTCCTGAAGCACTCTGTTTACATGACTCCTTCTTTCCTTTCACAGTGCAGGGCAGAGACATCAGACGCATCACAGGAAGTGGAGCCAGCATTGTGGAGGGAAGGCACAGCCCTATTCAGGTCCCAGGTGTAACTCCTCCCACCCATCTGCATGCAGATCTTTCTATTCAGCCCTGTGCTGACTCACCCTGTCTCCTGGAATTCCCCAGCCCCTATCACTCAAACTCCAGACAAGGAATACACAACCTTGCAGAGGCAGGTTTGGATGGTTAGACAAGAAAACACCTACTTTCTAAAAGTGGTATATTGAAACACAGAATGTTAAAACCAACTTCACTAAAAGATGTATTTTATCATTCTGAGTTCAGGCATACTAAACTCGTATTTCTACCATGTTCCCTGAGTCAGTTAGGATTATAAGCTGTAATAATCAAAACTGCCCATTCTGGCCTATAGGGAACAGGTAGCCTTGCAATAGTGAAAAACGAAAATGGCTTTAATTCACTATTAGGACATGCCACACACACCAGGGCATGTCCTACCTTATACTTACAATGCACCCTGTCCTTGGGCCTACCATCGGGGTGTCTGATATGAAGAAAAGGGAAGGTTTAGGGACTGGCAAGTGGGTGCACTTGCCCAGTCAGCATGGCAGTACCAGTCTGCACACAGGCTCTGCAATGGCAAGTCTTAGACACACTTTAACAGGCTGCTTCTGTGGGTGGCACAACCAGTGCTGCAAGCCCACTAGCAGCATTTGGATTACCAGCCCTGGGTACTCCTGGTGCACTGTACTAGGGTCTGACAGGTAAACCAAACCAGCCAATCACGGAATCACTAATCCATACATCAATTCATCAAAGGAAGCACTTTCACTGTGACACTGGATAGCAGTGGTACAGTGCCCAAAGCATCTAACACCAGCATGAGGCAACAGCAAAAAATGGAAGGGAAACCCACGCCAAGATGCCAGGTCTAACACACGTGGAAGCAGCCTCATCATGGTTTAAGAATGCTACAAAAATAAAATCTAAATACCAAATAATATTTAGCCTTTATTACATGATTCCTCTGTGGGATTATAGAATATGGTTCAGAAATAAAACCGAGCATGTGCCCAAAATTATGAATGACATGAGTGACTGAACTCAAAAGGAGCCACTGTATTCCAAACCACGTGGAACACCTCTTGAAAATGCTTACATGAGAATATGTTTAGGAGGAGAAAGGAGGAAAATGTTGTCTAGTGCTCACAAAATAAAGATCTGTGCCAACAATCATGCATAAAGGTTTGTGAAGGAGATGTTTTTTTCTGCAGGGAGATAGCAAAGTTTACAGAACTTCTAGGGATAAGTTTTGATACTTTGGAAACAAGATCAGTTCATGTTTTGAAGAGGTTTGGGGGGAGTTTTAAGTAGGATTATCATGATTTACCTGAGACTAAGGTATTGTTTATTTGACAATTATTTGTTTTTTGAAGATATGATTGTTTTCTTGGGTAGATTGAAATGTAATCAGTTTTCCTTTCTTTATACAGTCCTAATGTGTTTTGTTAGAGGATTAAGCCTAGGGTCAGATGAAACCTAGAATTTCTTATAAGCAGGTTTAGCACTAGAGGTAGCTTTTCTTAGATATGCTTGTGCTTAGGGCTGAACGTCTACTTCTAACATTTGTGATCCAGTGAATTTGGATTCTGCCTTGGTAGGGTTTAGTTGGAGTATACATATTGTTGTTCTGCTTGCATTGCGCATAACAGACATTAACATTGCTAACTGCAGACCACCTCAGATATAATAGTGTATCCTCAATGTACCAATAGACCCACATTTCACATCAAATAAACGTCTCCATTTAGAACACATTGCTACAATGAAGACACACAGTGTAAGATGCTGCTTACCGGGTTGTTGGTAAAATCTGTAGATTGAATAAGTGATTGCATTGCAAATTTCATCCATGCCAAAGCATTATTAGTAGCCTGATGCAAAGATGAAATACCAAATACACAAGGACACCCAAACAGGAAATGATTCAAACAGAGAAATGTAGATCCATTGAGCCATTGAGCAAACAATACCAAATATCAAATGCGTGCAAATGGTCATGTGACTGGAAGTTGGAAATTCTTTGATACTTAACAATAGAATAAGAATTATCATTAGCACAGTTGGGGTGCAAAACCTTAGCAAATTTAAAAAGCTATGTTAACAATTCATTGGTTGTTGAGCCCCACGGATGATCTTGTATTGGTTGGGGGACTTGCTTGCAGGGTATTCATTGACTGTGATGTCCTGATGCTTGGGACTACCACTACACTTAAGTGGGATATGTCTGTCCACACAGAGGAGACACAAGGTGTGCTTTTTTCTGCCCTCAGCACACATAAACATCTGCAGCTTGCTGCAGTTAAATGGAAAGATTTTCTTTAGCAATTAAATTGTTCACAGCTCCAAGAACTAGTTCAAAACTTTTGCCTTGAAAAGAAGTCTCTCTCCAGCAATACTTATATGTTGCAAAGTGAAACACAACCATAGTGAAGTATGGGATGGCTTGTAATCCTCTACAGTACTGCACTATTTATTCTGACTTCAAAAGGACATCTGGTAGCAAACTGGAGTACTACGCCCTTTCTGTTCACTTCAGAGGGGCCTCTAAATGCATCATGTTTGCACCCTTCAACAATATGTCAAGCCACTGCTTCCCTGGAGTGTATGTCACATTTATATCAACATACAGGATTGGTGCACATCTGTACATTTTCTATTAGTGATTGGTCAAAAAACAATACCTCTCCTTTATCACTCACCTTCACCTTCGAAGACCACTACATCACCATGATATCAGAAAGACCATATTAAACAAGACAATTCAACCAATAAGAACAATCAATCAACTAGGCCATCAGGGAAAGCTTCCCAGGTTTAAAGTATTACTTTATCAAAAGCACAGCTGTTTGGTTCAGGCTGTTACAAACCAATATCATCAAGTTTTGATATCTGTATTTTATCTATTGAAAAATTCCCGTCAGTTTTATTTTTTAAATTACACCCATTGTCCTCCCAGAGATAAATATTTTTTGGCATTGTGTACAAATTTTGATTTAGACCGCCCCTTTCATCCGGCCTTAACATATAGGGAAAATAAGTTGAAAGTGACCACGAATTTACAAACATGGTGTTGTTTGACTTCCAGGCTAGCATATCAAATTTTTGCCTTTTTGGAACGCATGCCACCTAATAATGGGTTCTTTTTAAATGTGCAAAAGTACTTGGCTTCCTTTAATTGGCTTGCCATCCAATTATGAAGTGGCCCTACCTGAAATACTACGAAACTGCACAGGGTAGGAGGGAGTGCCATTTTGATACTTAGGCAAGTGGTGATGACTTAATGTTTTTCATCTGTATCACAGGATCCACTCATGAGGATTTTCAAACACTGATATAAAATTGGGATGGAAGACACTTGACATGCAGCACTATTGTCTCGTTATTTGGAGAGGTAAGGTGTCTTTAATTACCATATGAGATAAGAAAGAAACATTATTAAGATGTAATTTTATTTTGGAAATTTTTCCAGGCCATTTATATCACCCACTCCCTCCTAATTTTAGTGTACAAATTAGAGTTGGACCTGTCTACTTGAAAATGCAGAAACACTGTGATTAATTTAACAAATTGTGGGTATCTCAAATTTATGTGCAACGTAATACTACTTTTCGTGAGATACTTCCTCTTGTTTTTTTTCTTTTTAAATCTTACCTCCAATGCAGACAGTTTTGGATTAATTGCCTTGGTGTGTCACTATAGACAGGAACATTTTTCATAGTTCTGGACTAAATTTTTCAATTTTCAATAGGTGATGATATTGTTAGGGTTCTACTGTTATTCTCATTTTGCGGACTGACTTATGTTGACTTTTCTCCCTTGTATATCAACTATTTGGCAAGTTTTGAGTTTACTAATCCCATTGTCTTATTTTATCACTCTGATTTCCGATTCTGTTATCAATCCTGTTTAACATGACTATATACAAATGGAGTACATTTTTAGGGAGTAAGTGGTTTGGGAACTGCATATAATATGTAGTCGTATTATTTGTGGTTCTTTTTCCCCCTTCAATAAAAAGGCGTTTAGCTGTTAAACGCATATTGGCTACATGACAAATATCTGAACAAAATAAAATAGATGGACAATCTAACATACGGAGCAACTTTGAAACTCATTGGATTGCTTTAGGTGAACCAAGTTTATGGTTACGCATCTTAAAATGGTCCTTTTCCAAAATACTGTTACAGTGGTGAATGTGTGCTGGAAAACATCTGCAGAGTTACTCTAATAAGATTCTGAAGCAGCAGCCAAAGAAAGGTTGAGGTATGTATTAATGTTTTGCTCCCGAAATCTGGTCCCAAAACATTAATGATTTACAGACTACTGAAAGGTAGTGGTAAGGAATTCACAAACAGGAAAGGATTCATAAGGGAATTATAGCTCACTTGGAATCAATATTTTTTGAATTGACCTACTAGTACATAGGTCGGTTCGCAAAATACCACACCTGTTGCAAAAATACTGCTCGCTAATTGCAACCAGTATTTTGAGACCAATGCTACGTTGTAAGAAATAGCAGGAAATTGATGAATTAAAGTATTTAATATTAAAGATTGCGGCACAGCAACAAGGTACAAATGCCCAGCAAACAGGAACAGTGCAACTGACCTGAGTGCTTAGCAGCCACATAACATTGTCTGTGGAACCAGAATGTATAACAATAGATGCAGAAACCTTAAAGGGGAAGGGAGATAAAGAGTAAAGTAAAAATGCAATTGTAACATACGTACATCTGGCCCAATATTTTTCTGCTGATTTTAGAGGACCTGAATCAATGTCCAGATACGGCACCCTTTCTCCTAACGTCAAAGTGATCTCTAATATGGACCTAGGATATTGTACTCTTTCCACTGACATCCCCGCCTGCCACCGTGGTGGAGATCTCTGTACAGAAAAGATAGGATAGACGGAGGTGGAGAACTCATCTCATAGGTTTGTGTATTACATGTTGTGTTCAGTAAATAATGCTATTGAAATCCTACTTTCTGTACTTCGAAATGCAGTTTGCAGTCCGCGTGATGCAATGATCACTCATGGATTAAACCATGAACTCATCTAACCATGAACTCATTACAACTGTTACCCACTCACCTGTCAACATCCTCCCACACAGGTTTACCAACCACAAGCCATCAGTTTTCCTTACAAAGTTCCAGAACTGAAAATTGTCAGGCCTTTTTTACGTTAAGAAGTATGGTGATGGTCGGTGACACTGAACTTTCCTTTCACACATTGTATTGAGGTGTGTTAGTCCCGGTGAAATGAACCTAGACACTTTGGGGCAGATTTATAAGCCCCGTACGCCACATTTGCGCCGCCGTTGCGTCACTTTTGTTACGCAGCGACGGCGCAAAGCCAGCACCATGCTGTGGGGTATTTACAACGTGACGCATCTAGGGAGATGCGTCACGTTGTAAAGCCCTGCGCCACATGTGGGCGCTCCGGCACAGGGGGGGGGTCCCCGCGCAGGAACGTCTCTGAAAAGTGGATGAGTGCAATCTACAAGATTTCACTCAGTCACTTTTACGGTCATGCTGCGTCAAAACCCTGCGCCTGCTTGAAGCAGGCGTAAGGATTGACGCAGCATGTTAGGAATAGGGGCACCTTGAGCCTTGCTGGAGTTGCGTCGCACTTGCGACGTGACTCCAGCAATGCGCCGCCTTTCCGCCGGGGGATGCGACACGCATCTGCCCATCCGTGTGCCACGGTGCGCCGCATTGTAAATGCGGCACATCAGTGGTGGCGCACGGGTGGGCAGATGCATCGCAACTCTTCTGGCGCATCCCTGATGATTAGCAGAGATGCGCCAGAAGTTGTAAATCTCCCCCATAGTTCATTACATCTATAAGGCTTATTCCGTTTCCGGTGCAAACTTCCATTTGCGCTTGAAATGAGGGGCATATTTACAGGCCTCTTGCACCACTTTTGCATCATTTTTCGCATGTTAAAAGTGACGCAAAAGTGGCGCAAGGGGCTTGTTAATCTGCCCCCAAGTTGGCTTGTATTTTCTCATGAACTACTTACACATTTGCGAGTTGTGCATGCACATATTGGGTATCCCAGTTAGAGCAGTCTTGGTAAACAGCATGGAAACCCAATTTGTGAACACTGGAACATATTGTAGGGTGCATGTAGTGGGATTGTTCACCCAATAACGTTTTCCATAGTGCCCAAACTAGAATTTCCGGCTAATTGTAGAAAAGATTCTCATGAGGTTTTATCCTTGGTGTGACAGTACGCTTTTTAAATACACATACCATCTGCAGTAAACTTGTGAACAAATGGAGTTTGCGCCCGAAAAAGAATAAATCCTGCAGTTTTGCTCAGAAAAAAAGAGGGCTAAAAAATATGCCCGTAAAAGACAAAACCATTTGGCAACCTTAATGATATTGTTGTTCTGAATCAACAGGCGTGCATTCCTTTAAAAAGTTACAGAGCCAAAAATGACCTGAGTAACCTCTCTAAACTTAAAGGAGCAGATCTATGTTGTAGTTGCACCACTTTTATGCCGCCGTTGCGTCACTTTTGTGACGCAGCGGTGGCGTAAACCCTGCGCCACGTTGCGCCCTATTTACATTGTGACGCATCTATGGAGATGCGTCACAGTGTAAAGTCCTGCGCCACATGAATCCTGACGCAGGTTTCATGTGGGCGTTTCCACGCAGGGGGGGCGTTCCGTTGCAGGAACGCCTCTGAAAAGTGACTCAGTGAAATCTATAAGATTTCACTGAGTCACTTTCCCAACGCTGATGCGTCAAAACTCTGCGCCTGCTTGAAGCAGGCGTAAGGCTTGACGCACCATGTTAGGTATGGGGTAGGTTGGAACAGTGCTGAAGTTGCGTCGCACTTGCGACACAACTTCAGCACTGTGCCAACCTTACGCCGGCAGATGCGTCACGCATCTGCTTATCCTTCCGCCACGATGCGCTGCATTGTAAATGCGGCGCATCTGCGGTGGCGCAAGGGCAAACTTGCGTGACGCATCTTCCCTGGCGCATCCATGCTGATTTGCAGGGATGCGCCAGGGAACATAAATCTGCCCCAAAGAGAGAGAAGGGGTTTGCTTGAACACAGATCGAACAAGGTTAAAAGCATTATCAGAAAGTAAGAGGAACTGGTCGAACAGGTCTGTAACGAGGAATAAATGTTTTGGGGGCATAGCTTAAGTAAGGACAGTAACATAGTCTCGCCGAGCATTTCCTTGACCCAGAGACTCAGTCCTATATGCTCTGGTTTAACTGTAAATGGCAAAGAGACCTATGTACCCACTGCATGAAGAGTTCATTCTTTCCACTCCATGCAGCAGGCCCAATGAATGGCTACCATCGGAGTGGTACACATTAGGAATCTGCCTACCCTTCACTGAATAGTCGTGAGCCTGTACTATGTGCCGCCATCTGGTGCAGAAAATGAAAACATTTACTTTGGAACACCCACAGTTATGGGGAAAGGTTCTGGGGTTACCATGGTGAAGTGATAATGTTGGAAGAAGCTTTATTGTTTAATTAATTAGATTGAAAAACACTTAAAAAAAAGGCATATAAAAAAAATCGATGATACAAAAGTTAAAATAATTGATGTTAAACTATTGCACAAGGCCAAAGATCCCAGATTTGAGTTTTCATGATTCTTCAAGCAACATGCGTTATCTATAAAAAATAGATGTGTGCCGAGCAGAAGCTTCATTACTAAGGGGCAATTCCATTAAAACACAGTACAAGAGACGGACATGACACAAGTCCCAGGAATTGTGCCAATATCGGCAACACTCCCCATCCCTCCCACAGCAATAATTTGGAGAAATAATCAGACAAGACACATTCTTAGTGCAGAAAACTGCTGCAGGTTTATATGCGTAACAAATATGCCAACATGGTGGGTTATCTTACGGGTGATCCCAGGGCAGGCAGCCCCTCGACGCCTGCCTGCCTGATGAGCCAAATTACACCGTGGACCTAGCCAACCGGTGTTTGTCAATTTGGGGGAGGGGATAGCCCCTCCCACCGGTGGACCACCAGTCCACCCCCTTACTCACGCCACCCCAGCTAACGGGGGCGGAGCATTACAGGCAACCCCCGGTTGCTCAGGTCCACAACCGCCTGCAGGACTAACGGGGCGCTATCGCTCCTACAGGGTCCAACGCGAGGACCTCCCTGGGGATATTTGGCTTAAGCACCCTTACTGTGCTCCTGCAGAGGGTGCCCTTCTGTACCTTACAGCCTCTGGATCGCCCCGTAACTCCACCTGCAACACAAAATAATAAGTTAGTTAAACACACCCCCCCCTGCCTGTAAGCTGGGTAAGCGGTGGGGAGGGAAACGGCATCAGGGCAGCATGAGAAAGAGGGCGAACAGTGGGCGGGAGAGGTATAAGTACTTCTCCCCTCACCCCCTCCTGCCCGGAAGTGACGCATGCATGGGGGACCCTCGAGGGTCCCCAATACTGGGAGGCTGACTTGTTTGCCACCCTGTGACAATAAGGGGGGGCCACCCTCTTAGGAGGGCCACCTTTGTGGGCCCGGGGCAGCCCTGCATAGTGCCAATATCGGAAACACTCCCCATCCCTCCCACAAAGTCCCAGGAAGTCCAACTGTCCAATCCACTCACTTTAAGGCTCTATCTAGATGGGTGGTGATCTCTGCATAAAAAATAATATTGTCTCTATTGTCTCTGTGAAACTCAGGGCCTTGCAATGAAGTGAGCAGCCAGTAAACCACACAGTGCAGCTAACAGGGTGGGTCAGAAAAAGAATGACGACTGACTGTGGTGCAGTGCTTTTGGTATCAAACGACTGATTCGCAGCTCAATTTGCTTAACTCAACATTTAAGCATCATAGTGGCACTAGAATTTCTACAGTAGCCTATATAATATTTTTATTAATAATACCGAAGCTTTTCATCACGACTGCTCTTTAATGTGAGAAAGGCATACAAATCAGTAGGGCTGCTATAATTTCAAGGACATAAAGAACACTTTTTGCAGGGCTACCATCATTTTAAAGGAAATGTATCAGTAATTCTCAGCAGGACTGCCATAACTTTATTGCACAGTGCCCACGACGTTTCCAAAGGGATACCATACTTTTACAACCAGCACTTTTCATCATGTCTGCTATTATTTAATGAAAGAACACTCAATGCTCTCACCAACAGTGAAATTAGACATTTCGGACACAGTTTTTCATCAAGCTTTTTCATTAGCGCAAGTCTCCAGGTCCAGTTTGAGAAGACTTGCTTCTGTCTATACCATACCCCACTCAGGCTTGCTAAATGGGGGGGAAGGTAAAGGAACACAATGTCCACAGCGCGCTCTGTATGGGGCAGATAGAGTGCATATGTTTGCTACCTGTGGCTCTCTCTCCTGTGATTGATGAAATTAATAACTTTTTTAGAGACAAGCTGTCTCCTAACTCCCCCTTTAATATTACTGGGAATACAAGGCAGGTTGGGATCGGATGAGGGTAGGGCTCTGCTTTGTATCTCCATGGCTATTTTTAGGCAATGTGTCGCCTCAGCCTGGCTCGATGCTGATCCTCCCACTTTTCAGCAATGGCTGCTGCCTTGACTTATAACAGTGTATAAACTGGAACAGGCGGTTTATGCAAGAAAGGGTCATTGGGCCAGGAAGAAGAGACTGGGAATTTGGAAGCAATTGACTAGAGGGCATATTATCAACGGCCAGCGATAATTATCGCTGGCCGTGCTTAGCGATAATTTTGTTATCGCAGGCCATCTCTGGAATTTATCGCCCTGGTAGCGCGTTATTAACCACACGTTTCTCCAGGGCGATAAAAATTCCAGAGATAGCGAGGTTATCGCCCTTTTGCAGGGAACATCGCTGGTTTTCCAGCGATGTTCCCTGCAAAACGCGGATAACCTTGCTGATACGACCCAGAGGGTCGTATCAGCATAATCCACCCCCTATGTTAGGGATGGCTAAGTCAGGATTCTAGCAGACGTTAGATTTTGGAGAAAACGTCCGTTTTCGCCAAAATCTAACGTCTGCTAAAATCATGTAGGCTGCCTTGTATATATCGCGATGTAAACATCAGCGATATTTGCAAGGTAGCCCATCTGGTGTACGCCCAGTAACGCCCACTTGCATGTCATTGGAGATGCAAAGGGAGGCGTTGGGAAAAAGGGAAAAAGGGTGCTAACATGCGATTATGCATGTTAGCACCCTCTTGTAAATAGGGCGCTGGTTTTATCTCCGCTTCTATGGCTTTGTAAGCTAAAAAAGCTGAGATAAAGCCCTTGTAAATATGCCCATAAGTAGGTTAATCAATGGGCCGCATAAAATAATTTATACAAATTATTTGGGGTGTTAGGGGCCTGTTCTCGGTTGTAAATGCACTTGTCGCAGCTTGGTGTTCCTATTTTTATTTGACAGTACCAACACACATTTTTGAGTTTTGTAATTAGCAAATGCCAGAGGGTCCTTGATAGCACTCAGATGCTCACATGTTTATCTTCATTCAGGAAGATTGCAAAATAGTTCAATATATCATGCACATACTGTTGAAGTTTTTGTTGAGCTATAGATTGCCGGTTTGATCCTGGCAAGGTCAACTCAAACTTGCATCTTTCTGAGGTTTAGGGAACACGTTTCCACTATGAATTATGAATTACTAATAATAATCACATTGGAAATGCCCTTTGCAGACAGCTATACAAATAACATATTTCTATCATTATCACCCTCTTTATAACAGGTTCAAAGAGATAGATTGGAAAAGTACTGGTTTTAAATAATTCAGTCATCCTCTCTGCCCCTCTTTTAATATTAATGCAACATAGGAAAAAAACATGGGCATTGTATTTTACAATACTCACTGTTATTCCTTTCTCCTTCGGTGCAAACATAACATATTTCCTGCTGCAGAAAGTAAATAAGCATGAAGCAATGAACTCATGTCCACGGCTCAGTGAGGAAGTGGTCAGAGCCACCGACTGGCCCCAAAGTATGGGGCTGACCCCATCCAGTTGTGGATTTTGCGTCAACAGCAACACAGTATGAGCTGCATCTGGTAAAGTGTTGCTGGTTTCGAGGTAGGCTGAAGCTGACAATGGTGACCTATGACAGATATTGGTGAATAAGAATGATACAGAAAAGCTGTCATTCCCTTTAGACAACCTGTATCCATGTGATGAACTTATCACATAGAGCAGTCCTGCTGTGCATGCAGTTTATTTGGCCTAGCTCAACACAACAGTACACTATCATTCTCTTTCTCTCACTTTTCAGAGTCTATTTGTGTCTTTTCATTGTGCACTACTGGTGTTAATCCCTTCGCTGCTAGGCCTTTCCCCCCTTTGCTAAGCCTTTTTTTGGCTATTTGGGGTAGTGCGCGCTTAGACCCCTGTAACTTTTTGACCACATAAGGTATCCACGCCAAATTTGTGGCTTTTTCTTCCAACATCATGGGGATTGTAAAGGTACCCAGGGTTTGTGGATTACCCAGGAGGGGTCCCACAAAATAGCCAAAATACAGCTAAATTTAGTTTTTTGGGGGAAAAATGGGAAAAAAGGGCTGAAAATGAAAGCGGCTGGGTTTTTCCCTGCAAATGGTATCAAAAAAGGGTTTGTGGGGCTGAAATCACCATTTTCTCAGCTTTTAGGGAATGACAGACTTTGTCAGAAAACCCACATTTTTTACACTGTTTTGGCATTTTTCTGGGACATAGCCGATTTCTGCTATTTTTTGTGCTTTCAACCTCCTTTCAGTTAATGGTAGAAATGGTATGAAAGCAATAACAAAAGCTATACATTTTAGAAAAGTAGACAAAATTCTGAATTCAGCAAGGGGTCATTTGTGTAGATCCTTCAAGGTTTCTTTATAGAAACTAACAGTTAAATATAGGAAAAATTAAAATTTAGTTGCAAAAAACAGCCTTTTGTGTCAACGTTTTCACCTGTAACTTCTTCTAATTATGACAGCTCATTGAAAGCAATATACAGTTACATCCACTGGACCTTTCTAGTTGTGTGGCTGTATAGGACTTGTAGGTTCACCAAGAACCCAACAATCCCAGATTCAAAAACTGAGCAGCAATTTGCAATGGCTTTTTATTATGTACCGGGTATATAGCAATTATTGTGGGAAAATGTATACATGGAAAAATCGGTATGAAAGACACCTATGTACTTCTGAAATGGGAACAATTTATACAGTTTAGAAACAGTAGATATTTGCACATTTTCGAAATTGGGAATACTCATACTAGCTTGAGAATTATCGGTAATTTTTCAAAATGACTTCTTTTTTACAGAATGTCTTTCATTTGGAAGGCAGAAATGCATCGAAAGTCAATAGGTAATAACAGTTGCTTTACATATCTGAATTCCCCTAAGTCTCTCGATAAAAATGGTACCATACTTGTGTGGGTAGGCATAGTGCCCACAACAGGAAATGGCTCAAAACCCAACGTGAATACACCACATTTTCACAACGAAAAATTACCCTTTTTTTGCAAAGTGCCTAGATGTAGTTTTTGAAACCTAGCTCTGCCAGCACCTAGGGAAACCTAGCAAACCTATACATTTTTGACAACTAGACACCCAGGGGAATACAGGATGGGGTGACTTGACTGCCTCCCACCAGGTTCTGTTACCCAGAATCCCTTGCAAACCTAAAAAATTAACAAAAAAAACACATTTTGCCCACATTTCTGTGCTGGAAAGTTCTGGAATCTGCGTGGATCCACAAATTTCCACCCACCCCGCGTTCCCCAAAGTATTCCAAGAAAAATGGTACCTCACTTGTGTGGGTCGGCATAGTGCCCGTGACAGGAAACGGCGCAAAAGCAACGTGGACACACCTCAATTTCGCAGTGAAAAATGACCCTTTTTTGGCAAAGTGCCTAGCTGTAGTTTTTGAACAATAGCCCTGCCAGCAGCTATGTAAACCTAGCAAACCTATACATTTTTGACAACTAGACACCCAGGCAAATCCAGGATGGGGTGACTTGACTGCCTCCCACCATGTTCTGTTACTCAGAATCCCTTGCAAACCTTCAAAATGGTCAAAAAAATTACATTTTGCCCATATTTCTGTGGTGGAAAGTTCTGGAATCTGCGTGGATCCACAAATTTCCACCCACCCCGCGTTCCCCAAAGTATTCCAAGAAAAATGGTACCTCACTTGTGTGGGTCGGCATAGTGCCCGTGACAGGAAACGGCGCAAAAGCAACGTGGACACACCTCAATTTCGCAGTGAAAAAATGACCCTTTTTTTTGGCAAAGTGCCTAGCTGTAGTTTTTGAACCATAGCTCTGCCGGCACCTAGGGAAACCTACCAAACCTATACATTTTTTAAAACTAGACACCCAGGGGAATCCAGGATGGGGTGACTTGACTGCCTCCCACCAGGTTCTGTTACCCAGAATCACTTGCAAACCTAAAAAATTATCCAAAAAAACACATGTTGCCCAAATTATAAAAAAAAAAATAATTTGCCCAAATTTCTGTGGTGGCAAGTTCTGGAATCTGCGTGGATCCACAAATTTCTACCCACCCCGCTTTCCCCAAAGTCTTCCAAGAAAAATGGTACCTCACTTGTGTGTGTCGGCATAGTGCCAGTGACAGGAAACGGCGCAAAAGGCAACGTGGACACCCCTCAATTTCGCAGTGAAAAATGACCCTTTTTTGTCAAAGTGCCTAGCTGTAGTTTTTGAACCATAGCTATGCCAGCACCTTGGGAAACCTAGCAAACCTATTCATTTTTGAAAACTAGACACCCAGGGGAATCCAGGATGGGGTGACTTGACTGCCTCCCACCAGGTTCTGTTACCCAGAATCCCTTGCAAACCTAAAAAATTATCCAAAAAAAACACATGTTGCCCAAATTATAAAAAAAAAAAACTAATTTTGCCCAAATTTCTGTGGTGGAAAGTTCTGGAATCTGCGTGGATCCACAAATTTCCACCCACCCCGCGTTCCCCAAAGTCTTCCGAGATAAATGGTACCTCACCTGTGTGGGTCGTCCTAGTGCCCGTGACAGGAAACAGCGCAAAAGGCAACGTGGACACACCTCAATTTCGCAGTGAAAAATGACCCTTTTTTGGCAAAGTGCCTAGCTGTAGTTTTTGAACTATAGTTCCGCCGGCACCTAGGGAAACCTAGCAAACCTATACATTTTTGAAAAGTAGACACCCAGGGGAATGCAGAATGGGGAGACTTGACTGCCTCCCCCCAGGTTCTTTTACCCAGAATCCCTTGCAAACCTAAAGAATTTATTAAATAAACTAATTTTGCCCACATTTCTGTGGTGGAAAGTTCTGGAATCTGCGTGGATCCACAAATTTCCACCCACCCCGTGTTCCCCAAAGTCTTCAGAGAAAAATGGTACCTCACTTGTGTGGGTCGGCCTAGTGCCAGCGACAGGAAACGGCACAAAACGCAACGTGGTCACACCTCAATTTCTCAGTGAAAAATGACCCTTTTTTTGTCAAAGTGTCTAGCTGTGGTTTTTGAACCCTAGCTCTGCTGACACCTAGGGAAACCTAGCAAACCTATACATTTCTGAAAACTAGACACCCAAGGGAATGCAGAATGGGGAGACTTGACTGCCTCCCACCAGGTTCTGTTACCCAGAATCCCTTACAAACCTAAGCAATTGTAAAAAAATCACATTTTCCCCACATTTCTGTGGTGGAAAGTTCTGGAATCTGCGTAGATCCACAAATTTCCACCCACCCAGCGTTCCCAAAAGTCTTTTGAGAAAAATGGTACCTCACTTGTGTGGGTCGGCCTAGTGCCCGCAACAGGAAACGGCTCAAAACGAAACGTGGACACACCTCAATTTCGCAGTGAAAAATGACCCTTTTTTGGCAAAGTGCCTGGCGGTAGTTTGTGAACCATAGCTCTGCCGGCACCTAGGGAAACCTAGCAAACCTATACATTCTTGAAAAGTAGACACCCAGGGGAATCTAGGATGGGGTGACTTGACTGCCTCCCTCCAGGTTCTGTTACCCAGAATCCCTTGCAAACCTAAAACATTGTCAAAAAAACACATTTTGCCCACATTTCTGTGGTGGAAAGTTCTGGAATCTGCGTGGATCCATACATTTCCACCCACCCCGCAGTCCCCAAAGTCTTCCAAGAAAAATGGTACCTCACTTGTTGGGGTCGGCCTAGTGCCTGCAACAGGAAACGGTGCAAAAAGCAACGTGGACACACTTCAGTTTCGCAGTGAAAAATGACCCTTTTTTGCTAAAGGGCCTAGCTGTAGTTTTTGAACCATAGCTCTCCGGCGCCTAGGGAAACCTACCAAACCCACACATTTCTGAAAACTAGACACCCAGGGGATTCCAGTGAGGTATGGCTTGCATGGATCCCCCAACGTTTCCTTACCCAGAATGCCCTGCAAACCTCAATTTTAGCTGAAAAATGCACTTTTTTCACACATTTTTGTTTGGGAAAGTTGTGGCATCACCGGGGTGACACAAATTTCCCACCACCCAGCGTTCCCCTGGGTCTCCCAATAAAAATGCTGCCTCACTTGTGTGGGAGGCCCAAGTCCCCACGACAGGCAAGGGCCCAAAACGTATTGAGGCAACATCAAAATTTCCTATCACAAAATGTTGTGCCCCTTGCCTGTCGCGGGTACTTGGGCCTCCCACACGAGTGGGGCACCATTTTTATCGGGAGACCTGGGAGAACGCTGGGTGGTAGGAAATTTGTGTCAGCCCAGTGATGCCACAACTTTCCCCCACAGAAATGTGTGAAAAAAGTGATTTTTTTCAGCTAAAATTGAGGTTTGCAGGGGATTCTGTGTAAGGAAACGTTGGGGGATCCACGCAAGCCATACCTACCTGGAATCCCCCGGGTGTCTAGTCTTCAGAAATTTGTGGGTTTGGTAGGTTTCCGTAGATGACTGCCGAGCAGGGGACAAAAACCCAGGTGACCCCCCTTGCAAAACCAGGTTCTTTGGTGCTAGGCAATTTAGATGACGCCTCAATACGTTTTGGGGCTCTGCCTGTCGTGGGTACTTGGGCCTCCCACACGAGTGAGGCACTGTTTTTATCGGAAGGCTTTGGGGAACGTGGGGTGGGTGGAATTTTGTGGATCCAAGCAGATTCCAGAACTTTCCACAACAGAAATGTGAGGAAAATTGTTTTTTTTAACAAAGTTTAAGGTTTGCAAGGGATTCTGCGTAACAGAACCTGGTGAGAGCCAGTCAAGTCACCCCATCCTGGATTCCCCTCGGTGTCTAATTTTCAAAAATGTATATGTTTGCTAGGTTTGCCTAGGTGCCGGCAGACCTGGGATTAAAAATCTACAGCTAGGCACTTTGCAAAAAAAGGGTCAGTTTTCACTGTGAAAATGTGGTGTGCCCACGTTGCGTTTTGGGCCATTTCCTGTTGCGGGCACTAGGCCTACCCTTGCAAGTGAGGTACCATTTTTCTTGGAAGACTTTGGAGAATGCGGGGTGGGTGGAATTTTGTTGATCCACGCAGATTCCAGAACTTTCCACCTCAGAAATGTGAGGAAAATGTGTTTTGTTTTACTCATTTTTAGGTTTGCAAGGGATTCTGGGTAACGGAACCTGGTCAGAGCCAGTCAAGTTACCCCATCCTGGATTCCCCTGGGTGTCTAGTTTTTATAAATGTACAGGTTTGCTAGGTTTCCCTATGTGCCGGCTGCGCTCGGCCCCAAAATCGACAGGTAGACATATTGCTAAAAACAAATACGTGCCTAGTCTGCTTTCTGCTGCCCTGGGGGGGATATCGGGGGGTGGGGTTGCCCTGATATGCCCCCAACGGGGGCAGAAACACTGTGGCTATTTGTTTGGGGGCATTGGTATGCCCATTCTGGGCAGCCCCCACCCCCACACATAAAAAAGTTAGCGTAATCGTTGGGGTCTAGTGGGCTTTATGCCCGGGGGGGCACATTGGGGGCTACTGCCCCCATCTTCCCCCCAGGGGGGGCAGAAAGGCTGTAATTGTTGCGGGTGGGGGCATTGGTATGCCTATTTTGGGAAGCCCCCACCCAAATTAAAATTTGCCCAAAAAAATCCCTGGTGTCTACTGGGCTTTTTGGGGGCTACTGCCCCATCTGCCCCCCAGGGGGTTAGGAAGGCTGTAATTGTTGCGTGGGAGGGGGTGGGGGCATGGGCATGCATGTTTTGGGCAGCCCCATTCTAATTCAAATTTGCCCCAACAAAAAACCCTGGCGTCTAGTGGGCTTTTTGCCCCCCCGGTGGGGCACATTGGGGGCTAATGCCCCCATCTACCCGCCAGGGGGGGGCTGAAAGTCCAATAGACGCCAGGGAGTTTTTTGGGCAAATTTTAGTTAGAGGGGGGGGCTTCCCAAAACAGCCATGCCAATGCCCCCACCCTAATTAAAATTTGCCCATAAAGTCCCTGGCGTCTACTGGGCTTTTTTCCCCCTGGGGGCAGATTGGCAGCTAATGCCCCCATCTGCCCCCCGGGGGGCAGGAAGGCTGTAATTTTTGCAGTGGAGGGGGTGGGGGCATGGGCATGCCTGTTTTGGGCAGCCCCCACCCTAATTCAAATTTGCCCCCAAAAAATCCCTTGCGATGCAGATGGGGGGTAGAAAGACTACTAGACACCATGGTTTATTTGTGCAAATTTTAATTGGGGTGGGGGTTACATAAAACAGGCGTGCCCAAAAAAATCCCTGGCATCTAGTGGGCTTTTTGCCCCCCCCCGGGGGGCAGGAAGGCTGTAATTTATGTGGGGAGTGGGTGGGGGCATGGGCATGCCCATTTTGGGCTGCCCCACTCTAATTCAAATTTGCCCTAAAAAACCTGTTGACTAATGGGCTTTTTGCCACCCCGGGGGTGCAGATTGGGGGCTAATGCCCCCATCTGCCTCCAGTGGGGGCAGAAAGCCTACTAAATGCCAGGAATTTTTTTTAGGAAATTTTAATTAGGGTGGGGGTAGCCAAAAACGGGCATGCAAACGCCCCCACCCTAATAAAAATTTTCCCCAAAAAATCCCTGGCGTCTAGTGGCCTTTTTGCCCCCCCGGGGGGGCAGATTGGGGGCTACTGCCGCATCTGCCCCCGGGAGGGCAGGAAGGCTGTAATCTTTGCAGGGGAGGGAGTGGGGGCATGGACATGCCGGTTTTGGGCTGCCCCACTCTAATTCAAATTTGCCCCTAAAAAAACCCTGGCATCTAGAGGGCTTTTTGCCCCCCCGACGGGGCAGATGGGGGCTAATTACCCATCTGCCCCCCAGGGGGAACAGAAAGCCTACTAGACGCCAGGGATTTTTTGGGGCAAATTTTAATTAGGGTGAGGGTTGCCAAAAAGAGGCATGCCAATGCCCCCACCTTAATAAAAATTTGCCCCAAAAAATCCCTGGCGTCTAGTGGGCTTTCTGCCCCACCGGGAGGGCAGATTGGGGGCTACTGCCCCATCTGCCCCTCAGGGGGGGCAGAAAGACTGTAAATTTGTGGACTGGGGTTGGGGGCATCAGCATGCCCGTTTTGGGCAGGCCCCACCCCTAATAAATACCCCAAAAGAATGTTCCTGGTGTCTAGTGGGCTTTCTACCCCCCAGGGGGCAGATTGGGGGCTACTGCCCCATCTACCCCCAGGGGGGCAGAAAGGCTGTAATAGGGGGGGTGGGGGCATTGGCGTGCCCATTTCGGGCAGCCCCCACCCTAAAAGAATGGTGTAAAAACAAAATCCCTGGCGTTTAGTTGGCTTTCTGCCCCTCGGGGGGCAGATTGGGGGCTACTGCCCCATCTGCCCCCCAGGGGGGCATAAAGACTGCAATTTTGTGCCCAGGGGTGTGGGCATCGGTATGCCCGTTTTGGGCAGCCCCCACCCCTAATAAATACCCCAAAATTAAATCCCTGGTGTCTAGTGGGCTTTCTATCCCCCCGGGGGGCAGATTGGGGGCTACTGCCCCATCTACCCCCTGGGAGGGCAGAAAGGCTGTAATGGTGGTGGGGGAGTGGGGGCATTGGCATGCCCATTTCGGGCAGCCCCCACCCTTAACAAAATGGTGCAAAAACAAAATCCCTGATGTTTAGTGGGCTTTCTGCCCCCCGGGGGGGCAGAAAGACTGTAATTTTGTGCCCGGGGGTGGGGGCATCAGCATTCCCGTTTTGGGCAGGGCCTACCCCTAATAAATACCCCAAAAGAAAATCCCAGGTGTCTAGTGGGCTTTCTACCTCCCCGGGGGGGCAGAAAGACTAATCACGGCAAAATATTTATGGGGGAGCAAAGGCCATTTCTCAAGGGGCTGCTCGCCCCTCCCTGGTGCCTAGTGGGTGGATCCCTGCTTGGGGATTGCCCTCCTTAATAAAAATTTGCCCCAAAAAATCCCTGGCGTCTAGTGGGCTTTTTGCCCCCCGGGGGGGATTGGGGCTACCGCCCCATTTGCCCCCTGGGGGGCAGAAAGGCTGTAATGGGGGTGGGGGGTGGGGGCATTGGTGTGCCTTTTTCGGGCAGCCCCACCCTAAAAAACATTGCACGAAGAAAAGTCTCTGCCATCAAGTGGGCTTTCTGCCCCTCCCCGGGGGGGAAGATTGGGGGCTACAGCACCCATCTGCGCCCCAGGGGCGTCAGAAAGGCTGTAATGGTGGTTGGGGGTCGGGGGCATTGGCGTGCCCATTTCGTGCAGCCCCCACCCTAAAAACAAATGGTGCAAAAACAAAATCCCTGGCATTTAGTGGGCTTTCTGCCCCCCCCCCCGGAGGGCAGATTGGGGGCTACTGCCCCATCTGCCCCTCAGGGGGGGCAGAAAGACTGTATTTTGTGGCCTGGGGGTGGGGGCATCGGCATGCCCATTTTGGGCAGGCCCCAACACTAATAAATACCCCAAAAGAATGTCCCTGGTGTCTAGTGGGCTTTCTACCCCCCAGGGGGGCAGATTGGGGGCTACTGCCCCCGTCTACCCCCCAAGGGGGCAGAAAGGCTGTAATAGTGGGGGGGTGGGGGCATTGGCGTGCCCGTTTCGGGCAGCCCCTGAGGAAATTTGATTTTCAATCACGATCGAATTGAGCCCCCATTTTGTGCTCCGCCGCCATTTTGTATTGCCCTCACTCAGGCAGCACGACGAACGAAGTCTTTTCTGCTTTTCCTGCAATATTGTGTCAAAATAGCCTTGTGCCTCTGTTTACAAAGCTGGTGTTGGAGACCGGCCGAGTACACTAATCCCTGTCTGGTTTTTCTAATCCCTGTCTTAACTATCTGTTGGTTCACACTATTCTCTTCTGACTTTATCTTATCTTCTGGCCTTCGCTGTCCTCCAAAACACACAAACGTATCTCGCCACCTGGAAGTCAGTTGCGGACACGTTAATACCTTAACCTGTGGGAGGGATGGCAAACACAGTTGGAGGAGAGACTTCTTCGGGTTACTCGATACTTATGTTTTCCAATCCTTTCTATTGGCTCTGATTTACTTCTAGACTATTCTCATTGGTTTCTCATGTATGTCTTAGGTGTGTTCTTGGTTAATGTATATGTCACCTATGTACTATAAAAGATTGTGCTCCACGGAGTGAAGTGGCAGTCTCCTGAGAACATACCGTGTGTACTTCTAGGACAACTGTACTAGCTGCAGCTAATAAAGTCTGATCTTTTACGCCAACAGAGTGTCCCCGTGTCTCTGTTAGCTGAAGCAGGTGAACCCAGGAGATTAAGGCGTACCCTGCGCCACCAGAACCATAAGGTTTCTGGTTCTTCAAATGGCGCCCAACGTTGGGCGGCTTCAGAGGTAGTGGTTCTGCCTGAAGCTCGTGAGGAACCCCGCAAGAAAATTCTGGAGGAATCGCGAACCACGTCAAGCGACCCCTGTATGTCGAAAGTGGTCTGAAGGTCTTTAGCAGCGTGGTTACTCCTTCCTGACGGCTACTGACGACTGCTGCCCTGACTGCTGCCCTGCCTTGGCCCTCTTTTTGGTGATGTATGGTAAAGCGAGACGATAGACGGGCCTCTGTTGGAGTAAGAAAACATCTTAGTTAAGTATTGGTGGGTCGCTCCCACATTTGGTTCTTTGGTTCTTAGGTTCTTTGGGTCTTTGTTTCGGGTACTGCAATAACCGAAGCCGAGGGGTAAGTACATTTGTGCTGTGTTAATTGAGTTAACCCCCTTGATGTTTGTGAACAGTCCAGTAAAATAGCGATGCCTGGTCTGACTAAGTTTAAGAAACGTTGTTGCTTTGGTTGTAATAGGGATTCCCGGCTGGAGGACTCTTGTCCGATTCCTTCGGTTGGAACTCCCACTTATGAGCTCTATTCTAAACATGGTGTTGGCCCCATTGCCTTTAACGAGACATGGATCCGATACACGAAGAATGATGGTGTTCTAAAATGGCCAGAAAATGGTAGTTTTGAGCCTGACATACTAGATAATTTGGAAACTATTTTATTCAAAAGAAAAGCCCGGCCGGCAATGTTTGACTCTTTCCTCCTTTGGCGTAAGGAAGCCAAACAGAGAAAAATTAAGCAAGAAAAACGAGATAGGAAAGCACAGGGTATGACAATTATACAGGCTGCCCAGCAATTTAAAGATGATGAAGTTAACAATGCGATGGAAATTTCAGAGAGATAGCATCGTATGGCGATAGATAAATGCTATCCGATGTTGCCAGCTTCCCCTTCTGATAAAAGAAAGGACTTAGAGGAAGATCCCTTGATGTCTCACCTATTAAGATTGCCTCCGCCCTATGTACAACGTGCTAATGCACCCCCGTTGTTACAGCCTGCTCAGCCGCCAGTTGCGCCTCCGCTTGCTCCGGCTCTTCCACATTTGCCCCCTCAAGTAATGCTTCCTCTGCCAGCTTTGCCTTCGACTCCTTTTCCTTCATCTTCTTTGCCCTCTGTTCCCCCGGTAATTACTGATTCTTCTTTAGTTAGTTCGCCTAATACCTTGTCCCCTATCCTTATGTCAAATTCTCCGTCTATGCGTAAACGACTCACAGATACGGTCTCTGGTCTTTTATCTCCTTTCTTTGAGGTGTTAAATGCGTCTCCGGCATTTTCTCGAAGACAGTCTCATAGTCAGTTCCCAGCTTCCGAAGAACAAGAAAGGTTGGACTCTCTCGCTCGCAAATGGATTGAGAAGGGTCCTCAGTATAGTGTACCTGACATCATGCCTACCTTCTCACAGTGGAATGCGCCTACGCAGAGATATGTTTTCAATGTTATGTGTGATACTCTTGTTAAAAGTTGGGAGGATATGGATTTGGGTTCGGTTCCTCAGGGTCTGTTGGATATTCAGGCTAATTTTGCTAAGGGACTCATTGTGGGTTCTAAGGTTGAGGACGCTGTAAAGGCACTTGTTACCTTTAGAACTTTATTTACCTCACAGACTTTTCTTGACTCCGATCCCTCAGTTAGGTTGACACTGAAAAATTATCCAATGAGAGAGGTTCCTCCGGTATATGGAGAGAAGAGGTTCCAGCAGCAGGTGCTAATCTAGCTATTCCTGCTCATTTCCAGCGTATATGGATACATGTGCCCTGGAAAAGATCTGAAGTTTTGGCTCTTAAACAGTCTCTACCGGATCCTCGTAAGAACCCTGCAGGTTATAATAAAGAATTGTCTCAGACTGTTGATGCCTGCATTATGAATTTAGCAGATATTGATATGTTAATGGTGAACGTAGTCCCACAAGCATTATGGGCTCGAATTTGGAGAGAGAATCACGCACAGGAATTAGGTGCTGATTAGAATGCTATAATTGCCGCAGATGCAGCCCAAGTGGGTGGTGCGAAGCCTGATGCTTTGTTTTCAGAACTCTCTGGTAGGATTATTACATTAATGAAAACGATGATGCCTGCCTTGAGAGTTAACTGGGATAAACTAGCTGCGTGTAAACAGAAGAAAGATGAGAGTGTCTCTGATTTCTTCACTCGTTTCGAGGAGACATTCATTGATCACAGTGGTCAGGACATGACTACAGAGGGTGGACAGTGATTATTTGTAGATAAGTTCGTATTTAATTTGCTACCTGAGCTATCGCATAAGTTGAAAGACTCCGAAAGTTCATGGGCCGTCTCCTCTTCAGCCCAGATATTGGCTACTGCTCAATATTATGAAAATAGAGATAAAGAAGAAAGAGATAAGCAAGAGAAAAAGACTAAAGAATGAAAAACAAAGGTTCTCTTGCAACAGGCTTATCCACCTCATTATGCTCAGCCCCAGTTTCAACAGCCTCCACAGTTTCAGAAATTGTATCAAAAGCCTGAGCCATATACTTCGCGACCTTTGTTAGGTCCTAATCAATGTGCCTATTGTAGAGAGGAATGCCATTTTAAAAATAGTTGTCAGGTTTTATTACAGCGTAATGGGACACTATCTGCTCCACGAGGTCGTGGTGGCCTCCAGTCAGCAAACAGTGGTAGAGATCGAGGTATGTTGACCCAAGAACAGCGTTCCCTTCCTCCTTCTAATTCCGTGAACTACTTTGATCAGCAAAACGTTCGGTCTACACAGTAGTACAATGAGGATTGTTATGTTGAAGGCGAGCATGAAAGTCTTCATGTTAACTAGAACAGCCATGGACAAAGTGAGGGAGTTGTGTCGATTCCAGTAGATCAGAATGGACCTTATCTTAATGTCACTACAATGGGTGTTTCAGAGCCATTTCTTTTAGATACTGGTGCGATGAGAAGTTCTATCATGCATTCAAAACTCCCTGGGGCACCTTTGTCTGGCTTAACGAATGTATCTGTAGGTTTTTCTGGTGCCCCAGTTCGTAATCCGGTTTCTTGCCCTTTGCCTATTTCAATTGGCCCTTATGATTTAGAAGTTCCGCTTCTCTTAACGAATGGTTTCGGCGAGAATCTATTGGGCTTGGATCTATTGAAAAGATTGCATGCAGCGATATATTGCTCTCCTTCTGGTGTATATCTTACTTTAGGTCAGAAACTGACTTCTCCAATGTGTTTGTCAAAAGATCAATTCCCACCTGAATTGCTTTCTCTTCCTACAACGCTTTGGGCCACGGGTCCAAATGATGTTGGTTGTCTTGAAATTCCACCTTATGTTGTTACTCTCCAACCTAATGCTGAATTGCCATGCGTTCCTCAATATAGAATTTCCACTGAATGTGAAAGAGCGCTTTTGGAAATCATTCATGATTTGATTCAGAAGGATGTAGTTGAGGAAACAAGAGGTAACATATGTAATAGCCCTATTCTTCCTGTTCTTAAACTCACTGATCCTTCTCAGCCTCCTGTTTATCGCTTTGTAATTGATCTTCGGGAGATAAACAAAATTATTATTATTATTATTATTATTATTATTATTATTTACACATTTATAAAGCGCACTGTTACCCAGAGGTGTCCTGGCGCTGATTGACAGAGAGTGTATGGGGAGGGGATTAGTGTGTAAAGAGCCACGTCTTTAAAGCCCTCCTAAAGGACAGGAGGTCCGACAATTGTCTGAGGTGCAACGGCAGAGCATTCCATGCCTTAGCTGCACCTAGGGAGAATCTCCTCCCTCCCCAACGAGCTTTCCTGACTCTGGGGATGACTACCTGGCCCTGCTCAGCTGACCTCAGCAGTCTTATTGGACTGTGCCATTGGAAAAGTTGGGAAATGCAGTGAGGCCCCAGGCCATGCAGGGCCTTGAAAGCTATGCAAAGTGATTTAAAAATAATTCTTTTGTGAACTGGTAGCCAGTGTAGCTTCACCAGATCCCGTGACACTGAGGCAAATTTAGGTGTGCCTGTAATCAGTCGGGCTGCAGCATTCTGCAGAATTTGGAGTTTGTTGAGGAGCCCCTGTTGGGCATTCAACAGTAGGCTGTTACAATAGTCTAGTCGGGACATCACCAATCCTGTAACCACGGTCTTCTTGTGTTCGTCAGCAAGAAAAGGCAAAACTTTCCGAATAGTTTTTAGGACGAAGTGGGTTGCTGAGGAGAGAGCATTGATTTGAGGCCTGAAGGACAGCGAGTCGTCCATCAGAACACCCACATTTTTGACCTTCAAGACCGGAGCTGGGGGGGTGCCCATTTCCTCCGGTCACCAACGTGGGGACCAGAAGTTGTTTCTGGACCCGAACAGCAACACTTCGGTTTTAGCTGAGTTAAGCTTGAGACAGTTTTCAGCCATCCAATTACTGACTTCCCGCATGCAGTCTCTGAACCTTTCAGCAGTGCTGTCTGTTTCCCCCAGTAGAAGTGACACCACTATCTGAGTGTCATCAGCATATGATGTTAACTTGAAGCCAAAGGATCTAATAACTGTTGCCAGGGTGGAGACCTATACATTAAAAAGAGTGGGACTCAAGGAAGACCCCTGAGGGACTCTGCAGGGAAGCACGAAAGGGTCAAATTCATAATCCCCAAGTGCCACCTTCTGAGTCCTGCTGGACAGGAAGGCAAGCAAGATTTTAAGCGCATTTCCTTGAATGCCGCTAGCCCTGAGCCGGTCCACTAGTATCTTGTGGTGGACCGTATCGAAGTCCGCGGACAAGTCCAACAGGATCAGGGCGGCTCTGCCACCTGCATCCATCACTGTTCTCACGTCCTCTGCTGATTTATTCAGTGCAGATTCGGTACTGTGGCCCGCCCAAAATCCATGTTGAGATGGATCCAGGCTCTGGCCTGCCCCCAGAAAGGTGCTCAGCTGTGTGTTTAAAATACCCTCCAGGACTTTTGCCGGAAGGGGCAGCCTGGCAATTGGCCGATAATTGTTCAGGTCGGACACCTCTAGATTTGGTTTCTTCAGCAAGGGAAGAATAGAAGCTTGTTTCCAGCGTGAAGGGAACTCCCCGCTGTCCAGCATAGCATTGAACAGTGGGGTGAGTCCTACTGCCAAGGTCGATGAGGCTAGTTTGGCCACGCTGGCCGGGCAGGGATCATTAGGGGAGCCTGATTTTATCCGTTGAAGTCGGTTTTCCACCTCCATCTCCCTAATGGGGGAGAAGTTGAGTAGTCTCGGTCGGTTGCTGTCTGCCTCAGGATTGTTTTCTGGAGCAGCCGTCGTAACACGAGTGTCCAGTGGAAGGAAGATGTTTTCTACCTTTTCGTGGAAGAATTCCACCAGGTCTTCGCATAGTTTGCGACTAGGAGGTATCTCCGCTGGTTTGGGGGCAGCCAGGGACGATACTGTGCGAAATAGTTCCTTGGAGGAATTACTAGCCTCCTTAATGCGTTTCGTGTAAAACTCATGTTTGGCCTCTTGGAGCGCGTGTTTATACCTTTTCAACTCTGCGTTGAGAAGCTTTCTATCCTCATCTTTGTAGTTTTTCCGCCAGAGTCTTTCCAGCTTTTTGCAGAGCATTTTATGGTCCCTGATATGTTCGGAGAACCAGGGCGCAGAGGGGCTAGAACGTGTAGAGTGATACGTTTTAGGAGGGGCTAGGTTGAGGCAGGCTGCCTCCAGCCAGTTCGTATAGGCAGTGGCCGCATATTCCACAATGACTGGGAGGGGCTCCATGGAGATTTTAAGCAAGTTCTCTAGGGCCTCTCCATCTATATTTTTCCACCTCCTGATCGTTCTGGGCGGGTTAATGACTTTACTAAGTCTAGGAGGCGGGACCAGGCTAATCTCAAATTGCACAGCCGCGTGGTCAGACCAGGAGACCGGTCGAACTGCAGTGATTTCTAGGTTGGGAAGATTGGAAAAAATCCCGTCTAGAGTGTGTCCTGCCCTGTGGGTCGGGCCCATGACCCTTTGGTTTAACTCTACCCCATGCATCAGTTCTATGAAATCTCGCGTATCAGGGTCTGATTCACACTCCAGATGGAAGTTAAAGTCTCCCAGCATTGTAAATGTCTTAGCGCAGAGCGCTTCTTCTAGCAGGCAACTGAGTGCGGGGAGGAACGGGGCTTTGGGTCCGGGGGGCCTGTAAATTAGACCGCCCTTGAGAGTTTGATGGTTGGAAAGGGTAAAGTTGTAGATAAGTGCTTCGAATAGGTGAGTGGTGGCCGGCTGGAAGGATCCTCTGACCGAGTTATGGTAGATAATGACAAGGCCTCCTCCCCTTTTACTTTCTCTGTTCTGGACAAAACACTGGTACTCAGGGGGGGTGGCTTTAACAACATCTGGACCTGAGGCTGCATCTGTCCAGGATTCAGTTACGAATACTATCAGAGATTTGGTTTCAACTATTAAATCCGCTAGCTCTATACTGTGTCTCACCAGAGATCTGGCGTTCAGTAGCAGGCATTTGACTACAGCGTGTTCTTTCCTCTTCCTAGGCATGGATAGGGTCGTAAGATGGTTACTGGTTTGCCAACATACCTTGGGGAGGGCCTGCATACAATTTATGCAGCGCTGGGGGGGGTCAACAGATCCCGCATATCTAGGATCACGCAACCCGGGCTCCTGCCTTTGCACCGAAGTGCCAGAAGAGTGTCACGACTGTAGAAGTGACGACTTGAGTTTTTCCATGACCTTGGACCAGGGGTTCTGGCACTAGGCGCGGGACCGGCGCGGACGGGCGCAGACGGGCTCGCCTTCGGCGCGCCGGCGGCGCGCCCGCTGCGCTCGTCCGCTGCGCTTCCTGAAGAAGGTGGCCATCTTATACTGATCGGGTAGTGAGGGGCGGAGCACTAGTCTGATCGCCCAGCTCCTCTGAGAAGAGGGCGGGACAAGGACCACAAGTCACGGGTTCGAGCCCCGAATGTGCAAAAAATGCAAATATACAAAGTGTGCAAGATTAAATAAAACGGGCAGTAAGATTAAAACGAGTGCTTTTTAAAAACAAGCAGCAATATGTAAGGCCTAAATACCACATACAACGGCACTGTCACGGAGCATAAAGTCCCGGCTTCCGCCTCAGGACCGTTAACGTACACACACAGGCAATCAGCGGTGATGTGTGAAGGCTGAAAGTTTATACTGATCGTGTAGTGAGGGGCGGAGCACTAGTCTGATCGCCCAGCTCCTCTGAGAAGAGGGCGGGACAAGGACCACAAGTCACGGGTTCGAGCCCCGAATGTGCAAAAAATGCAAATATACAAAGTGTGCAAGATTAAATAAAACGGGCACTAAGATTAAAACGAGTACTTTTTAAAAACAAGCAGCAATATCTAAGGCCTAAATACCACATACAACGGCACTGTCACGGAGCATAAAGTCCCGGCTTCCGCCTCAGGACCGTTAACGTACACACACAGGCAATCAGCGGTGATGTGTGAAGGCTGAAAGTTTATACTGATCGGGTAGTGAGGGGCGGAGCACTAGTCTGATCACCCAGCTCCTCTGAGAAGAGGGCGGGACAAGGACCACAAGTCACAGGTTCGAGCCCCGAATGTGCAAAAAATGCAAATATACAAAGTGTGCAAGATTAAATAAAACGGGCAGTAAGATTAAAACGAGTACTTTTTAAAAACAAGCAGCAATATGTAAGGCCTAAATACCACATACAACGGCACTGTCACGGAGCATAAAGTCCCGGCTTCTGCCTCAGGACGGGTTAACATACACACACAGGCAATCAGCGGTGATGTGTGAAGGCTGAAAGTTTATACTGATCGGGTAGTGAGGGGCGGAGCACTAGTCTAATCGCCCAGCTCCTCTGAGAAGAGGGCGGGACAAGGGCCACAAGTCACGGGTTCAAGCCCCGAATGTGCAAAAAATGCAAATATACAAATTGTGCAAGATTAAATAAAACGGGCAGTAAGATTAAAACGAGTACTTTTTAAAAACAAGCAGCAATATGTAAGGCCTAAATACCACATACAACGGCACTGTCACGGAGCATAAAGTCCCGGCTTCCGCCTCAGGACCGTTAACGTACACACACAGGCAAAATTGTTGTACCACAGTTTCCTGTGGTCCCAGATATCACTGCGTTGTTGACGATGATACCTTCTGCAGCGGTTTGGTTTTCTGTTATCAATCTGAAAAATGCTTTCTTTAGTATTCCCATTGCTGAAGAGAGTAGGGACATTTTTGGCTTCTCTCTTGGAGGCCGAAGCTTCCGGTTCGAACGCGCACCTCAAGGCTATTGTGAAAGTCCCTCTATTTATAGTCAAGCTCTGAAATGTCATCTTGATGCTTTTTCCTTGCCGTCTGGTGCTGCTCTCATTCAGTACATGGATGACTTGTTAATCGCTGCTGATTCAGAGGATATATGTAAGAATGTGACCGTTGCATTGTTGCGACACTTATCCAATCTTAATCATAAGGTTTCACCTTCTAAGCTGCAATATGTTCACCAAGAGGTTACCTACGTGGGTCATCTCTTATCAAAGGAGGGAAGACGATTAACCCCAGAACGTGTCCAAGCTATTGCGCAAATGTCTGTGCCATCCACACAAAGAGAGGTACGTGCCTTTCTAGGCATTACTTCCTATTGTAGGCAGTGGATCGCTAACTTCTCTCTGTTGGCCAAACCTTTGTTGGCACTCACCTTAAAAGATACGCCTCAGCCCCTTCCATGGACTGACGAATGTCAGAGGAGTTTTACTGACTTACGTGCTGCTCTGTGTTCTGCTCCTGTGCTAGGTACTCCTGATTACAGTAAGCCTTTTACGCTCTATGTTCATGAAAGAGAAGGTTGTGCGTTGTCACTCAGTCTTAACACAGCGATTTGGAGATAAACAACGACCATGTGCCTATTTTTCGGCTACGTTAGATCCAGTAGCTAAAGCATTGCCTAGTTGTCTCAAAGCGACAGCAGCAGCAGCAATTTCTTGTCGACAGTCTGCTGGAATGGTGCTAGATAACACTCTTATTGTTATGGTGCCACATGCAGTGGATACTTTGCTAAACAGAACAAAAACACAGCATCTTACGAGTGCTCGTTTGTCTGGATATGAGCTGACGCTCTTGGCTAGTCACGTGCATATCAAACGATGTAATACTTTAAATCCAGCTACTTTGTTGCCTCTTCCAGAAGAGAAAGGTGTTCAAGAACAACATGATTGTTTCTTCCGTACTGAGGAAGAGACAAAGGGTAGAATTGACTTAACAGATACGCCATTAGTGAATCCGGATGGAACGCTATGGGTAGATGGTTCTTGTTTTAAGCTTCCTAATGGAGAGACAACTTCAGCCTATGCTGTTACTACCTTGCATACAGTTGTAGAAACAGCAAGCATCAGACATAATTCAGCTCAGGCAGCTGAACTGATAGCCTTAACCAGAGCGTGTGTGTTATCCAAAGGAAAAAGAGTAAACGTGTATACCGATAGCCAGTACGCTTTTGGTGTAACGTTCAATTTTGGACATTTGTGGAAAGAAAGGGGATTCCTTACTTCCCACGGCACTAAGATACAACATGGTCAGTTGGTGACTGACCTTCTTGAGTCACTTGCTTTGCCTACCCAGATAGCAATTGTGAAGTGTAGCGCACATAAGAAGATTGTTGACGATGTTGGTCGCGGGAATGCATTTGCGGATGAGGTAGCGAAAAGGACAGCCAGAGATGCTACAAGTCGCATGTATGTTGCAGGCCCTGCAAATTGGGTCAGAGAAAAAGGAATGTGTGAAGACACAGTAGAAAGTGTGAAGTCAATTCAAGAAGAGGCTACAGAGAAAGAATTGAGGAAGTGGAAAGAAAGTGCAGGAATATTAGACGAGATGGGATATTGGGTGGAATTGTCCGAGCACCAACGTTGGCTGTTACCAGACGCTTATGTACTACCTGTTACTATGGCGCATGGTCCAGCCCATCTAAGTGCAAAAGGAATATGCAAGCTTCTGGCTCCAGTATGGCAAAACAAAGGAATCCCAAAGTGTGCAGAAAATGTAGTGAAACATTGCATTATTTGTTTAATGTACAATCCGGGAAAGGGAACCCCAACTCCAGCAGGTCATTTTGCTCCTCCGACCTATCCATTTGAGGTGTTGCAAATCGATTACATTCACATGGAACGATGCAACAATCTCAAATATGTTCTAGTGGTGGTATGTGCCTTTTCCAGATGGATAGAGGCTTACCCCCTGAAAGACAATACTGCTTTATCTACAGCCAAAGTACTTCTAAAATAATTTTTCCCTAGATTTGGTTTGCCGCGCATTGTCTGGAGTGACAATGGGAGCGAATTTGTGGGCCAAGTCATGCAAAAAGTTTGTGCAGGTCTTGGTATAAAACAGAAGTTCCATGCGGCAAACCATCCACAGTCAGCGGGTCTAGTGGAATGCTACAATGGTACTTTAAAGCTTAAGCTTGCGAAAGTGCAGGCTAGTACAGGCCTTAGTTGGCCCGATGCTTTACCTTTTGCTCTTCTATCCACCAGAACGGCTGTGCATTCTCGTTTGGGACTCAGCCCTTATGAGATAGTTTTCGGACGCCCAGCTAATGTATGGGGAGTCCCTCGCCCTAAAAAGTACTCTGATATAGCTTACCCGATGTTGATAGATTATTTACACGACCTCACAACTAAATTATGTGTTCTCCATCAACAGGTTCAGAGCACTTTGCCAGAGGCCTCCACAGACTCAGGTCATTCCATCCAACCAGGTGACTGGGTTTGTGTGAAGAATTTCCAAAGGACAAAGAATTTGGAGCCTCGTTGGAGGGAACCTCGACAGATCCTCGTGGCGACGCGAACAGCAATAAAGGTCGAAGGAAAGAAGAACTGGATCCACGGCGTGCACTGCAAAAAGGTTCCTTTGCCTTTGCCCTTTGATCAGTGCGTCCATAAGGGTATAAGTGACTCTGAAAGCGAGAAGGTTCCCCGATTCATACCTTTTAGTGATGCACGCTTGAATGGAACACTGTCAAAAAAAGAAAACGACAACATTCTCCAAGAAGCTGTACCACCACATTTTCGTCAGAACACCACAAATCCACGAACATTGTTTCAGGATCAGACTGTACCTGATAAGGCTCAGTACGATTTAAGACCTAGATTGAAGAAGAAAACTTGAGATTCTCTTTTCCATGTAGTTTCTATCCCGGTTGCAGGGTCATGGTAGGAGTCTTGGTTGTGACCTGAGTAGTGGCAATAGGCCTGCAGGACTTGCAGTGTCATAGGACAGCAGACATTCGTGACCAAGTGATTAAAGAAGATTGCCGTGAGCATCCATTTAGAAGATGGAAACTACATTAGGCGAAAGAGAGAGAAAGAACAAAATGAAAGACAATTATTATAAAATAATATACAGTCGTTGTGGTATAACTTTATGTGTTTTTATACTATTGTGTATTTTGTTGGCGTGTATAGGTTGGATTGTTCATGCTATGCAGCAAAAAGTTGTCCCTTCTTCTATTACTGTGCCTTTTTATTCTACTATCTCTCCGCATCTATTTTATACACTTCCTCAACATGAACTCGTTACAAGAATTGAATATTACAACAATTCATTTATCCAGTTATTACACCAACACCAATTAGTAATTAATACAACCGATTGTTGGGTGTGTGGACTAATGCCTCATACTACAGAAAAAGGGATGCCATATTTAGTCCTTCCGTTCTCTTATGAAGGTTCTGCTTGGGCTTATTTTGTTATTTTCTCTAACGCTTATCAAAGCCGATTTAAACGACCTGTCAGTTCCTATATTGGTGGACCAGATTTCAGTCATAGTTCATTGATAAAGGGAATGGTAGCTATGGCCAAAATCATGGAAAACAGTAAAATTTCTGTTGATGAGAGAAAAGCATATACTAATTGGAACGTCACTCATTACGTCACTAGCCTTAGTGATAAGGTTAAACAGGGAAAATCTCCAACAATTTGGACTGTACCTCATCAAGGCAATTTTTGTTTGCAAATAAACGGCCAGACTACTGACACCGAACAGAGAAAAAGCTTTTGTTCCCATACGTACATCCACTCATCTCAGAATTCGCCGCCATTAGTTCCATCTCAGGGCACGTATTTTATCTGTCACGATAGAGCCTATACGTGGTTGCCAACTGATTTTTCTGGAACTTGCTATATAGCTTTTCTTCTTCCCCCTACATACACTGCTTCTTCAAATTTTCATAAAAACAGATATGGCAGAGGAATTATTGATTCCAAAGATACAGCAGGACAAGAGGGAGGAGACTTCCTTAAAGGATTTCTTCCTTTTTGGGGTCCTATGGCAAACAGCAGGAATATGAGACAACTGGTTCGTGTTGTAGAGACTACCATAGACATCACTGTAGGAGCTTTAAGTAATATTACAGCAGAACTACAGGCGGATCGTCTTATGACTTTACAGAACCGAGTTGCCTTAGATGTTATTCTTGCAGATCGTGGTGGAGTCTGTAAATTGATCAAATCAAGTTGCTGTATTTATATACCTGATGATGCTCCGACAGTATACCAGGCCATCTCTAAATTACACATAATCTCCGAGTCGATTCATCAGGACGAAGGAGATTGGTCGTTATTGGGATGGTTTTGGGGACTACTGTCCAAATGGGGTTGGAAAGTGCTAACATTTCTTGGTATGGTTTTAGCCATCATTTTCTCTTGCTGTCTTTGCATGCACTGTGGTCCCGCCATCTGCGACCTTTGTGCTACTATGTGTATCCCAAAACCCAAGACACAAAGAACAGAGAATATTAGAATGATGTTACAGCAACAGCTCGATGACCTCATGGCTATCGTCATCGACTCAGATTAACGTGAGTCTGTGTATCTTGCCTGAGTTCTGGCAAAAGGAGGGTCTGAGGAAATTTGATTTTCAATCACGATCGAATTGAGCCCCCATTTTCTGCTCCGCCGCCATTTTGTATTGCCCTCACTCAGGCAGCACGACGAACGAAGTCCTTTCTGCTTTTCCTGCAATATTGTGTCAAAATAGCCTTGTGCCTCTGTTTACAAAGCTGGTGTTAGAGACCGGCCGAGTACACTAATCCCTGTCTGGTTTTTCTAATCTCTGTCTTAACTATCTGTTGGTTCACACTATTCTCTTCTGACTTTATCTCATCTTCTGGCCTTCGCTGTCCTCTGCTCGTATTCTCTCGTTTCACAACTGTCCTCCAAAACACACAAACGTATCTCGCCACCTGCAAGTCAGTTGCGGACACGTTAATACCTTAACCTGTGGGAGGGATGGCAAACACAGTTGGAGGAGAGACTTCTTCGGGTTACTTGATACTTATGTTTTCCAATCCTTTCTATTGGCTCTGATTTACTTCTAGACTATTCTCATTGGTTTCTCATGTATGTCTTAGGTGTGTTCTTGGTTAATGTATATGTCACCTATGTACTATAAAAGATTGTGCGCCACGGAGTGAAGTGGCAATCTCCTGAGAACATACCGTGTGTACTTCTAGGACAACTGTACTAGCTGCAGCTAATAAAATCTGATCTTTTACGCCAACAGAGTGTCCCCGTGTCTCTGTTAGCTGAAGCAGGTGAACCCAGGAGATTAAGGCGTACCCTGCGCCGCCAGACCCATAAGGTTTCTGGTTCTTCACCCCCAACCTCGGGGGGCAGATTGGGGGCTACTGCCCCATCTGCCCCCCAGGGGGGGCATAAAGACTGTAATTTTGTGCCCGGGGGTGGGGGCATCGGTATGCCCATTTCGGGCAGCCCCCACCCCTAATAAATACCCCAAAATTAAATCCCTGGTGTCTAGTGGGCTTTCTACCCCCCCGGGGGCAGATTGGGGGCTACTGCCCCATCTACCCCCTGGGGGGTGCAGAAAGGCTGTAATGGTGGTGGGGGGTGGGGGCATTGGCGTGCCCATTCCGGGTAGCCCCCACCCTAAACAAAATGGTGCAAAAACAAAATCCCTGATGCTTAGTGGACTTTCTGCCCCCGGGGGGCAGATTGGGGGCTACTGCCCCATCTGCCCCCCGGGGGGGCAGAAAGACTGTAATTTTGTGCCCGAGGGTGGGGGCACCAGCAAGCCCGTTTTGGGCAGGCCCCACCCCTAATAAATACCCCAAAAGAAAATCCCAGGTGTCTAGTGGGCTTTCTACCTCCCTGGGGGGGGCAGATTGGGGGCTACTGCCCCCATCTACCCCCCGGGGGGGCAGAAAGACTAATCATGGCAAAATATTTATGGGGGAGCAAAGGCCATTGCTCAAGGGGCTGCTCCCCCCTCCCTGGTGCCTAGTGGGTGGATCCCTGCTTGGGGATTGCCCTCCTAGGGTGATCCCCAAGCAGGAGATTCTCCCCTTTCCAAGGATACCTCTCCTGAGTTTCTACATGCTCAGGGGGCTGAGATAGCCCCCTGAGCACATAGAAGCTGAAACTGAAATTAGCCTCTTGGCTCATTTCAGTTTCGGTTTCACTGAAATAACGTCAGCGCGCCGATCGTCATTTCAGGGAAACCAGGGGGGTGCCTTGGGAGATGGGGAAGCTCTTGCAGTTGTCGGACCGATGGCAGATCTGTCGGGTTGACCACCACCAACAGCCTGTCCGTGGTGGTCCACCTGACCGGTGGCGTAACGAAACTTGAGGGGGCCCCCCGGCAAAGTACATGGAGGGAGCCCCCCATTCTCTGCCTCAGTCAAGAGCTCTCAGGCCAGCGACCCTTCATACTGCAGGGGCTCACCCCAGCCATAAAAAAGGATTCTGGTTCCTCCATTGGTCACATCCGCCCTTTCATCAGGCGATTTACATACATCAGTAAATACTGCTGCTGAGCCGCCCTCCAGCAAAGTTATATAACACTGCCACCAGCCGGCCCACCAAACACATCCTCCTACTTGATGACCCACCTTCAAGCAAAGCCTGCTCAGTTGACCACCTCCAAACACAGACCACTGCCTTCGTGCCTGCTACTAACGCATCCATTACACTCTTCTCTCACCCATACGAAACCCGCAGTTATGCTTTTCTGCCCGCCGTTAAAACCACCCCTCGGAAGTCACTGTGAACCCGTGGCCACTGTCCACTGCTCCACTGTCCACCACTGACAGAAATACTGATGGCCGGTCCCCATATAACCACTGCCTACCAGTAAAGAACGAGCCTTTCAGCTGCTGCCCTCCCCAATGCCACAGTGGTAGTTTAAAACATGTTCAACAATATACTCAACTGACCACCCCAAAAAAGTTCTTCCTGCCAGCCTCTATGGCATCAAAGCCGTTACTGTTACTTTTCATCCTCTGCATGATGCACACAATAATATTAAATGTACAAAGTGTCCGATTTTTGTTTCCTCGCACCAACATTAATTTACACTATGTACCCCACTAAACCATACCTCCTGTCAAAAGGCAATCCCATGTGTAGCACCAGTCAGCAAGTACCCCAAGGACAAACACCAGAGTGAATGCGCAATTCATGTAATTAAACCTACAGTGACAATGTAGCATTTCCCCACCCACTGTCAGCCCAGCAACCGCACAGTATCCATCAATACCGGCAACATCTAAAGTGCTTTTCCACTTCCTTTCAATGGCAGCTGCTGATACATATACCTATCATTACTGGGCGGCATCTACCACAGACCACAGCATTCTTTGACTCCTTAAGACTAACCGAATGCTGCCGGTGAACGCTTCTCTTCCCCCTTCCTTACTAATAACTAATGGAGGATAACAAAAAAAATATATAGTATTTTCTTATGCAAATAGCGTATCAAGTACTTGCTGCTTGCAGTCCTCACCAGATCCACACGTATCAATATTCTGCTATTGCACCATCCTGTCAACCCTATTATTATCTGGAGATTTTTTTATCCCTTCCGTGAACTGGGAAAAGCAATACCTTGCATGAAAACAAGTCCCTTTAAAACCTTTGCTACTTATACAGGCTCGCAAAGCACTTGTTTTACTAACTGTCGTTGTAAAGCAAACAGGTAACTTATTCTAGGTTTGGAATTACTGCATAGAAGTGTGGAAGTTAATACTGAGACGTAGGATGATTTTTTGCATGACTGCCAGACACTCGTTCTTCCTTGCATGGGCACACAATGCAACAATACAGAAATGTACCAGACGTTAAAGAAACAGCTCATATTATTTTTTTACAAAGGAAAATAGACAAACATCCACTTTATGCCCCATGACATAAAAGCGTTACTGTGGACAGCTTGTCCAAATCCGCGTCACCTAATTCAGCCCTGCCAAGTACCATGCATCTGGCGTTAGACTAACGCATTTCAGTGTGGTGATCTGCATCACCGCACTGAAATGCAAAATCAAGCATAACAGACATTGCATCTCCTTGGGTACCAGTGCTGCTAATCAATGCTGGTGTAGTATTATTCCCATGTGACCGCCGACTGTTTTCTGGTGCTTCTCCTGTCTCCTAAACGCGATGCAGTACATTTCGTTTTGCAGTGCAGCTGCCTGTGTGGTAGTCCTGTAATGAATGTCCCTTTTCTATGCCCAGAACATTTTGCCGTATTTCCGTAGTGTGTCCATGAAGGTAGGTCTCGCGAGGATTTGTTGCAGGCTCGACGTGCGCCATGCACATGCAGCCCTACAATGTCAACCGCTTCAAGTGCGACATCTGCAAGGACTGGTTCCTGACAGGATCTAGGGGCTTGAGAAGGGCACTGGAGCTCTGGAGTGGGTGATGTGACCCGGGATAACCTCCGCCCTCCCTGCCGGGAGCGATGTGCAAAAACAGCCGCTCTGCTTGGATGAGCCGGGATCTAAGATTCCAACATGATGACACCACAGCGCTGAAGTGGCCAATTTCACTGCTGTTTTGTTGTTGGGGAAATGGAAATAACAATGAGAAAGTATTAAAGGAATAACATTCCAGGCTGATTCCTACTTGTTTTCTTCGAAACTTTCACATGGCAGTAATAGAGATCTTTCAGCAGCAGACATACCGGAATGAAAAACAAAAACATTAATTGTGAAGGTCCCGTAACTTCTGAGACCTAGGTGTATTGGTAACTGTTACCTGTGTCAGAGCGTTGATTTCTTCAGATGCAAGATAGATATATAGCTGCACTGATTAGGGGTGTTACATTGAGTAATTGCTAAATGCTTGACAATCGTTTCCGAAAGCGTAACTGTACCCAGGTGACATTGTATGGATACCGCACATTACACTTTCGGAGTGCATAGACATAATCTTCCCTCCCCTTTCTGCCATGAATTATTGCTCCTCAGAGGGTTAACGTCTCCAGTCATCTCTCGCAGTTCCACCTGTTACTGTAGTCAGTCACCTCACCGCCATCCAATGCCTGTTTGCCCTCCCGCAGTCCTCAATGCTCCTCGTTTGACTAGAGTCCATCGAGAGGCATACTCTAACAGTCTACTATATTGCCTCATCCAGCCTCTCAAGTTCGGGCCTCTGCCTGCTGGTCGCTGGCCCTGAGGCTCAATTTACACACACACACACACAGAAGAGGCCTCAAGTCCCCCTCTGTCCAGCAGGTGTTGGATTAATGCACCTATAGACCTTGCTCCACAGATGAGCTGATTGCACCGAGGGTCATTGTGGCCTAACTCTAGCCTGGGAGCATCAGAGGCACCACTGCACATACTGCTTCAGACTTGGATTTCCCCTCCTCTCACACTCCTGGCTAAATGGACGAAACACTTCAGCCCAGGGCAGTCTAGACCACATAGTCCTAAAACATGTTAGATCCCAGTTGCACCCTACCTCAGACAGAAAATCACTGAGGAGGCACTAGAGGGTAGGTCACTGGGTCTTACTGTGAATTTAGCATCCCAGAAACGGACTGATTACCCATAGATGAAAGCAGCTCTTTTTGGAAGGTTTAATCTGATCACAGATTAGCATTTTAAAAAACCTTTGAAGCATTTCTACGCAGAGTAACCAGACATTATGGGAGGACTGATTGGACCTTGAATGAACTGCCACTTTTAAAGTGCTGGAGTACGTGTAACCTGGTGCAGGCAAACCTCTGATTTCTGTCGAGAACATCCTATGTATTTATTTTGTAGAGTTACATTAACATGTAGGTGATGGAAAACTGCTTGGAGGTTGCAAATTTGTAAAAGACACCTGGCAGGCTGGTAACCATGAGGGTGCAGAGGAATACACCTCAATTAGAGCACATTTTCACACTGATTTACTCATAGATGCCAAGGTTTCAGATTGGTAAGTGTGACATTTTGATAATTTAGCTGTAATAATGGTAGACATTCATGCAGTCTGACTCTGCTCAGTTTTCAGTAGTTTCTAGTTACTCAAATGGGTGTAATTTCTGATATTTATATGTTTCCCTCCTCTTCATAGCTTGATTTTGCTCACGAGAAAGTGTCACTAATAGTCGTTGAAATGTCACTAATAATTACACTGAAATAAATATTAATATATAGATAGAAATGTTATACTTATTTTTTTTTAAACACATATACATGTAGGTGTGTATGTTTATTTGAATTCATATTATAATTTATTAATCATTTTTCAAGTTTAATAATAAAAAATATATATATTAACTACTGGCTGTCGCCAGTAGGTAGTTATAGTTAGGATCTTGTTTCTATTCAAAAAGCATTTTTGCTTTTGCCAATATCTTTAATGCCGTTTGACGAATCTTAGCGAAATTTTCAAAACTAATAGCCCGCTCACTTCAGCTGTTGTGTTGAAAGTTTTGTGATGATTCATCAAGCGGGCCGAGGAAAAGGGGGGGTCCCAAAACACTTTCTCTCCATGTTAATTTTTATAGGAAACGTTTGACACAGCTACAGCCCGAACTGCTGAACGGAATTACACCAAATTTGGAAAAAAGGTAGCTCTTCCTTCGGAAAGCACTCTGTATGTTAAATGGTGTAAATACATCCATTAGTTCCTGAGAAATTTAGACATTTCTCAGATATACAAATATCCCAGCTGAAGTTCTGCGAACCCTCCAGATCTCGAGCCTACAATCTGATTGACTGCCAACAGTTCCAACCAGGAAGTGTTAGCAGACATCTTGAGACTCGGTTGAACTGAGTCACAAGAAAAAATGTTGAAATGATAAAAAACAAGAAAAGGGGTCAGAGTAGAAACACCCAGACCCCCTAAGCCCGAACAGGGGGTCCCACAAGGACCCCCAAGGCCAACAAAAACATTTTCATCAGGATTTGCACTAGGTGCGCGAATCCCGCAGAAAATTAAAAAAAGAAATGAAGCACGATAGACTGCGCTTCGTTTCTTTTCAGCCCCCGAGTGGGCCAGATCCCGGGGGCAATGCCAGATTATGATGTGGATGCCAATAGGGGCCCCCACTACCCGGGGACAGCCACCTCCCTGGGGCTATGTTAATGAAATGCAGGGGGCCAAGCGGGCTCCATCGCAGCCCTGGGGACCTCAACCTCCCCGGGGCACCAATTAATTAAACGCGGGGGTCTGTTGTGGACCCCTGGCCCCAGGGTTACACAGATGATGGGAGGGGGGCCACGGGGCCCCTCTCCAGGAGCACTCCATGGCCCTGAGCCTGCTCCAGCAATGTCCCAGGGTGCCCACCCCCGGGACAATGCATGTTGCTATGGCATGGTGGGAGCACTGCTCCTGGCATGCCATAGAAAACTCTGCTTCGCTTCATGGAAACGAGAGCATTGAATGATGATTTTGCTTCCATGAAGCAAAGCGGAATTGCTTTTGGGCAATCGATCGATCGAGTCGGTCAGAAGGGTTTCGACATGGTCCAGGAGATTTTGCCTGTCTGTGGGAGGGTTTCCGCCCGACATCATAATTGGCCCCAAGGTGTTCTCCATAAATATCCTGAGGATAGAAGCTGATACAGCAAGTATCTTCCATGCTGGTGAACCTGCCTGCATCACTGCATCACACAATCCTTGCAATCAGTGAGTAGAAAGATTTACTAATCACTGTATCACCTTGTCATGTATTATATGCTGGCATGACAGTGTAAAAATGCCCAGTCCAACACAACTTCAATTTGTAGAATACAGGAGTAGTACTAAAATATCAGTGTAAACATCTTGTCTGACATCAATATTATGTCCTAAATAGCATTTATAAAAATGTTGCATCAGTGGAGGTATTAATAGCAAATCTCGGATCAGTTGGACATTTTTTTAAATATTTAGGGTGCAATATTTATGTCAGGCTATGTGTTTTTGACTATATTCTGCCACACAACACAACATATTACCAGTAAAGAATACAATGCCACTTATATGATTACATCTTTGTAGAATGACCCCTTTAGGCATTCTTACTTTGAGCTATGATGTGACTGAAGCCGGATTAAATTACATGTACCTCAGCAGAATATGTTTTCTAAGAAAACATGTTGCTTTTGCTGGATACCACAGTAAAATATTCTTCCAAAATTTCTCATTGTAGCACATACTGAAGAATGTCCAACAGAGTGTGAATTACAAATTTTTAGATCTAGCCTTTGAGGCATCTATAACGGTGTTGTCAGACTAGTGCATTTAAAACAAATAGATAAACCAGAAATTCATGTAGATAGGAGCTTTTGGTCCGTGGTCTTCATCCATTGGTCTGTTAAATTGTCATTCATACTTTGCTTCCACCCACTGCAGCATACAGAATGCGGTGACACCTCAGCAAACTTTAGCCATAAGCTACACTCTGCGTGAGTGACGGCATTTTGTTGATGTGCAATATGAGCATCCACCATAAATATAGCGTCTCACAGTGCTAGAGCTTGTGAGACATTGTTTTTCAATAATCTTTTTTACTCACCACACATACACCATCAGTACACCAAGCTATTATCCTCAATTCCACTAATTCTGAGCCCCTCGTCACTGTCTATTTTCCGCTCTGCCTTACCGTTTATCCCTTTCTCTGGACCTCTATGAAAATAATATAACGAAGGGCCTTTTTCTTTGCAGTTTCCTTGAACCCTAGTCTTGTGATCTGCCTATTTCCCATTAGATGACCTCCATTTTACCCTCCTATCCTAAACACTTTCAATCAGTCTGAAGCCATCAGTTATCCTTGAATGTTGACCAGAGTACAAAGTCGGTAGTCCAATGAAATTGAAGATGAGTTGACATGCTTTCTGAGGTGCCCCTTGCAAATTAATGTTGTTTCAATTTTTATTTCCTCACTTTTTTAATTGCATGCTGTGTTGACAGTGCAGACTAATAATTAATTCAGACTTCATTGTCTGTGTTAATATGCCCCTGCTATACTTTAAAATTTCCACTTCTTTCAGAGATATAGGGTTTGCTTTCCCCTCTGTGTCCCATTAAGTATGCATTTCTTTTCTCTCACTTTTTATGGTCTAACTTGACAGAGCAGCTGTTGCCAGGCAATTATGTGAGCATCACTAGAGGGGATTTTGCTCCGGCCACATGCTGAGAGACAGTATTTTGATTGAACAGAAGTTGTGTGCTTCCACTAAAAAAGTACTTGCCCCCCACACAGCTGTGATCATTTTATTTATATATCCAGCTGGCTGAGATTGAACTTTTAGGGGCACACGCATGGCAAAGCAATGCTGTAAAAGTGTGTTGGCTAACTAGATGGTTTATAGAGTGTGTCTTTTTCTGAAAACAGCACAGATGGTAGGAGGGCAGGTATAACCTTCATGGATTAGTAGGTCTGGATTGACAGTGCAACTGTCATCTAACCTCAACTAATATTATTCAAAAGTTTCCACACAAAAACAGCTGTATTATGCAGTGATCCTGGTTAGGCTTTACTATGCATTACTCTTGCAATACCCCAAAGATGGTCCTTGGATTCACAAAAATAAATCCTTAGCTCAGTCCTAGTAGTAGCAAAGAGCAGCCAAGCGTTACTAGAAGAATATGAGTTAAGCATTTCAGAATACCAACTTGGACGATAAGTAATTTACGTGACTCAAAAGAACATCAACACCAATTTATAAAAATAAACCATATTTTTATTTTATGAACTTTCACACACCAACATGAAGACAATTGGATAAGAATAACTGGAGTTATGGAATTTAGAATGAAAAAGAAATCAGTACAATTCAATACTGCAGAATTTTAGCATTGAGGTCAATGGTATAAAGTACTAGTGACAATCTGTCACTTGCAGGTCGAGTTGCGTTGAACCCACTGGGGTTAAGGTGGTGCGGGTCCAGGACCAAGCCACTGCAGTCAGTTTGTTTTTACCTGGCTCGTGAAGCCCAGGTGCAGAGATGCCCTGGCTGAACTTGGTGCTGAAGCGGGCGCCACATGGGAGATGGTTTTACCGCTTACACAGTGCTGGTGAGGAAACAGGTGCAAAAAGTCAACAGCAGTGCCACTGCAGTGGTCCACCGAAGGTGCTGTGGAGTCCCCTCGGATTGCAGCATTGAGTAAAGTTAGTGGTTGCCTTGGCAGCTGTAAGGTCAGTGGAAAGGTATTTTGATGTCTGGAAATCCGGGGGGGGGGGGGGTGAATGGTAGCCGCATGAAGCTTGCTGGTGGTCATAACTACATTTCATGCAGTTCACTGGACCATCTACATTTGGGCAATACCTTGGAGGTTCCATTTGACAGCGATTCATTGTTCCTGGGATCTTGTTTCTACCTGCAGACTGCATGGGACTAGTTCCACTATTCCAATGGAGTCTAGAGTTGATTTTGTCTCTCAAAGGGGCCCCTCTGTTTTGGGGAACTAATCTATAATCTGGAATGTGTTGCAGTCATACAGTACCAGGATGGTTGCCACAGGTGCAGAATATCATGCCTTTGCTTTGTGCAGGTTCTGTTGTCACAGACTCTGGTCTCTTCTTTGTCCTCTGTGCAATTCAAATCAGAACTGAGATTTGATGTCAGGGGTGCCCCTTAAATTCTAGATTTAGGGGCTTTAGGGGTGTGGGTGCAAGTACCCACTGGGCAACTGGCCCCAGCGACTAATCCACTCCTGTGGTGACCACATCCTGGGGTGTGTGTCACCTTTTCTACCCAGTGCTCTCCATTCTGCCACAAAATTGCAGAAATCACCTCTAGCTGTACGGGCCAGGTAGTCCACCCCAGGGGTGTGGCTAGCCAACTTGGGGTGTACAAATACTGACTACATAATTTTCCCGCTTGCCTGGGTTCAAAGGTGCCTGGAGCAGGAAAATGTTTCCTCCATTATGAGGCAGCCTTATTGCATATCAGAGGCAATGTAAGCTTTGAAGCTCGCCGCCTTGATGTGCCACTTCACTAGCAATACTGTCTGGGAGGAAGGTGTCACCTCCTTCCCATCCAGACCTTTCTTTCTTTCTCCTGGGAGCATTCACACCTCCTGGCAGTGGGTCGGACCTGTCTTGGCATCAGAAACTGCAGGCTGATAGGCAGTGTGCAGGAAAGGCTGGGGCAACCAGGTGGGCACCCTCAAAAGAATACACCCGGGTGAATGCCACATCAACCCTGACACTGGAATCATGTCAGGGGTGATAAGGCAAGTTGTTTGATACAAAATTTGACATATATTGATGGTACCATTATAAAGCTGGCAACCTCAGGGTGCCCGGTTGCCAGTCCATGTTATCCAATGAACAGGTAATCATTTATAGTAGCCCTTAATGGAAACAGACTACTATAGGGCGATATAGACTTGCACTTATATGTCCACATCTTTAATATAAGGCACCCTGAATCCTGGGCTCAGCAGGAGTTCCTTAGGGATGACTGGCATATATTAAAAATAGTGCTTTGACCTTGCTAAGCATGGTGAAAGCAAATTCGGGTTAGAGCAGTTTGCACTGCTTCAGCAGTCTTCAATGGCAAGATTGCTGTCATCTGTTTACTTGGGCCACTCAGGGTGGCACAAAGAGTGCTTCAGGCGCTGGGGACCCCTTTATCTCCCATGCCCTTTGTGCCACTTGTACCATTTACTAGGGACTTATAAGATGGTGGAAGTCCTTCCCAATTGGGGTTACCAATTCGCATGTACCAGTTTTAGGGAAAGAGTACTGATCACTGGGGCCTGGACAGAAGCAGTCATAACCATCAGCAAAAGGGCAAAATTGCGAGGGGTGACCATATAAAAGGGCACTTTCCCACACATATAAATTTCCATGCTTCAGGTAAAGCTATCCCATCATATGATTGGTTCTCCTCTTTACAAGATACTACAGACTTTGATTGACAATCCTGCTTGGAACATTCCATCATTCAAAAAGTCGAAGCTATTGGCTGTAAATGGAATCTTAACAGCTCAAACTCAGGTTTCGATAACCCAAGAACTATTAAGATCATAAGTTGGAATATCACTGGCTATGCATCAAGGATTGAGTGAAGAATGTGGTGATCTTTTATAGAAAGCAATCACATTGTACTATTACAAGAAACATGGTAAACGTTATGTTATAATGGGTTTTATACCGCGCTCAAATACTCAAGAGTGTCCTGGCGCGCACAGTTACCAAAGTCTAGTGGAACAAAGTGTTTAAGTCATCTGGTTAAAGAGGAAGGTTTTAAGTTGTTTTAAAAAAAGTCTAAAATCCTGAATATGCCGTAGTTCCACTGGAAGGGAGTTCCATGCTATAGCTGCTTTAACAGAGACGGACTGACCCCCCAGCGGTATCCTACGGAATCGGGGGATCATCATCCGTCGTTGGGTGACTGAGCGCAAAGATCTACTGGGGACATAGAAAGCAAAACGCTTCCTAATGTACATTGGCCCAAGACCATGCAGGGCTCTGTGGGCCAAAGTGAGAGCTTTAAATTGCCCTCTCTGGGCCACAGGAAGCCAGTGCAGATTTTGTAGATGCTGTCTTATGCTAGACCTTCCAGAGATGTTAAGCAGAAGTCTAGCAGCGGCATTCTGTATAGTCTGCAGTTTTTTCAACAGATAACCAGGGATGCCAATGTACAAAGCAGTGGCATAATCAATGCGGGAAAGAATGAGAGCGCGGGCGACCATTTCTTTGGCTGGCCGTGGAAGCATGGGGAAGAACCTTCTTAATAATTTAAGGGTACCAAAGCAAACTCCAGTAAGTTTCTTAATTTGCACCAAAAACCGAAGGTCTTCTCCAAACCAGACCCCAAATTCTTTGCTGGAACGCCCTCTGAGTTGGGTCGACGAAAGTCTGGTGGCCACAAAGTTTCTCTGAAGGCAAACGGAAACTGGCCATACAGAAGGACCTCCGACTTGTCCTCATTGCACTTCAGTTGGGCAAGTGCAAGCCACTGAAACACAGACGAGAGACAATTCTGAGCAGTTTCCGTCGACAAGTCGGAGTCCTTCAAGGTAAATAGGAGCTGGGTGTCATCGGCATAAGCTATTATTTTTGCCCTCAGCTCCTCTGCCAGAAAAATCAGAGGCATCAGATAGATATTAAAGAGCAAAGGGCTCAAAGTAGAACCCTGCGGGACTCCCGTAGACATTTTCCTGGCAGCCGAAGAAAAAGGTGGCATCCAGACCTGCTGAGTGCGTTCTTCCAAAAAGGATTTCATCCAATCCCAGGCAGGGCCAATGATGCCAATGTCTGAGAGTCGAGTGAGAAGTAGTTGATGGGGCACCGTATCGAACGTCCACAATTAAATGTAATGGTCTTAGTTCCTATTCTATTCCTGCACAGTCATCAAGCTCTGGGAGAGCGAAATGGGCTCTTATATTTTGGGAGCGATTATCGTTGAACTGTGAGATCATCCCTGTCCCAGTTGATAGTCGTGTAATACAAGCTATGGGTCTTAATTGCAAACATCCCTGTAAACTTTGTTTAAAGAATTTCTAAAATGATAATTTTTCCTTTTCCAATACTGCTAACTATAACATTTCATTTCAGATAGTAGATTAATTAAATACGCACTTGAGTAGGGGAATGTTTGGTATCAACTTGATCTTGTTTGAGGATGCAGATTTGAATAATTGGACTTACTCCAGGAGGGCACAGTTGACAGTGTCTCATATAACATATAGCAGTGCTCAAACAAGAGGGGAATTTTAGAAAGAGATAAGATATGCACACATGATCTATAATCTGAGGAGGCTTTGAGTGTGTCTAGTTAATTTGGTCGTGGGTATTCCTTCATTATAAATTATGGGACTTATTTATGAGAAGTGTTGCATCGCTGGGTGAAAATAGCGATGCAACACTTTTCATAGCGCCATCTTTGCAACACCATAGATGCGCCGTAGATACTGTACCTGACATATCTGTAGGCGCTAAAATTGCGCGTTGCTGGAGTGTGTCTGAAAACAGACCCGACTCCAGCAATGTGTAATTTCACATGGGGTTTACTGCATCACCACTTACGTCTACTTCTAGCAGGTGTAAGGATTTGATGCACTGTCACCGTAGAAGCGTTGCAAGGAAATCTCATAGATTTCACTGCATCACTTCTACGTGGCTTTCTTGCGTCGGAACGCCCACTCTGCGTACATTATACCTGTTGCAGGTGCAATGTAGTGTAGGGGTTTATAAAGTGACGCATCTGCCTAGATGCATAACTATGTAAATAAAGCACAACATGGTGCATTTTTTACGGCACCACAGCATCACAAAATGTGATGTAACAGTGGCGTAAGGGCCTCATAAGTGAGGCCCTATATGTTTTAACTAGATCATTACTTACGTCTCTAACACATTGAGATACGTTTAGCCTGGGTGTTGGTAAATATAACACTCTTACTGTGCACCTGGATCTTTCTATTGCTTTCCATGTAGCCACTCCTGGTCTTCTCAAAGCCTGCATCACAAAGATAATAACTTATGTGTAGTATGGTATTACTGAACACCGCACTACTTTTAGGAAAGACTAATTAAGTATCATTTTCAGGCCTTGCTCATCTGTCTCACTTACAGCGCTTAATTTGTAAAACTTTAAGTGCCAGGGCCCTCATCAGAAGGTCAATGCAGCCTACACCACCCATTGCCCCTGCCAGCACTGCCAATGGCATTACCAAGCCACCTTCTGACCATCACACTTCTACAAGTGTGACAATTCAGACTATTCTAGGCCCCAAAAGCTATAAGATTAGCATGGACGGCAGGTAATAGAAATTTTTCACGTATATTGAATTAGTAAACAAACTATTGTTGTGCTTGTTCTAAGTCTCAGTCGAACGGCCCACCATATGGCAGACTGTCATAAGTGCCAGTGCTGAGCACCGGAAACCACAGGCTCAAATTAAGCACTGCTTGTGAAGGTGACAGTGGTGTCATAATAGAGTTTTTATTGAGATGTGTAGGAACACAAAAAAGTTGCTTTTGAAACCAGCTATTCGTTCTGACCCTCAGAATCCCAAATGGTTTGACTCAGCCTGCTCCCTGGCAAACTGTAAGTTGGGACTAGCCTTAGGCTTTGAACCGAGAAACAGTGAGCTTATAAGGATTTGCATACCACAATGAGGAGAACGAAGGAGATAAGGGAAGGGGAGATTGAGATTATTATGGAAGTTAATAGAAGGAATGATGTAAGTCATTTTAGTTGAAGGTTACTTAATGTAGTTGGCAAATAAACCCCTACCACACTTCTATAGTATCAACGTTTGTTTGACTTCTTCTACTATTCATGTGACATTGCTGCCATTTTTCATGTGTCCATGCATGACTCCCTTCTTCATTTGAGGGCTACAAGTCCCAGAATGTAAAGCAGAGCACCTGGATTTGAGCCACTAGTTAGCCATGGATCCAGGGCCTTAAGGAGGTGTATACTTTTAGCGGGCATGACAATTCAGTAACAACAGCATTAATTGTAGGTTATCAAGGCTGGGAATTGTCTCTTCTTGTGAGTCAGTGAATCATTCATTTAATCTACAATCCTGCTTTTGTACCATACCCTTACGACTTCACTCTTTACTACATATATGCCATCTATGTAGCTAACAGTAGCAATACTTTAAGAGCCTAAATTCTAACTTATAGGTACAATGTTAAACGTTCACCTGGATAGAGCTTTTATTTTACATAACACCTTTTGGGGACCACAGAATACACTGCCATCCACAACTTAGTGACATCAAATCTTTTATGCAAGTGCCACTTTGCCTATCCTATTTTGCACTTGCCGATGCACTACAAATCAGCTTTCATAATGACTTGTAAAACATGTGGAATGCTTCATTTATCACTGCATAAATAAGAGAACTGAATACAAATGCAGCATCCTATTTATACATAAGTGTCGAACAGGTCAAACTCTTCTAAGGTCCTCATATCTGTGTCTGCTACAAATTATATGAATAAAATAATCACACTAATTATAAGGAAAGAAACGTTCCCATCTGCTGTTCTATTTGTTCTACAAGCTGCATACCCATACATCTGCTTTCACTCTGAAGACATCATAAAAACTGTTGTTTTGTCCACCTGCAAGTGGAGTAGAGTTTGCTGGCTTACATCAACCTCCTTAAGGTGATATAAAATTTGTGAAATCTGAATCTTTCAACAACGTTGTTACCCTTTTGTTGGATGGTGGTTTATTGGTAGTGGAAGTTAGGCACCAAACACCACAAACAAGGCCACCAACACGGTGCTGGGTCCTAAATAGTGTCTCTATAAAGTAGTCCCCCGCTCAACCTTTGGTAGCTGCCACCGAGCGATAAGGCTTAACTTAGAATACAGTCATGTAAAGCATTAAAAAACATCAATACAGTAAATAAGTAAGACACAACACAAAATAAAAATCCCACACCAGTTTATAAAATTAGGAATATTTGTATCTTCAAAATGACACCAAAACGAACAAAATCCAATATAGTGAACCGGAGATATAAATTGTTAAAGAATAAACACTTTCTAGGGCTTAGAAACCAATAGCACCACTTCTGGACATTTGGTTGTGCTTGTCCAGGACAAAGTCAAAGTTTCAGGCCAACCGCGATGGAACCCTGTTCAGATACCCCACGCCGGAGGCCTCGGTCAAAACTTTACCTATGTACTCGGAAACCTTTCTTAAGCTTTTTCTGCCAAGAAACCTCACTGCTCTCCACCAGTCCATATTTGATGAGGGTTCTCCGGCTTGACTTTCAAGGAGGTCCCGGCAAAACTCTGGAAGTTGGACCTCAGGAGCTCTTCAGCGGGACGAACCTGGAATCCGGGCCAGCCATGGTTGAAGGTGGCTGGCTTGGCTCTTGCGTTTGGTTTGGTCACTTTCTGGAGCTTTTTTTCAAAAAGTTTCTCAAACTTTCACAAAGTCCTGTAGGTCTTTCCAAAAAGTCTCCTAGTGGGCTCCAAGTGTCCAAAACACAAATCCAAGGCTCTGGAATCTTCTATACGGTCCTTGGCAGGCCTGGACTTCACTTCTCACAATGCACTTAGTCAATCCCTTAAAACTCCACTGGACACACTTTAGGGGGCGGATTCCAGCTGGAAAAGGGGCAGTTAAGCTCTGTTAACATGTAGCTGTAGGCAGTCAACTCCTTCTTGAGGCAAGGCAAAGTACTCAGAGCTGTGGTGCCAGATAGTGCAGCAGGTGCAGTCTTCACCAGGCAGGCCCTTGGGTGCAGATCAGGATTCCTTCTTCTTCTTGTCGTTTCAGGCAGTAGAACTGATAAGCTATGCACCTCTTATATATTTAATCTCAGCTGCCGGACATAAATGGGGGGGCACCCCTTACCAATGGGATGCAGGGTGCCACCCAGGTGCATGACCACTTCCTCCAAAGTGTGGCATCTTCTTGTCGCAGAAAGCACTATTCCTCCAGAACCCATTATGGCTGAAATCTCAGCAGAGCAGTAAAAGCTAAATAAACCAATACCCAGTTTTGCTCATTTCCATAGCTCTCCTCCCCTAACATCTGCAAATTCCTTCCTTAAGCCTGATAGCTGGTTGGGACACAGGGGACTGGGGGTAGGGAGGCCTGGCATTCCCTGCTATCCTATCCTCCTTTGAAGCCTCATGCTTTACGACCCCTCTCTCCCGGCATTCCTGTGTAGCTGCAGAACTCTCTCCAGCAGACAGCATCTTCCCTGGATAGCCACTTATAACCTAATCAATGTAGGCTCCTTCCTAAGCCTGTTAGCAGTGACCAATCAGGAAAGACTGCAGGAAGGCTGGAATTAGGCTTACAGGCAAGAAAGCGTTATAACGTATGTTCTGTATAAATTAGGACACATTCAACAAGAGAATTCTGTTGGATTTGTCAATACCATTCTGTTAAGTCTTTGAATTATATTTTATACAACAGTTATGCGTCCATAAAATATTGCTATGTAAGCCTATGAGGCCAAGTATCTACAATGGTGAAAATCAAATGTGCAATTTCTCCCTCACCAGGGTTAATAAAACATCTTTTATAAGGACCCTGCTCATATGTATAGGACCTCCACCCCTGGGACACCCAGGGGAGTCCTGGAGGTTGCCTAAGATGTAAACAATATGTAGATTCATGCTTCACAGAGCTCACAGCACAAAAGTCGACTTTTCAGGGGATTTCCTACATTGGGGAAAAATAAAATGGGATGTGTTCCCTCACCAGGGTTTATAAAAAATCTTTTACAAGGGCCTGATTATAGTTACCTGACTCCCCACTCCTGGATCACCTAGAGGAGACCATAGTGGTAACTGATATTTAACAATAATGTTGCTTATCACTTTTATAGTGCCCCTGCCACCAAAGTTGTGTTTGTAGTGGATTTTCTTTTCAAAGCAGTGCTGCAACTCAGTGCTGCTTTTAAAATGACCTCTGGCTATCAGCAGTGCATGCATGCAAGTGCACAAAAAGGCTGCTGGCCTCTAAACTGCCAGGCCTTATTATATGCTAGAGACCTGTACGTAGTTTTTCGACCCCTTGCCCTATTATCTACTAGGGACTTATAGCGTAGGTCATGCCAATTGTAAGTGTACCTCAATGCATGTGTGTGTGTGTGTTTAACATAGCACTGGCCCTGAGCCTAACTAGCAGGGCACACTCAGATTCAGCTATCATAAGTATCAGTCAGCACACAAAAAGTGGAATTGAACAGCCTAAAAGGGTGACTTTTTAACACTTTTCTTCATTGATACTGCAAAAAGGTTGTTCATTCGTGGATCCTTTATCTTTTCAACTATAAGGGGCACATCTGAGTAATGCAAACAAACCTGGGGGCAAATGCATTCTGGCTGATATCTGGCCCATGAGAACAAGAAATTAGATTTTTTGTGTATGTATGTATTAACTGACAAGCACTTAAATGTAGAATGTTTTCTTGGTGTAACTGTCTGTAATGTTATAATCTAGTGCCTACCTGTGATATTGAATATGTGTGATTTAATTGGAGACCAAGACAACACAGTTGTGTTTAGTTTTATTTTTTTTCTCGAAGTTAGCATACTGCAATTGAAGTTTTTATGGTGATTGTTCTAAATTGTAATGCATGCCCAAAAAAAACACCGGAACACTGCACATTATTCTGTTTACTTTGAGAACTTGACTTCTAATTACATTTTTGGTGCACTCACTGTTTTGGAGCAGTGTTGGGCAACTTAATGACTGCAAAAGGAACAAATGATGGACAGAATGCTGAACAGTGCAAACATTCACCCCCAATCACAAAGATTTTGGTTTAATCCATTGTTCTTTTGCTCACCACGCCACCCCAGTTTGGACCCAACCATATGCAAATCAGTCTTGACCCTGTTCCCCATGGGAACAGTCCAGCCCGAACTGTCAAGCCAGGTCCTCCCTGGACTGGAAACAAGCATCCTGGGACCCGTTTCAGGGTACAACGCATGCGATTGCAATTCAGTTGTAACAGCACAACTGCTGTTACAATGAATTACCGTGAATTGCCTTTACAGCCAATTTTGATGTGATAGCATGATTGGTAAAGGCATATGCGTGATCAAGTTTGCATTTGAAAATATAATGTGTTTTACAGGTACAGGTCGCCAGTAGATAGTTATAGTTAGGACCGAGTTCCCATAGGAAATCTGAAAATTCTATTTTGAATAACTTTGGCACCGGTTGACTTACCTTCGTGACATTTTCTCCGCTCAGCTCCTACCCTGAAAGTCTTGGGGTGATTCGTCAAGCGAGGGCTGAGAAAAATGGGGGGTCCCAAAACGCGTTTTCCCAATGCATTTTCCCATAGGACCTTTAGTCGAAGGTACATCCCGAACGGCTGAACAGAATTACTTGAAATTTGGCAAAGAGGTAGTCCTCAGGTCAGGCATGTGCCTTTTGCTTAAATGGTGTAAATCCGTTCAGTAGTTCCTGAGAAAATCAAAAGTAAAATCACATATATATCTGGGCGGAGCCTAACCACACATCTCATCGTGAGGTCTGATTGACTGTCAGCACTTCATCCAAGAAGTGTTGGCAGCCATCTTGGGACCAATATACATGATAGCACCTCATTAAAAAGCATTGCAGTTAATAGAAGGTTTTAAGACTTTAGTTACATTATAAATCATTTGTTGATGGTACCATACTCATTTTAGGAATTGTGGTGTGTTCTAAGGTGATTTTACCATGTGAAAAAGCCTTCTGCTGTGATATCATGAATCATGTTTGAGAGAAAACTATTTTCTCATGCTTTTCCCACAGAGGTTTGGAAGGTGATCTATAAGCTAACTGAGAGCATATTTTCTGTAAATTCACATTATCTTTCTCAGTCATGTGAGAATGAAGTCTGACATTCTCAGTAAAACATGTACATCCATCAAGGGCAGAGACTGTCAGTTGATTCCTTTGTGTTCTACTGCAGCTTCCCAGAGTGTTCTAAAGAACAACTAGAGCGCTAACAGTCTTAATTATGACAAAAGTATGGCACACCTGAAGCCATCTTGGTTGGAATAAAGTGGTAATTCTTAAAACATTTAATTTAAAAAGGAACAAAATAAGGGGGTTCATTTTGCCATAGAAAGTATGATTAGTGCTGCAGAAAGAAAAATTTGAGTGACTTCTCAAATCCTCTTCTATTTCATTAAAAAATTCTGACATGCAGACTGAAACTGCACTTTCAATACCAGCAGCAGACTTCCCTGGTGAGCATTAGCTTTACTACAGTGATCTAATAAGCAACTAGAGTGCTAACATTCAGATTTATGGCAAATTTATGACACATCTGAATGCCTTCTTGATGGAACCAAGTAAAAAACTGAAAGTATTTCCTACTGAGGAGACTGCAGTAAATGAGGAAATTAGGAAACTTCATAACAAATAAATCTCCCAAGATGGCCACCAGAGACAAAAGAGCCCAAATGTAGCCCAAATATCACCCAGATGTAGCCCAAGTATAGCCCAATGACAGAATGTCCCAGAGTGTTCTAACAAACAACTAGAGCGCTAACAGTCTTACTTATGACAAAAGTATGGCACACCTGAAGCCATCTTGATTGGAATAAAGTGGTAACACTTAAATCATTTAATTTACAAAGGAACAAAATGAGGGGGTTCATTTTGACCTAGAAATTATGATTAGTTCTGCAGAAAGAAAAATTAGGGCACATTTTGACTTCTCAAATCCTCTTCTATTTCATAAACAAATTCTGACATGCAGACTGAAACATGCACTTTGAATACCAGCAGCAGACTTCCCTCATGAGCAGTAGTTTTACTACAGTGATCTAATGAGCAACTAGAGTGCTAACATTCAGAATTTATGGCAAATGTGTGACACATCTGAATGCCTTCTTGATGGAACCAAAATAAAAAACTGAAAGTATTCCCACTGAGGAGACTGCAGTAAATGAGGAAATTAGGAAACTTCATAACAAATAAATCTCCCAAGATGGCCACCAGAGACAAAAGAGCCCAAATGTAGCCCAAATATCACCCAGATGTAGCCCAAATATAGCCTAATGACAGAATGTCCCAGAGTGTTCTTAAGAACAACTAGAGCGCTTACTGTCTTACTTATGACAAAAGTATGGCACACCTGAAGCCATCTTGATTGGAATATACTGGTAACACTCAAAACATTTAATTTAAAAAGGAACACAATGAGGGGGTTCATTTTGCCATAGAAATTATGATTAGTGCTGAAGAAAGATACATTAGGGCACATTTTGAGTGACTTCTCAAATCCTCTTCTATTTCATTAAAAAATTCTGATATGCAGACTGAAACATGCACTTTTAATACCAGCAGCAGACTTCCGTGGTGAGCAGTAGCTTTACTACAGTGATCTAATGAGCAACTAGAGTGCTAACATTCAGAATTTATGGCAAATGTTTGACATATCTGAATACCTTCTTGATGGAATCAAAGTAAAAAACTGAAAGCATTTCCTACTGAGGAGACTGCAGTAAATGAGGAAATTAGGAAACTTCATAACAAATAAATCTCCCAAGATGGCCACCAGACACAAAAGAGCCTAAATGCAGCACAAATATCACCCAGATGTAGCCCACATGTAGCCCAATGACAGAAGTGTGCAAAACACTTTTTATTTTTTGTGTTTTTACAGTTTTATATAGTGCAGGCTGGTCAGGTATTGGAGTGCTTTACATGAGCATTGGTTACATCAAATTCATTTTGGTTGTAGACATGGGGAGATTAAGTGATTTGACCAGAATCACAGAATGTTGAGCTGAAGCAGAAACTCCAACCTGGTTCCCCAGTTGCAAGGTCTGCAGCTCTGGAAGTAACACCACATCCTCTCCCCTAAGTGCAACATGTAATCAAGTGGTCAACTGGATAAAAAAACATAAAGATAACAAATAATTTAAAAGTGCTTTGTCGCTACTTGAAAACTCAGAAAATATGTCCTTATTTGAGTTTTTTAGAGCACTAACCATAATTTCGAAGCAAATAAGACCCTCTCATCTATGTAATTTCTAAATGAATTGCTCTAAGTATTACTGATTTGATTACATCAAGGTGACGTCAGGCGTGCCACACTTTTGAAATAGATATAGAATGTTAGCAATCTAGTTGTTCCTTAGGATACTGTTGAGAGGCAGAGGCCAGGGGCACGGTCTCAGAAAATTGAAGGCAGGAAGGAGGGTGCAGAGGCAACAATTTGACCACACTGGGCAGGCAGGAAGGGCAGTGGCAGCACAACAGACTATGGAGGGCAGTGAAAGGGGGGCAGGGGCAACAAACCAATAATACAGGACAGGCAAGGGAGGCTGTGGCAATATAATCGACCATTGTGGGCAGAAGAAGGAGCCAGTGGTACTATAACCATATATGCCAACAGACCCGATTCAGCCAGGAAACGCCCAATGTTTTTAAGCCCAAATGGGCTTTATTTGATCTGTCTCGTGGCTACAATCTCCTCTTTTTCAATGTAAGTCAATGGGGAAAATCAATATCCCAATTTTTTCCCAAAATCTCCCTCTTACAAAGTGCAAAATGTTAGCAAGTATGGTACATTGGATCATGGAAGGTAGGAGGAATTGGGGTAGGGACATGGACTCATATAACAGAGGACAGGAGGGACATGGAGAGGTGCACCAACCTGACCATACATGGCAGGCATCAGGGTTTGCAGCAGCACAATACATCACACAGGGCATGCGGAACGGGAGTGCAGCACAACAATCCATAGAAAGCAATAGGGAGGGGACAGGACCATGCGCATGGACAACAGACAACAGAGGGGAAGAGGTAATGGCAGATAGCTGACCATAATGGACAGACAGGAGAGAAAGCTGCAGCATAACGGACCATAAAGGGCAGGAGGGAGGGATCAGGGGCATTACAATGGAACAGACAAGCCAGGAGGGAGGGAATAGGGGTCTGCACTTGGAAAACAGAGGGCAGGGGGCAAGGGGACAGGGCAGGAGCAGCAAGCTGACCATGGAGGTCAGGCAGGATGGGCACTAGAAGCAAGACACACCATGGAGAGCAACAGTGAGACTATAATGGCATACACACAGACCATGGAGGGTATGTGGGAGCGGTCAGGGGCAGCTAGCTGACCCCACAGGGAAGGTGGGAGGGGCAGTGGCAGTACAGAGGACCATGCATGGCAAGCAGGAGGGTTAGTGACAGCACAATGGCCATGATGGGCAAGAAGGAGGGGGCAGGGGCATGCATAAAGGACCATGGAGGATAGAAGGGAGGGGTAGGAGCTCGACACAGACAAGATAGTTCAGGGGAAGGGGCCTCATAATGGACTACGTGGGGCTGGCAGGAGGAGCAGTTGCAGCACAACAGACCAGGGAGGGCACAAGAGTGTGGCAGTAAAATGGACCATGGAGGACAGGAGGAAGGGGATAGGGGCATGGAACGTGGACAGGCAGGATGGAGGTGGGAGAGACAGGTTAAAGTCATTTGACAATGCTAGGCAGGTGCGAGGGGAGTGGCAGCTCAACAGAACACTCAGAGTAGATAGGAGGGGCAGGTCCATGGAACATGGTGGGCAAAAAGGATGGTGCAGGGGCATGCACATAGACATCGGAGGGCAGGGGGGAGGAGAGTAGGGGCCGCAAGCTAAGCACAGAGGCTAAGCAGGAGGTTAATGACAGGGCATAGGATTGGGCAATAGAGGGCCGGAGGAGTGGACTGGGACATCATGATAAATGGAGGGCAGTTGCAGCACATCAGACCATTCATGGCCGGAGGGAGGAGACAAGTGCATGGATTCAGACAACAGAGGATAGGGAGGAGGTGGATGGGGCAGCAAGCTAACTGTTCAGAGAAGGCGGGAAGGCCAGTGGCAGAACAACGGCCACACAGGGCTGTAATAAGGGAGCAGGGACATGGACTTGGACAATGGATGGCTAGGAGGAGGGGAGGCTGGTGCAGCATGCTTGGGTGGGGGCAGCACAATGCCAGGCCAGGCCCTGCTTCCAACCCCCCACCATCCATTGTGATATGCATCTTACTAAATGTTAAAAAAAATAGAAATTTGCTGAAAAAAACAAAGATTACAGGGACGTTATAGTTAGACACTGATTTCACTCATACACAAACAGTGAAATTCAGCAGTTATAGTTCACTGAGCTAACTGTAACTTACGCCCCGCAATGTACTGCTAATGACCTCAGACAATACATCATTCATGACATAGTCAGTTACATCACTCATGACACCACTCATGACATCTCAAATTAGCTGTGAATGGAATGGAACTATAATAGCTAGAACTTTATTTAGGGATAGTGTGTGTATATTAACACCATAGGTTTCAGGGGCATTATAGTCAGGAATTATCATTTAAAAAACCTATTAAATTCACTGAAAAAAACAGAAATTTCAGGGACGTTTTAGTTAGTTGGACATTTCACTCGTACAAAACCAGAGAAATTCAGCCATTATAGTTAGTTGTGCTAACTATAACTCGTGCCCCAGCAATGCACTGCTGATGACGTCACATATTACATCACTCATGAATTGGTCAGTGACATCACTCATGACATCTCAAATAACATTACTGATGACATAATCCACGTGATCATCTGATGCACCTCCTCACAGCCTAATATAACCTTTGATGCCCCATTCTTGAAACAATAGGCATACCAATACCAGTTAGTACATACCCACTCACTGATTCATAGGTCTACACACACATCCACTCACCTATACAGTCCCTCATACACGCAGTCACTCATCAATATAGCCACTGAAATATGCACTTATACATCTGTACATATACTTACACACCACCACTCACCCATAGTTACTCACACACCTAGTCAGCCTTGCAAATCACACTCCCATTTATACAGTTATACACATGCCACCTCACTTATGCATATAGATATTAACACATACTTACTCTCTTATACAATCACTGACCCAAGCACACACTCATCCATACAGCCACTCTCACAATCACTCACTCTCACATATAGTAATTTATATAGTCCAACACACATATACTGCCTTTCACATATGTAGTTACTCCCACATGCACCACTGAGATATCCATTTTACTCACCAATACCCATACAACACTCACCCACCCATACAGCCCTTCACAGATGCACTCTTGAAGCGGAATACCTAGTGAATCACCCACTAACACATCTATACACAGTGTCACCCACCCCCCACCCACCCACACATACACTCAGGCACCCATACAGATACTCAGACAACCAATCAATAACCCATATATACACTCATGTAGCTACTCACCAACCCATCCAGCCGCTTACACACCAACTGACAGACTGATACAGACATTCACACAGTTTAATCACTAACCCACGCATTCAGTTAGACACGTTTAATTACTCACTTATACATTCTGTCACGCACCTACTAAATCATCCATCCAGACACTCATACACCCACTCATTCTTCAATACACCTTGGCGCATATATATATATATATATTCACTGAAAAAACCATAGGTTTCACACAGGTTATAGTTAGCGGAAATTTTACTGATAAAAAACCAATGAAATTGCCCCGTTATAGTTAGTGCAGGCAACTATAACTCACGCGACCGCAATCCTCTGCTGATGACATATGTGTCTTTATGAAAAAAAAATATTTGTAATATATGTATAGCTAAAATTTCATGGAAGAAGACATGGGCAAATAAGTGTCTAAATACAGTATTAGCATCAGCAGAGGATTGCGGTCGCGTGAGTTATAGTTGCCTGCACTAACTATAACGGGGGAATTTCATTGTTTTTTTATGAGTAAAATGTCCAGCTAACTATAACATGTTTGAAACCTATGGTTTTGTCAGTGAATTTGCAAGGTTTTTTAAATGCTAATTCCTAACTATAACGTGTGTGAAACCTATGGTTTTTTCAGTGAATATATATATATATATATATATATATATATATATATATATATATATATATATATATATATATATATATATATACATGTATCATATTTATACTTTACAGAAACACACAGTCACTGGATGATGTCATCAGTGATGTCATTTGAGATGGCATCAGTGATGTCACTGACCATGTCATGAGTGATGCAATATGTGATGTCATCAGCAGTGCATTGCGGGGGCGCAAGTTATAGTTAGCACAACTAACTAAAACGGCCGAATTTCTCCAGTTTTGTACGAGTGAAATGTCCAACTAACTATAATGTCCCTGAAACGTGAATGAATATATATATATACAATCCACGGGTGGATGGGAACACCCGTTGCCTCCAAAACAAAGGGCGCGTCGAAGAAGAGACCTCCCAAACGCGGTCACAATAATTCACCAAACTTCTTGAAAAAGCAATCGACGCCGTGTCTGTGCAAGATTCTTTATTGCCAGCTGAAAAGCTAGACGCGTTTCGCCTGACCTGCAGGCTTGTTCACTAGCAATTTGATAAAGTTTTCATGGCAATTTAAAACAGTGAATGTGATCAGGTCACATGGTGAACTACAATAATAAAATGGACAACAGACTCGTAGTTCGACAACATGCGGTTATAAGCAAATGAATTAAGGGCAAGTGCCACATTGTTTACAAAACACAATTCCTTAGAGTTGTTGCAAAATATAATAACATTGTTAGACTCAGTTAATCTTCAATTTGCGTAAAGTTTGTTGCTCTCACAAAACTTTTTTTGACGAAGTCAAATTACCATAATGGTACCGTCTTCATCTTTAGCCCGTCATGATCAACCAAATTGATGTATGGTCAACCAGAGTAGCGTGGATGTTTTAATGGGTAAATCTAGTGATCAAAGCACTCAATGTAATTTTAGCATAATACGCCAAAATAGCAAGCAAACAAACAAACACACAAGCAAACAGCAGTACCTAACAGAGGCGTACAAACAACTTAACAACAGGTTAAACTATGTTAAGGTGAACAACAATGTCATGGAGGAGTGTCACTTGTCTTTCAACAACTTGTTGGTGGATTGGGTCCGGCAGGGTGTGCTGAGCAAAGATGAAATGTCCTTTCTCAATATTGACTGCCCTATTATTCCGGGCTTATACCTTATACCCAAGGTGCATAAAGACATGGCTAATCCCCCTGGCCGTCCTATCATCTTGGCCATAGGGAGTGCTTTTGAGCACACTTCGAAATTTGTTGATTCCTTTCTGTGCCCTCTTGTCAAAGCTCTTCCATCGTTCATTTTGGACACGAGCGATTTTTTACGTAAAGTATACGATGTCCCTTGGGAATCGGACTTTCTATTGTTAACTATAGATGCAACGACTTTGTAAACCAGTATTCGCCATAAAGATGGCATAAACGCATGTAAACATTTTTTGGGGACTCGTCCGGCAAAATTTTGGCATCATACACAAATGCTACTTAAAATGATTACCATCTGTCTTGAGAGCAATTTCTTTTTGTTTAATGGGGAGCTATACCAGAAACTCTGCCGGGACGGCGATGGGCACCTGCTTCTCCCCCAGCTATGCTAATTTGCATATGGGCTGGTGGGAGGAGCAGGTGGTCCAGACGCGTTGGCATGCAGAGTGGCAAAACAATGTAATGCACTGGAGTCGTTACATTGACAACCTTTTTATTATTTGGAAAGGTACCATGAAAAGTGCTCAGGACTTTGTCAAAGAACTACAAATTAACGATCTGAACCTGAAACTCACTAGTACAATCAGTGCTTCTGAAATAAATTTTTTAGATCTCACGGTTTATGTGAGTGATGGTAAACTGCAGACTAAATTGTATCGCAAGCCCACGGATGTGAACACGTTATTACACGCTACGAGTTTCCATCCGGCGAAACTAGTCAAGAGCATCCCCTATGGGGAATGTCTCAGAGCTAGGTGTAACTGCAGCAATGAGCAGGACTTGGACAAAGAACTTACATGCCTGAAATCCCGTTTTCGAGCTAGAGGATATTTGGAAGCATGCCTTAATCAAGCTGTCTTAAAAATTAAAAAGACTAATAGAGAACAAATACTCTTTAACCCCTTCCATGCTGCGCAGATTCCGCCGCTGTGCTGACGGAATCTTGCGCGGGCGTGGTCATGACGGAACGGTTCCGTCATGAGCACAGCTCAACCGTGGCTCATGACGGAACCGTTCCGTCATGAGCACCGAAGGGGTTAATAGAGACAAAAGACCAGCTAAAGTCTCACAACAAGACATCAATCAATGTAGGTTTATCACCACCTACAATAAACAGCAAGATGAACTAAGAACCATTTTTAATAGGCATTGGCACATCATTCGTAGTGATCCTGTGCTTGGCAAACTTGTCCAAAGGAGACCACAATTTACCTTTAGAAAGGCTAGATCCTTGCATCAAGCACTAGTTAGCAATGTGTTACCTAGTAATATTCAAAAGAAATCATCAGGCTCTTGGTTAAGTAGAAAAGATGGATTTAGCAAATGCCTCAAATGTAAGGCGTGTGTGTATGGAAAAAATACTACCTGTTTTCCAGCAGGCTTTTCTCATAAGTCTACACAACAAATTAAGGGTCAATATTCGTGTAAGACGGACTATGCAGTTTACATACTACAGTGCCCTTGTGGCCTAAAGTATGTGGGCTCTACCATCTTGCCTGTGCACAAGAGAGTGCTACAACACTTACGTGCCATTAAAAATGGGGATAAAACCTACCCCGTGGCGCGGCATTTTGATAAATACCACAATAAGAATGCTGAGGGTCTCCTTTACTATGTCATTGATACTATCCCAGTTCGTAGCCGGGGTGGTAACCGGGAAAAGAAATTACGCAAACTAGAATCATGCTACATCATCAGACTTAATACTAAAATCCCATATGGTCTTAATATGGAAGAAGACTTACATACTCACTTATAGGAACCTTTCGCTCTTTATCAACTTGTATTTTAGGTTTTTTTAGGTTTTGTTTCAAGTTTTATTTTATTGTTTTGATTCTGTCACTTATTTGGACAATGAGCATTTACAGACAGACCGTTGTGCATACATTGTTGTTGTATATTCTGGCCCACTTGGGCAGTATTTGTTTGTTTGTGTGTTTGTTTGTTTGCTTGCTATTTTGGCGTATTATGCTAAAATTACATTGAGTGCTTTGATCACTAGATTAACCCATTAAAACATCCACGCTACTCTGGTCGACCATACATCAATTTGGTTGATCATGACGGGCTAAAGATGAAGACGGTACCATTATGGTAATTTGACTTCGTCAAAAAAAAAAAATGTGAGAGCAACAAACTTTACGCAAATTGAAGATTAACTGAGTCTAACAATGTTATTATATTTTGCAACAACTCTAAGGAATTGTGTTTTGTAAACAATGTGGCACTTGCCCCTAATTCATTTGCTTATAACCGCATGTTGTCGAACTACGAGTCTGTTGTCCATTTTATTATTGTAGTTCACCATGTGACCTGATCACATTCACTGTTTTAAATTGCCATGAAAACTTTATCAAATTGCTAGTGAACAAGCCTGCAGGTCAGGCGAAACGCGTCTAGCTTTTCAGCTGGCAATAAAGAATCTTGCACAGACACGGCGTCGATTGCTTTTTCAAGAAGTTTGGTGAAATAAAAAAAAAAAAATATATATATATATATATATATATATATATATATATATATATATATATATATATATATATATATATATATATATATATATATATACCATGCCAGTTCCAATTACTCATACGAATCAGAAACCCACACCATGTAAGACACCACATAACTTTTGCGCTTTGGATATAATCCGCTGAAACGCGTTTCGGCATTACTGCCTTGATCACACATCACGCATTTGTTTCACAAAAGTTACGAAAAAACCATCGGAAACTTCCAGTCACATGGGTCGCATCAACCATTCCCACTGAAGAAAGACTGCGCTTTACATCGGTATCCACATAAGTGTATCTGGTGATGCTAACATTCGCTCTTAAACCCCATAAATTGTTTTAATATCACTAATAATTCATTTAGATTTTTGGCACAAAATTGCATTCATTAATATCAATCAAAAGTTCATTGCGCAAGTGTTAAATCAGTAAATCATACACATTAATTTTATTCAATTCGAGTGAATATTGAATTCATGATTAGAATAAAAGTGCAAGTGCATTATGCATATATTTTCCTTTTAACATTATACCTGCTAACTATCCAGCGTTAAATAAAAATACAATTAATCACCATGTGTAAGCAAGTGCCTACTTTCATTGACAAAACATCTTTCGCTGAAAGTTGGCCTTGGTATTATTTCACCATTCTACTATATTACTAATACTTGATTCTTTATTTTGTCTGCTGTCACTGAATTTATGCCACCACAGTTCCCTCACTGTGGCTCTCGACTCAACTAATGTGTTCTCTAAGCAAGTGCATCACATAATACGTTAAGTACAATTTGTGCCACCTATCATCATTTGATTCCTCACTGATCTTAACAACTCAATATCATAATTTGCTTTGTGACCTCTTGTTCCACAGGCATGTTAAAATCATCTAAAAATCATCTAAAAAACTGGGGGGGGGGGGTGCAATCTTACTAGACATCTAGACTCCTAAGTGCACGGAAAAGTCTTCATAAGAATTAAGCCCAAACAGGATTTTGGTGTTGAAGAGTATGATATATCTAGAATCAAGCTGACGTAGTTTTTGCTCCCGATTACCCCCTATCCTACTCTTGGATACCTGATCAACCACATAATAGACTAATTTAGGAATGTTGCCATTATGCATCTCGTTTACATGTCTTGCTACGGGGTAGATTTGATCTGTGTTTACGACGGCCCTCATATGCTGTAGTATTCATAAATGCGCCATGTGAATAGTACTGCCCACATATATTTTATGACATGAGCACTGAAGCATATCAACTACAAAGTCACTTCTGCAGGTCAGGTGGGTTTGGATAATCCATGGGATTTTCAATAGGGGAGATGTAATTTGTTTCATATTTTGTCCTATTGTACAGGCTTTACATTTCGTGCATTTGTAGAATCCCGTACTAGCCAGCAACCACCCTTCTGCTCCCCTTAACTCAGGGCTGCTATTGACCAAGTCATATCGCATTGACCGTGCTCTTCTAAACGTGACTAATGGTCTTCGAGAAACCAATTCTCTAAATATGGGGTCTCTCCTTACCAGGTACCAATGCCTATTTAAGCAGTCTCCCACCCTGCTGTAATAGGGATTGTAGGTGGTAATCATCCATGTTTCATTTTTGTTCTTGCTCGTCTTCCTCTCTCTCTGCTTTTCATTTGGATATAATAAACCAGATCTGTTCATTGTATTAACTTTGGACAGTGCCTGATCAAGTCTTGAAGAGTTATAACCTCTCTGCATAAATCGTGTTGTTAATTCTTTCTGTGCAAGCTCAAGTGTAAGTGTTTCACTACAATTTCTCTTAATCCTCAGGTGCTCAACATAAGGGATGCTGTTTTTCAGTTTTTGTGGATGATGTCTTCTAGTGTGTAGGATAGTGTTACCCGCGGTTGGCTTCCTGTAAGCACATGTGTATAAGGTACTATTTTCCACATATACTTCTAAATTCAGGAAGCACACTTGTGTGTTGCTTCTGGTGTATGTGAAAGCTAGGGTCAATGAGTTGTTATTAAGTTTTTTGACAAAGGCTTCTGCGGTGTCCATCGTACCGTCCCACACCACAAAAAGGCCGTCTATGAACCTAGTCCATAGTAATATGTTCGTGTCTCATTCCTCAGCATATTGCACCTTGAGCACCTGCTCCTCCCACCAGCCCATATGGAAATTTGCATAGATGGGGGCGAAGCAGGTGCCCATTGCTGTCCCTCGCGTCTGCCTGTTTGTATCAGTTCCATATATAAAAATGTTATTCTCAAGACACAGTCTGCCCATTTCCACCAACACTGCTGTGTGTTGGTAAAATGTGATGGTTCTTTTGCTAAGGTAATGCCTCATCTCTCTGAACCAATCCTCGTGATTGATACTCGTGTATAATGATGACACATCGAGTGTAATCAAGAGAAATGTGTCCTCCCATCTGATGTTTTCTATTGTCCTAAGGAAGTCTCTCATATCCTGAATGTAGGCTGGTAATTCCCTCACATATGCCTGTAAAAAGAAGTCCAAGAATCTTGATGTTGGCTCAAAAAAACTTCCTTTGGCTGATATTATCGATCTGCCTGGGGGAACCTCTGTGTTTTTATGCACCTTAGGGATAAGGTAGAAGATCGGTGTAACTGGGTTGTCAACTTTTAAAAGCATATTCATTTTGGGAAATCAAGCCCAACCTCCTCGACCTTGCTAGATCTTTGTGTAACTTAATCTGTATTTCTGTCAAATTGTCATTCGGTACCTTTTGATAACATCTGTTATCCCTCAATTGGGACATGGCTTGATCATTATACATGTCCAGTGGCCACAAAAAAAACATTGCCCCACTTATCAGACTGGCGCACCATAATGTCTTTCCGATTTTCTATTTTTTTCACAATCAATGCATATTTTCTTTCCTCTTGCCTATTACCTCTCAGGAAACATTCACTGGATTGAATAGAAAATGCTTGCACATCTTTAACAACTGAATCCGAAAATGCATCAATTGAGTCCTTAGGTGTCATAGGGACAAAGTTCGATTTTGGTTTGGATGGAGTTTTCTTGCTGTTGTATATATCCAGGCACATCACCTCCGCTGTTTCTCTCACAGACCCTGGTTGTGCAATTCCTTCACACTCCATCTCTAGCGCGTGTAATTGGTGTAGAAGGTTCAGATCTTCAGCTTCAAGTGACATGCCTTGTCACTTTGCTTTCTCATATAGATCCACTCTCAGATTTTTTATGGAAGAATTTTTTCAATTTTAAGTTCCTCACAAATTTATAAAAATCTATGCGGGTCTGAGCACAGTTAAAATTAGTCCTGGTTCAGAATGACAGTCCAAATGAGAGTGTATTTTTCTCATTCTCCATGAGCCTTAAATCGGTCAAATTTATGACTGTTGTAGAGGTGTTTTCTATTTCTTTTGATTCTTGTCCTTTGTTCTGTCCCCTGAGCGCAGCTCCATACCTTCCCCTTCGTTTCTTCCTGTCTCTTATTTTTTCCCCTCCATTGAGGTTTTTGTTGAGTTTTTTTAGCCCTGTATAAGTGTAAAAATTGCAATTCGGATAATCTTGAGAATCTTTGTTCTTTCCTTTATTCGCTGTGCTATTGTCAGATTCAGTATCCGCTTCTGAGCTCACGTTGGAACTAGCTTCTGAGCTAAGATCAGTGATGGATGGTTGCTCTCTTGACATCCTGTCATGGCCCGTGCCTCCCAACAGTCTTTGACGACACAGGTTATCGAAATGACGGGCAAAGGTGAAGATTTGGCCTCTCTCGTAATCAAGTCGATCCCTGGTAGACTTCGAGGCTTTTCTCTCCCTAATAGTTTGCTCATAATTCTTCGATTTCTCGTTCCTTTCCTTTTCAATTTCCATGAGTTCGTCTGGTTTCACTATTTTACCAATATCTTTTTTTACTGATTCAATATCTTCCAAAATGTTGTCCCTATCACGAAAGGCATATTTTACTAGTATCCTCATCATATTCTTAGACGACTCTGCATTGTTTGCTGCCCATTCCTGGAGCATATCGGGGTCAGGATTTTCAAATGTAGGGGCGATAAAATTCTCAAGCCCCTCGGCACTGCCCACTGCTAGATATCTCTCCAGTGATTTTACCTCCTACCACTTCGAGACTTCAGTTCGCTTTAATTTCTCCAATTTCTGCTTTTGTGCTTGTAAATTAACCTCTTGTGTGGGTGCATCAGACCTTTTGTTTCACGCACTCTTGTTAGCAGCTTTTTCATTAAACACGGCATTCGCAGCCTCCTCCCTTTCTTTGATTCAGACGTCCATGCTGGCTCTCCTCGTCAATAAATTTCATAAAACGCTTGCAAAGAATTTCATAGCTTAAATCACGCTTAGGTGTCTTCCCACCAGATTATGATCTCCAGAACCTCTCCCTGCAGAGCTTTAGAACAGGAAATCCGCCTCACATGGTGAAGGGCATCCTCCGACACACAGCTCCCGGTCACTCTCCACCTCATGGTCTCCTTCTGATTACTCCTCAATCTTGCAGGGGACTTCTCGGTATGTTACACATAGATTAATCCAGATTGCCGGACTCCACTGGGCTCCTGAACGAGGGCGTGTGGATTTGGCCACTCTCCGACTTGCAGCTTAACATAACATGCCAGTTCCAATTACTCGTATCAATCTGAAACCCACATCAGGTAAGACACCACACCACTTGTTTGGATTTGGGCTTTGGATTTATTCCGCTGTAAAGCGTTTCGGCATTACTGCCTTGATCACATATTAAGCATTTGTTTCACAACAATTACTTTAAACCCATCGGAAACGTCCGGTCACATGGGTCGCATCAACCATTGCCACTGAAGAAAGACTTCGCTTTACATCGGTATCCATATAAGTGTATCTGGTGAAGCTAACATTCGCTCTTAAACCCCATAAATTGTTTTAATATCATGAATAATTCATTTTTTGGGCACAAAATTGCACTCATTAATATAAAAAAAAAAGTTCATTGTGCCAGTGTTAAATCACTAAATCATACACATTAATTTAATTCAATTCGAGTGAATATTGAATTTATGGTTAGAATAAAATGCAAGTGCATTATGCATATATTTTCCTTTTAGCATCATACCTGCTAACAATCCAGCGTTAAATAAAAATACAATTAATATATATATATACATTCACTGAAAAAACCACAGGTTTCAGGGCTGTTATTGTTAGTTGGAAATTTCACTCATACAAAACCAGAGAAATGTGGCCGTTATAGTTAGTTGAGCTAACTATAACTCACGCCCCCGAAATGCACTGCTGATCACATCACATATTACATCACTCATGACATGGTCAGTGACATCACTGATGACATCTCAAATGACTTCACTGATGACATCACTGAAGACATTATATAATCATTGTGTTTGTAAAAAATGTAAGTATGTTTTATATATATATATATGCCTAGGTGCATTGAAGAATGAGTGGATGTATGAGTGACTGAATAGCTGATTTAGTAGGTGCGTGACTGACTGTATAATAGGGGTGGGCGGAATTTGCGAAATTGAATTTCGCAAATTATCGCGGAATAGCTCAAAATCTCCTCGCGGGGAAATATATCTCCAACTTGCCCATGCGGTCGCTAATGGGCGTGGCCATGTTGCTTGCGATGCTTATATCCTGTTCCGGGTCGAATGACTTGTTTGCGATCGCAAACTCTTGCGGGATAGCGTGACCAGCTACCAACAATCCAACATCTCGTGGCGCACGCGAACGGATAGGAAAACTCATCAGCGAACGCAGGGACCCAGTAAGTCATGACTGCGGCCGCGAGAACGCATTTTTAAAGCACGAACAAGAAAAATACTTCTGTTTCGCAGCAGATTGCGAAAGTTTTGACATTTTCGCACTCTCCGCGGAACGTGAAAATGTCAAAATATCGCAAATTCCGCGAGCAGAACAAAATTTACCACCCAGGCCTACTGTATAAGTGAGTGATTAAATATGTCTTACTGAATGCATGGGTGAGTGACTAATCTGTGTAAATGTCTGTATCGGTCAGTTAGTTGGTGTAGAAGTGGCAGCATGGGTTGGTGAGTAGCTACTTGAGTGTCTATATGGGTTAATAATTGGTGGTGTGTGTATAACTGTATAATGAGTAAATGGCAGTGTGATTGATTCTTTTGGTGACTGACTAGTTGTGTGAGTAACTTTATGGGTGAGTGGTGGTGTGTGAGTATCTGTATAGGTTTATTATGAGTGCATATATTAGTGGCTATATTAATGAGTGACTGCGTGTATGAGTGACTGTCTGGGTGAGTGGATGTGTGTGTAGAACTATGAATCAGTGAGTGTGTATGTCCTAACTGGAATTGGTGTGTCTATGATTTCTAGAATGGTAGTTTGTATTTTAGAGTAGGTGTATGAAAGGTTATATTAGGGTATGAGGAGGTTCATCAGATATTAAGTGGATGATGTCATCAGTGATGTCATTTGGGATGTCATCAGTGATGTCATCAGTGATGTCACTGACCATGTCATGAGTGATGTAATATGTGACGTCATCAGCAGTGCATTGCGGAGGCGCGAGTTATAGTTAGATCAACGAACTATAACAGCCAAATTTCTCTGGTTTTGAACAAGTGAAATGTGCAACTAACTATAACGTCACTGAAAACTGTGTTTTTTTCAGTGAATTTAGGAGGTTTTTTAAATGCAATTTTCTAACTTAAATGTCCCTGAAACCTATGTTTTTTTTGTAAATTTCTAAGGTCTTTTCAATGCAAATGTTTAACTACCACGTCCCTGAAACCTATGTTTTTTTCAGTGAATTTCTAAGGTTTTTTAAATGCTAATTTCTAACTGTAACGTAGTAGTCGCGTTTGCAGAGTGGTGCCGAAAGTGGCTTGGGCCTCCAACCAGCGCTCAGGAATTCCACTGCGTAGGACTTACAGGAGGTACCAGGAGGGCTTCTTGGTTGCCAAAGTCCCTCAGGAGTAAAGTTATCTTCATCCCCCAACCAATGGTGTGCCAGGATGTGCGTTTACAGAGTGGTGGAGAAAGGTGAGCGTGGCCTCCGAAGACCTCTTAGGAATCCCACTGTGTGGGACTTACTGGAGGTAATAGGAGGAGTATTTGGCCCCCAAGGTCAACCTTGGGGGACAACTACCCCACCTATTACCTCCAGTAAGTCCCACACAGCAGGATTGTTAAGTTCTAATAGCAGGCCACGCCCTGTTTCCCCACCACTCTGCAAACGCACTTCCTGGCGTGTTCTTGGATGGGAATTAAAGTCCCCTTCACTGCTGAGGGTCCTTGTGGGCCAACTAGTCTACCTGATACCTCCAAAATGCCCCAGATAGTGGGATTGCTGACAGGTGGGCACAGGCCACACCCCCTTTCTCCACCACTCTGCAAATGTGCCTCTTGGCGCGTTCTGGGTTGGGGATTAAGTCCCCTTGAGTCCTGAGGGTCTCTAGGGGCCAACTAGCCCACCAGGTACCTCAAGTAAAGCTCACACAGCTGGATTGCTGAAAGCGGTCCGAGGCCACGCCCCCTTCTACACCACTCTGCAAACGCACCTCCTGGCGCACTGCTGCTCAGGGGATGAAGTCCACTTTAGTCCTGAGGTCCTCAGGACACAAGAGGACCTCTTCGCCCCACCAGCAATGCGCCAAGAGGTGTGTTTGCAGAGTGGTGTAAAAAGGGGCTTGGCCTCAGACCACCTCTCGGCAATCCAGCTGTGACCCCCTCAATATATATATCATAGGTTTATATTTCCTTGTAAAATACTTATATTTTTATGGTAAAGGCACCAGTTACTCTAAGTTTGGCTACTGCAGTTTTGGTTGCCTCATCAGGCAATGAATTACCAACAGCATGAGCTCCCTAATGTATGGACAACATGTGTAAGGGGTAAGCATGCCTTAAGTGCCGCCACCCGAACCAAAAGCATTTTATGCTTGATTGTGCTACCTTTAGAATCCTGAAAATCGTTTTGTTACCCAAAAGAACAAATTGTCATTAAAAGACTACACAGTAACAAGAATCAAACACAACAAGGGTGGTTATTGCAGGATCAGCATATTCATAAGCAAAGAAGGGTGCACGCAACTCAGTCAACTGGGCTGTGCAGTCTCCAAGAGACTGCGTGTGCACCAAGGTGGATGTAAAAACTAAATTTTTCATGGATTCTACTACGATTTTGCAAGCAGCTAAATAAGCCTGTTTGGAACCAATAGCCTGGTTGAACCGAACCTTCAGTGGAAATAAGAAATTTTTACTCATCTAGAGGAAGAACCGAAGAAGGTAGAGTGTGAACATGTTCATACTGAAGAAATTCCTGTGTTTGCAAAGAAGGATCAAAAACAAAACTGACGTCAGCCGATGTCAACAACGTAGCCCATTAAATCCAACGAGGATGAAGGGCTTTAGAATTAGGCACACTGGCCTTCGTGACCGCCTCCAGAGGGGGCACAGGAGCAACAACAAAAATGTGTTTACCATGTGCCAGAGGGCGATCTTTCAGAACAGCCAACTGCAAAGCGGTGAGATGTTTTTCAGTAGAAGAAAAACGCTATTCAGCAGGAGTATCAGATGTGATTTATAAGCGATTGGGACTGTGTCACCCTCATTAACAGTCACATAAGTGAAACCGATCACTCTGGGCATAATCCGGATGACCACATTTGTAGTATTTATTCTTGTCTGTAAGTACTGCGTTGCAAGTAAGTCAGACTGCAAAGTACGCAGCTCTGCGGTGTGTTCCAGAAGCAATCTCGCATAGTGCCTCTGAGCGCAGAGGGCGCTGAATGCGAACAAGTCTCGGCTCTCAGGAGCCAGGTTGTTACTAAAAAAGGCACTGGAAATATCCAAAGTAGTTAAACATCTTTTACGTACAATATTATTGATCAATACTATACTATGCGTGTTTTGCACTGCATAATTACAGGTATGATTATTCAAATGTCTATAACACAAAACAATGTGAACCGTCAGGTTTTAAAACCGTAAAGAGAGAGTTATTCATCACAGGGACACAGGGTTCAATCACACCCTGATACTCCAACTGAGTCAAATTCTTTTTAATGGATGCTTTTGCATCACATTTAACCCCCTGCTAGGCCTTTTCCCCCCCTGTGCTAAGCCTTTTTTGGGCTAATTGGGCCAGTGCGCGCTTAGGCCCCTGTACGTTTTGACCTCATAAGGTATCCACGCCAAATTTGCGTCCTTTTCTTCCAACATCATGGGGATTCTAAAGGTACCCAGTGTTTGTGGATTCCCCAGGAGGGGTCCCAGAAATGATCCAAAATACAGCAAAATTTTTTGGGGGGAAAAATGGGAAAAACGGGCTGCAGATGAAAGCGTCTGGGTTTTACTCTGCAAATGGTATCAAAAAAGGGTTTGTGGGGCTGAAATTACAATTTTCCCAGCTTTTAGGGAATGGCAGACTTTTGCCAGAAAACCAACACTTTTTACACAGTTTTGGCATTTTTCTGGGATGTAGCCTATTTTTGCTATTTTTTCTGCTTTCAACCTCCTTCCAGTTAATGGTAGAAATGGGTGTGAAAGCAATAATAGATCCTGGAAAGCTATACATTTTAGAAAAGTAGATACAACTCTGAATTCAGCAAGGGGTCATTTTTGTAGATCCATTAAGGTTTCTTTATAGAAACTAACAGGTAATTTTAGAAAAAATTGAAAATTAGTTGCAAAAAAACAGCCTTTTGTGTCAACGTTTTTACCTGTAACTTTTTCTAATTATGACAGATCATTGAAATCAATATACCGTTACATCCGCTGGACGTTCCTGGTTGTGGGGATATATAGGACTTGTAGGTTCGCCAAGAACCCGACGAACCCAGAGTCAAAAACTGAGCAGCAATTTGCAATGGTTTTTTATTATGTTCCGGGTATATAGCAATTATTGTGGGAAAATGTATACATGGAAAATCGGTATGAGAGACAACTATGTATTTCTGAAATGGGAACAAATTATAGAGTTTAGAAACAGTACATATTTGCACATTTTCGAAATTGGGATTACTCATACTAGCATGAGAATTATCAGCCATTTTTCAAAATGACTTCTTTTTTACACAAAGTCTTTCATTTGGAAGGCAGAAATGCATCGAAAATCAATAGGTAATAACAGTTGCTTTACAAATCTGAATTACCCTAAGTCTCTCGATAAAAATGGTACCTCACTTGTGTGGGTAGGCATAGAGCCCATGACAGGAAATGGCTCAAAACCAAATGTGAACACACCACATTTTCACAATGAAAATGTACCCTTTCTTTGCGAAGTGTCTAGCTGTAGTTTTTGAACCCTAGTTCTGCGGGCACCTTGGGAAACCTAGCAAACCTATACATTTCTGAAAACTAGACACCCAGGGGAATCCAGGATGGGGTGACTTGACTGCCTGTCACCAGGGTCTGTTACCCAGAATCCCTTGCAAACCTAAAAAATTGTCAAACAACCACATTTTCCCCACATTTCTGTGGTGGAAAGTTCCGGAATCTGCGTGGATCCACAAATTTCCACCCACCCCGCATTCCCCAAAGACTTACGAGAAAAATGGTACCTCACTTGTGCGGGTCGGCCTAGTCTCCGCAACAGGAAACGGTGCAAAACGCAACGTGGTCACACCTCAATTTCGCAGTGAAATATGACCCTTTTTTGGCAAAGTGCCTAGCTGTAGTTTTTTAACCCTAGCTCTGCGGGCACCTTGGGAAACCTAGTAAACCTATACATTTTTTAAAACTAGACACCCAGGGGAATCCAGGATGGGGGGACTTGACTGCCTCCCTCCAGGGTCTGTTACCCAGAATCCCTTGCAAACCTAAAAAATTGTCCAAACAAACACAATTTCCCCCATTTCTGTGGTGGAAGGTTCCGAAATCTGCATGGATCCACAAATTTCCACCCACCCTGCGTTCCCCAAAGACTTACGAGAAAAATGGTACCTCACTTGTGCGGGTCGGCCTAGTGCCCGTAACAGCAAACAGCGCAAAACGCTATGTGGTCACACCTCAATTTTGCAGTGAAAAATGACCCTTTTTTGGCAAAGTGCCTAGCTGTAGTTTTTGAACCCTAGCTCTGCGGGCATCTAGGGTAACCTTCCAAACTCATACATTTCTGAAAACTAGACACCCGGGGGCTTCCTGGGAGGTATGGCTTGCGTGGATCCCCCAACATTTCCTTACCCAGAATCCCCTGCAAAAGTCAATTTTAGCTGAAAAAAATCACATTTTTCACACATTTTTGTGTGGGAAAGTTGTGGCATCATCGGGCTCACACAAATTTACCACCACCCAGTATTTCCCCAGGTCTCCCGGTAAAAATGGTGCCTCACTTGTGTGGGAGGCCCAAGTACCCGCGACAGGCAAGGGCCCAAAACGTAGTGAGGCGACATCAAAATTGCCTATCTCAAAACCACCTTGTTTTGCAAGGGGGGTCACCTGGGTTTTTGGCCCGGTGCTCGGCGGCCATCTAGGGAAACCTACCAAACCCATACATTACTGAAAACTAGACACACAGGGGCTTCCAGGGAGGTATGGCTTGCGTGGATCCCCAACGTTTCCTTACCCAGAATCCCCTGCAAACCTCAATCTTAGCTGAAAAAATCACTTTTTTCACACATTTTTGTGTGGGAAAGTTGTGGCATCACCGGGCTCACACAAATTTCCCACCACCCAGCGTTCCCCCATTCTCCCGGTAAAAATGGTGCCTCACTTGTGTGGGAGGCCCAAGTACCCGCAAAACATTGGGGGATCCACGCAAGCCATACCTCCCTGGAAGCCCCCGGGAGTCTAGTTTTCAGAAATGTGTGGGTTTGGTAGGTTTCCCTGGATGGCTGCCGAGCACGGGGCCAAAAACCCAGGTGACCCCCCTTGCAAAACCAGGTGGTTTTGAGATAGGCAATTTTGATGTTGCCTCACTACGTTTTGGGCCCTTGTCTTACGCGGGTACTTGGGCCTCCTACAAAAGTGAGGCACCATTTTTACCGTGAGACCTGGGGGAACGGTGGGTGGTGGGAAATTTGAGTGAGCCCGGTGATGCCACAACTTTCCCACACAAAAATGTGTGAAAAAAGTGATTTTTTCAACTAAAAATTAGGTTTGCAGAGGATTCTGGGTAAGGAAACGTTGGGGGATCCACACAAGCCATACCTCCACAGAAGCCCCCGGTGTCTACTTTTCAAAAATGTGTAGGTTTGGTAGGTTTCCCTAGAAGGCCGCCGAGCAAGGGGCCAAAAACACAGTTGACCCCCTTGCAAAACCAGATCGTTTTGACATAATTAGTTGTTTGTTTCTACAGCGTGAGAATTTCGGCACAATATTGCAAGGAAAATGTGACAGGCATTTTGAGGTTTGCAGGACACTGTGGATAAAATAACTTTTTGGAATTCACAAGAGAGACATCACCATGGGTTTACGACAATATCTACAGTTGGTGGGTTATTCTTACATGGAACGTACACCTTGGCAGAGAAACTAAAAAGACAAAGATTCCTGCACAGCCATCTATTCCTTAAACACACACACATACTGCTTGGATTTGGCATGAGGGCGAGTGATGGTTCAGTATATTGAGTATGAGATTTCACAAAAATGAAATGCACTGTCAATAATTCAATGACAAAAAACCGAACCAATAACTCGCAGCTCGTGAGCTGTAAAGCCACGGCCAGTCACCAACCGCTTTACAGGCCATTCACACACCTTTCATACGTGATACACACAAGACCATTCACACCACCAGGCACAAAAACAAAACATTACAACATTCACAAAAAGGGACAAGGTACACCCTGCTTCAGAAAGACAAATATTACTGCACAGCCATATAATCCTCAAGCACACACACATACTGGTTGGATTTGGCACGAGGGTGAGTGATGGTTCAGTATATACAATTGTATAAGCAAGTGATTTCACAAAAATGAAATGTACTGTTAATAATTGAAAGGGCGAGAAACTGAACCATTGACTCACAGCTCGTGAGCTGTAAAGCCACGACAAGGCACCAACCTCTTTACAGGCCATTCATACACCTTTCATACGTGTGACACATACAAAACCATTCACACTGCCAGCCGCGGGCCCATCACATTACAACACTCACACCAGCAGACAGCACCATTCAAGGGCCCATCACTTTCACACGCCCACATTCTTGACACAGCAACCACTCAAGCTGTTGGATTGCGTGGAGTGGCACTCAGCTAGCTGTGTGTGTAGTGACCAGCAGCAAGTCACTACTCACACACCGCCATCTGAGCACCAGTCCACGCACACCGCTAGCCGAGCGCCAAACCATGCACACCGCCATCCAATTGCCAATCCACGCACACCGCCAGCCAATCGGCAATCCACGCACACCACCAGCCAATCGCCAATCCACGCACACCGCCAGCCAAGCGCCAGTCCACGCACACCGCCAGCCAAGCGCCAGTCCACGCACACCACCAGCCAAGCGCCAGTCCACACTCAACACCAGTCAAGCGCCAGTCCAGGCACACCACCAGCCAAGCACCAGTCCACGCACACCGCCAGCCAAGCGCCAGTCCACGCACACCGCCAGCCAAGCGCCAGACCACGGACACCGCCAGCCAAGCAGCAGTCCATGCACATCACCAGCCAAGCGCCAGCCTACACACACCGCTATCACATTTTGGATTTTTTTTAGACAATAATAAATACACAAACAAATTGCAAATAGATACAAATCTACTAACACAAAATCTGAAACTAAATGCATTGCACTAATACCAACCTTGAAATAGAATCAAATTGTTTAAAGAATACAGACCAGGCAGTTCACTTTACCACTCATGGATGCTCCCAAAAATTATTTTGCGTGTGGTACGCTCTAAAACAAGCAGGGACACACAGCTCAGGGTTAGAAGGACACTCGTGGCAGTACATACGAATCTCCTTCCGTGTACCTCACTAACAGACTCTTCATCTCCTAGTGGGAAAGTCTTTTGAGGATGTGGGAGGAATGAAATCAGGAAAGTGGCGATCTTTCAATCGAGCCACATCCTCCACCACTCCAACTCTAGGAACACTTGCCTGTTCCACAACAACAAGGCTACCTATCACAGATTGCTGAAACTGAACAAAGGTCAACTTTGATGCAGGAGAACACTCCTTGAACACAACAAAAGCATTGAAAGTTGTTAAATTAAAGAGATGGATGGCCAACTTCTTATACCAAACATAAGCCTTACGAATAGCAGTGTAAGGTTCCAACCTCTCATCTACTCTATCAACACCACCCATGTGCTTATTGTAGTCTAAAATGCACACAGGTTTTCGCACATCAGAAATCTGACCCCAAACAGCCACAGGTGAAGTACTCTCATCATGGATGGTAGTCAGCATGTACACATCCCTCCTGTCCACAAATTTCACAGCTAGTAGTTCATCACTACACAAGGAATTGCACTGTCCCCTCTGAAGTTTTCTGCAAACAAGCTCTTTTGGAGAACCTTTACGGTTAGAGCGGATTGTGCCACAAGCAAAAGTGTCCACTTTGAACAATTTCTTAAACAATTGCACAGCAGTGTAGAAGTTATCAAGGTACAAATGGTGGCCTCTGTTAAACAGTCCTCTAGCAAGATCCCACACAATTTTCTAAGAAAGTCCAAAAGTGGACGGACAACCAGGGGGGTCAATAGTGGAATCCCTACCAGTGTACACACGGAAATTAAAAACATATTCTGTCCTACTCTCAGACAACATATACAGCTTAATTCCATAGCGTGCCCTCTTGCTAGGGATGTACTGCCTAAAAACCAAACTGCCCTTGAACAAGACCAAGACTCATCAATAGATAATTCTTTCCCTGGAGTATAGATCTCTGAAAATCGATCTACAAAGTGATCAAGAACAGGCCGAATCTTAAAAAGACGGTCACAGTCAGGGTGATCTCGTGGCAACGCCAAAGAATTCTCAACAAAATGCAGCATCCGTAGCAAAAGCAAATACCGATCATGAGTCATAACTGCAGGAAATATTGCCGTTGCCATCAAGGGACTGGTAGACCAATATGAAGCCATGGACGGCTTCCTTATCAAACCCATCAATAAAGTCAAACCCAAAAACTTCTTCATCTCTTCCAAATTTGTGGGAGTCCACCGGGTAGCTCTAGAGTGGGGCCTAAGTTTGTCACTGTTGTCCCTCAAAAACTGTTCAGCATACAAATGAGTCTGCTCAACAATCTCACCCAAAAATACATCATCCATAAACAACTGAAAAAACTGTATAGGCAAAAAATGTTCACAATCCACTCTATACCCTGCATCCCTACTAAAGGCAGGCAACACTGGCTGCACCATGTTTGGACCAACCCAGAGTCCAGCACTTCCAGTAGGAAGCCTAGCAGCCTCAAGCTGCAATCCAGATGCCTCTTGCACCATTGGCACAGCAGTATCCTCCTCTAAAACAGGCACTTCATCTGCGCTGAGAGTAGCTTCATCTGTACTGAGAGTACCTTCATCATCCGATGATTCTATGTGGAGAGAAAACTCACTGCCTGAATCTTCCCCTCCCTCCTCTCCCTCAGACGTACTGTCAGTCTCATAATCCTGCTCAGAGGAAGATTCAAGAAGCATACCAACCACCTGCTGAGCAGTCATTCTACGGCTAGCCATACTGCTTACTAATAACAGTAACTTGTCAAACAAGTCAACAACAACAAACACTTTGTAAAATAAGCAATAAACAAAATGCACCTTTATGAGAAATACCTATATGCTCCAAAACGATACCACTCACTTGCCAGAAGCAGATAAATTCACCACCACCTACTCTGCACAGACACAGTATGGATCAACAATACCCCACTAAAAAAGAAAGAGAAAAGAAAATTACACATAAGACTATGCAAAACACATCGCAAAGAATTCCATGCACAAAACACTAACTAAATAAGCTGCCATTATGACACCACTTACACAAAAATTCATCCATACATGACAAAAATACTCATTTGGAGAAAATACAACTAAAATGTTTTTCTTACGAAAAAAAATGCAACCGCGCAAAACTGTAGAGCACCACTGTTGAAATCGCAAACAGGAATCAAAAGCTTTACACTAGAATGAAAATGAGAATAAAACATTACAATCACATATGCAAATAATGCACCAGTCCACACACAATCCACCAGTCAAGCTAAGGGGTAGGTGGGCCTAAGAGTATAAATAAAATATTCACCCCCGTAAAAGGGGAGCAACCCTTGCCCTTGAGGCCACTCACAAACACAAAAATTAAAAAAAAAACAGGTGTCTATTGGCTTCTGCCCCCCTAGATGGCAGATGGGCCTAAAAACATACTGCTATTCTGCCACCCAAAGAGGGCAGAAATGACCACAATCATCCTCCCATAAAGGGGCGCGTCCCTTGTCGAAGGGGCCGCTCCCCAACATGAAAAAAAAACCCAGGTGACCTAGTGGAACTACAAAAAAACGATTCAGCCGATCTGCCCCTCAGGGTGGCAGAAACGGCCAAATTAATGCTTACCAAATGGGAGCAACCCTTGCCCAAGAGGCCACACCCCACAAAAAAAATCCCTGGTGGTCTAGTGGGCCCAATTTTTTTAAAAAACATGGCAATCTGGCCCCCTGCAGGGCAGACACAGCCACAAATATTGACCCCAAAAAAGAGTGACCCTTGCCCAAGGAGTCACTCTCCACAAATAACTCCCTGGTGGCCTAGTGGGCCCTACATTAAACAAGCATTTGCAATGAATCGGTCTCGCCTTTGGGACCTTATATGAACCTAGCTATGCAGCACATTAGCCTGCGCCTTGAAATATCTGCTGTTCTTTGACATGGAGGAAAAGCAAGCACCCAACTGCGTGACACGCAAAGTATTGGAACACACGGGGAGAAATATTGCCTGTCAGCGGGAAATGGTTTAGTCCAAAGCTCTGTTTTTAATATAAAATCTGGGTCTTAAGTGGTTATATCACTTAAAATACAAGGGGGCAGATTTATGTTCCCTGGTGCATCCCTGCAAATCAGCATGGATGCGCCAGGGAAGATGCGTCACGCAAGTTTGCGCCACCGCAGATGCGCCGCATTTACAATGCGGCGCATCGTGGCGCAAGGACAAGCGGATACGTGACGCATCTGCCGGCATAAGGTTGGCGCAGTGCTGAAGTTGCGTCGCAAGCGCGACGCAACTCCAGCACTGTTCCAACCTACCCTAGCTTCAAGCAGGCACAGGGTTTTGACGCATCAGCGTTGGGAAAGTGAATCTTATAGATTTCACTGAGTCGCTTGTCAGGGGTGTTCCTGCGACGGAACGCCCCCCCCTGAGTAGCAACGCCCACATGAAACCTGACGCAGGTTTCATGTGGCGCAGGGCTTTACACCGTGACGCATCTCCATAGATGCGTCACGATGTAAATGGGGCGCAACATGGCGCAGGGTTTACGCCGCCGCTGCGTCACAAAAGTGTCGCAACGGCGGTGTAAAAGGGGCGCAAGTCCCTCATAAATCTGCCCCAAGATTTTAAAAAAATATTATTATAAAGTAGAGAATGCTGAAGTGATTCTGGTATTTTACTGACCTCTGTTGATCAGAAAAAAAAGTCCCTAAGCGGAAGAAGACAAGTCCTAGGGCTCCTCCAAAGCCCACAAACCATATAAACATATAAGTAAATACTAAAGTATATACAAGAGGTCTCGAATGCTCGACCTCAAAATGGCGAAATCTGCCCCCCCATGGGGGCAGACTGCCAAAATCATAAGCCCCCAAAGGGGAGTGACCCTTGCCCAAGGGGCCACTCCCCACTAAACACTCCCTGGTGGTCCAGTGGGCATTTTTTTTTACCTAAAGAAAATCTGCCCCAAAGCCTAAATTACATTGCCCCCAAAAAGGGGAGCGACCCTTGCCTAAGGGGCCGCTCCCCCCCCCCAAAAAAAAATAACTTGTTTATCCCTGGTTTTGCTTCCTTACTGCCTGCCTAATATGTAATGCAATTTCAGTCTGTTTTTCTTTACAGTATGTATGTAAAGCGCTATACCTACCTATGGGTCAAGCTAGCGCTATATAACATTTTTAAATTAATTAAAATAAATAAACATTAAAAAAAATGGCCCCCAAAGGGGAGTGACCCTTGCCCAAGGGGCCACTCCCCACTACATTACAATTCAAGCCGATTTTATTATATAAAAAATGTCTGCCCCCCCCGGGGGGCAGACAAAGCAAGTAAATATTGCCCCCCAAAAGGGGAGTGACCCTTGCCCAAGGGGCCACTCCCCACTAAACACTCCCCGGTGGTCCAGTGGGCATTCCCCTGCCTTCCCCAGAACAAATACGCCGATCGATCACCCATGTGGGGAGCGCCAGCGCTTCCCCCGTGGATGGGTGCCATGACGAGCTGGGCTCGTCATGAGCACACTGCGACTGAATGCTCATGACGAGCCCAGCTTGTCATGAGCATACAAGGGGTTAATTGGATATTAAGCCTGTGGCTGAGGAACAGAGCAAACAGCCACAATATGTAAAGGAGAATCCTTATCCCAATCAGCTTGGTTGCGATATAAGGCAGAATCTAAGGCAAGAGCCCATTCCGAAACATAAGCATGCTTAGTCTCATCAGTGACGTATTGCGAGAAGGAAGGCAATATTACATCCTCACTGCGGGGACAAGCAAGAACAAAGGGGGTAGGTCAATTGACCTCCAACAGTAAAATGTCATAGGAAGATGTAAAGTTGTCCCAAACAATAGCATTGATGGTGCGCTTAATGTCACCTTCAATCTGAATGTTAATTTGATAAAGTCTATCAGGGGGTGCTTTGCAGGTGTCCACAGTTTCAACAGTGACCAAGGTATCAGTTGCTTTTGCCTCCAGAAACAGGTGTAGTGTCTGACACACTACGGTAACTTCTGCCGCAGTGTCAAGGAGAGTCACCGCACAACTCCTGTCCAGGAGGTAGGTTCTCACCGTCTGGGGCATATTTCGCTGTCAATGCCACAACCTTTTCCTTCTGGAACAGGGCTCTACATGGAGGTGGTTCCTCTCTCTTGACCTTCACGTCAAAAGAGAGCTGCGGGTTCCACTGGGGTTGCGTGGACTCACCTCACCTGCGATCTTGCCATCCTTCCCTGTCGTACTGTTGATCAGATGATTCCTGAAACGAACAAGGAGAACGAGGATCAGGAATGTAAAACCTCTCAGGAGTTTTAATCTTAGAGCGATCATGTAAATCATATCTACGTTCAGAAGCGACCTGTGGTGGTGAACCACCACAAGACCTAGGCTTCTGTTGCTGTTTGTTTTTGTCCCAAGTCTTCTTAAGAAAGACTGGACATCCCTCCTTGGCAAGAGGGGTCTTGACCTGAGACTGAGGAGAAGGTTTAACCCCCCAAATATTGTGTCCCAAGGACCTATAAATGTCAGCAATATTAATTGACCACTCACATTCCCGATCAAGGTCAGGCACCGCCAAAAGGCCTTGATGAACCACCAAAGCCGCTGCTTCACTTTTAATATTAGACAGAATGATTCCGGAGACTACATGAAAAATGTCCAACAATTTTATCCCCACATCTTTGGGCAGTGCCTGCCCCATGTTCATCCTATACCTTTTTAAGAATGCTGGGAAGAACACTCATGAAGGGGGTCCCATAACAAATTGTATAGACTAAGGAAGACACCACCCCCCAGGTGTTGCAGTCGCCAAAGGAGAAATTAGACTACTAGGCAAACACATAGTAAGGATCCTATACTTTTCGACAGGACCCGTAAGAGGGAAAACAGCATCAAGCTCTTCAAATTTCTGAGCAATCCAAAACGGCAAGTTCTCATGATTCTAAGGACGTTGGCCCATCACTAAATTAATCATAACAGGGCTAGTCATAGGACCTCCACCGTGTGCAAAATGCACAGAGGTGCAGGTCCAGGTTGAGCCATTAGAAAAGCACGGGCAACAAATTGGATCAGGCGTCTATAAAGAGGAACATCCTGACTGTATAATAAATGAACCTTTGCCAGATTTGCGTTAAGATAATTAGGATGCGGAGTAAAGCCGGCCAAAACAGGCCAAGTGGCCCCATCAATACCCAAGGGGGCCACACGAACAAAGGAAAGAGGATGGGGTAGGGTGCCATTAAACCAAATCTGTTGCTCCCAGACCATAAGAATAACTTTAATAACTGCCTAAGGGCAATAAACTGCTGGCAGCAGCAGGACTATAAGCATGGAAAGAATTATCATCCACAGCAGGAACCATAACTCAGGAGTAAAACACTTCAAAGGGGTAACCAGGGTTAGCCTCAACTACAAAGACAACAAATGTAACAAATGTTGAGTGAGGGCAGTGAGACAGAGAGCCGGAATCGGAATCGGCTGTGCCATCACTGAACAACAATGGTCCCAAACAGTAGCACAAAATGGGTCGAAAACCTGTTAAACTTCAAGCTTGAAAACCTGCAGCAACAGGTGAACCCTAAACACTTAGGAGGCAAAGCCCTCCCAACATGGACGTCTCAGTAAAACAGTGCAAGGATATTGTGCACAAGTACAAGTGCTACTCAGGGGCCCCGTGAATCAGTACAAGACCAAACGTTGGCTGCGCCATGTTGCAGGGATGCTGCGGAGTCACAGAACTATGCTTGGGATTATAAGCCCTTAGTAGGCAGGGACTGAGTCATCCTACCACCTGAGTACACATGAGCCCGTGACCGACTAGCTATAGTGTCTCACTTGTCCCCCTACTCACTCACAGAGGAACAAGTGATTAGAAAGCCCAGAACACAACACTCCTGACCCTGTCAGGAATCATGGTTGCAGGACACATTTCGCTCTCACACTCGTACTAGTCCACAATAAGATCTGACAAAGACACAAGAAAAGTTTAAAATGTTTATTTTAACTATCGTGCTCTAGTATGCATCATACGTGCCACAATGAGTAGGAAAATGCCTAACACAAATACGGTTAGTATAGAAAGTAGTCCCTACATCATAAAAGGAGCTGTCATTATATACGACAGGGTAGCCTAACCCCCTCCTCTTCTACAGAAACAAAATTATTATATATCAAAAGCTCTCTAGGTGTTAGCAGCAGATCCCGTACCTCAGTATACACAGATGAAAGCTCTACATCTCAGGTGCTGTCACAATCTTTTCCCTTGAAAGGTCCCTCTCCGAGTGTCTGTTACCTATCTGTTCATACCTATACGACAAAAAGTATGTGTTCCCAAACAACAGTTGCATTTGCGTGTTTTATTTAGGTGCTAGACCCAGACAAAATCCCAGGAAAGAACAGAGTGCAAAAACAACAGTGTGTTCTGTGTGAAAGTACAATGTGGCACAAATCAAAAATGTATCTGTAAGGTATTGTGTGCAAAGCAGAGGACAATTTGCAATGTGCTCATGCTAACATAGTGGAAACGACAATGGGCCTGCACGGGACTTATGACAGGTAAAAGGACCAATCGAACAGGGATAGTTGAGAATCAGAGGCCCAAGTGGGTAGCATCAGTTGTGAAGTATGTTTCCCACTTTTAAATTTTTCTAAATAGACCAGTTCCTGATTTTTCAATGCCTCAGCTGAAAGGCAAGGAAGGAGTCCGTATACAGAGAAGCAAGAGAATAGAAACAAAGCTAAAGAAGAAACAAGTCTTATCCACAGCTGCACTGCTACTTGAACATATATCTGGGGGGAATATTCTCAAGAACATACGATAATCATCGCCAAAATAGGTTAACGCAATGTTTCATATCGCCATCTATTGCGGGAAAATAACTCTGTGTTAACGTCCTATTCACAACACAGCTGTAACATGCGATAGATTCCCGATAACGCGTCAAATGTCCGCGATAACATCACCGAGACGCCGATAAAAATCTATATCCGAACGTGAAAAAAGCTGCGATGGACCCAACAGCGATAAAAATACAACAATAAGCAGCGCCACGCCTGCAAGTCCCACAAATCAGGTGGGAAAAAATCACTATAAAAACGGCAGCAAAAAACACAAACAAAACACATACAACTGCGATGCACCATGGAGGAAGCTGTAGCAAGTACAGAGGTCAACCAGAACCCCACAAGCTTCACAGAGGACTAGCCTGGGACCATCATTGGGGAGACGGTGGCAGGAGTTGGGGGACCGGACACTGCACAACAGGACCTGAGCCAACAGCAACAGGGTGAGTAACGACCAGGGACTGGGGGGACGGGGGGAGATGGGCTCAATGGCACACATGCACAAGTAAGTATAGCACATCTGCGGACAAACCATGCCCAAGAGTCACAACTCCGACCAAGAGCCCAATTTGCCCAAGTCTGCAACATCTCAGCACAGAAGTGAAAGGCACACTGCCTGAAAGGGATAAGGGCCTGCAAAATCAGAGCTGAAGGGGCAACCCTCCCACAATGCAGCACACACACATAAGAATCAGAGCACCTCAACATTGCCAACAATGTGGTACAAACTGCAACACTTTCACAACAGAACAGAGGACACAACTGCTGCCGCTTGTGTGCAGAAAATGGCCATTCGCATTTGGCATGGCAGAAAACTGTGAGATGACAATGTACAAGTACAACCTCACATTCCTGATGGTGCAGAAATGTCAACTGTCCCGAATCAAATAGGCATCTCCACACAAACAGTCACAATGTACATTGTCATGCAGTCTGTTAGTAAACTTGTACAATGCGTGAACATACATGTGAACACAATGTCAATATGCATCTCCCCTACACATTGCAGAGGGACAATCAGCACCTCCTGCAGAGCAGACCCAACAACACAGCACTGATGATGAAGAGGACCTCCCCAACATCGACACTGACGCCCTCCAACAACTCATGGACAGCTCTGGCACCACACCCCAAGGTGCAGGGCAGCCCAGCTGCATCCAGGAGCCCCCACCCCCTGCACAGACCACAAAGTAGGAAGTACCCACCACCCCGGCTGTCTCCCAGGACCCCCATGACCAACACATGGCATTCCAATGCCGTGTCTTAGGGTGCCAGGAGAAGATGGCTGATCAGGTGCGGGTAGGGTTCGACCTCATGCCAAACTAGTTGCCATACATGGGTGTCTGAGTCCCATCAGGGACCACTTACAGTCCCTAACAGACACCCAGTGTCCGCTCCATGCTCTCCAACAATCCATGGCTGACATCGCTGGAGTCATGACTCTGAGCCAAGAACAACTGTCAAGTCTGAGTGGCTCCAGCGACGTCAGCTGGGAGTTGGAACACATAAGGAGAATAATGGAGAACTTGGAGCGGATGCAGGCGGAAAGAATGTTTGCCACAGCTGCACACCAGCGAGATGTAGCTGGGATCTTCCATGCCCTGCAGATCCTCTTCATGGCATTGCCACCTCAAGGCCTGGCACGGATGAATGCTGCTGCTACCACTCCATCCACATCTCCGCTCCCTGAAGTGTCAGTGCCACACAGTGCGGCAGACATTCCACCTCTGGCTCCTGATGCGTCACTGCCACACAGTGATTCAGACAGGACATCACCACCAACATGTGCCACACCTGAAACATCAGAGGACGATGATGATTACAAATCCGGCTTTGTGCTCAGAATGAAGTGGTGGCATTCATTCCCTGGAATAACACCTTCCACTGTCCCCCGATACACTCAGCGACACTAACCTTGGACCTCGACATGGACTGCCATATATTTCTGGTTACCAATGACACAGCAATCACACTGCGGACTGAAGTCTTCCACTTCCGCTGAACTTGTCAATCCCTAAAGGACTCTGGCTGGCCCTCCACGGGACAACAATGTGAAGTGGGGTTTGCATGGCCCTGTACTGCTCCAGCATAAACACAACCACTGAATGTGAATAAAACATTCTAATTCACACCGATGAGTCATGGCTATGATCCACCAAGTATTTAAGTATGGGTGAATGTAGGGACAGTGATTCAACAAAAAGGTACTTCCTGGGAAATGCTATCAATGCGCATGTATGGCTGTGACCTAGATAGGCAGTGAGACACACATTGTCATTCAAATCAACACTCATCAAAGTGAAGGTGCGTATACTTTATTAGCATATGCATGTCAGTAGGTGCAAGGTAAGTGCCACAACATGCAGACCAATGCGGCAGTATGTCAGAATGAGGAACCTTGCCAAGCGCCACTGTCCACTCCGGGGGAGTGCCTCACCTTTCACAGGTGTGTGTCAACCTGCGTTGTTGTCCGCTCATGTAGTCGGAGTCCAGGCCATGTCCACTGTTGTCGTGGGATATGCAACCAGATCTCCAAAATGCAACAAGGTGTTGGGACATATGCAATGGGTTCAAATCTGTTGTGGCTACAGGTATGTAGTTACTTGTCCATGAAAGCGATTGCAGCTTCGTCAGCCATCATCTCCAACATGAGGTCGTTGTCGACTTCATCAAACAGGACGGCGAGTCCATCCATTAGCAGGTCCGGACAGATGTACTGTGTCCACCCCCTTTCACCAATTACCACTACAGCCCAATAGGGGAGAGGTTCAATGAGGTCACTGCACACAAGGATTTGTGCAATCTCCCAGGTCCAGCTGCCAGCATGTATGCCAAGTAGCAAGGCTCACGGAGCCTCTGCCCGGACAACAGGTTCATTGAGGGTCCAGCGACATCGCGCAAGTGCACATGGTCCTGGCCCCCGGCTGAGCTCCATGCTGAGTTGTTCACTACAATCAGGTGTACAACCCGAGAGGAAACACCTCTTGCACATATAAGCACCATAGCGTGTGCTTTACACACAGGGCACTGACAAACTCATAACTACCCCTGTAACACCCCACACATATAAGGTCCTGACAATAGCCAGTAGAAGAAAAGGCCTGGCTGAAACTAGTTGACCGCACAGGACGTCGGAGGCCATAAGCCTACCGTGCACGTCCCACAGCCTTTGTTTTTATCGACTGCCTAGGGCCCACCACTAAAACAGTCTTTGGGACACCCAGGACAGCATTTTAAACCTCACTCAGAGCACACTCACAGCACCCTCATGAACCAAAAAACCAGCTCCGCAGTAATCTGGCGTCGAAGCACACCTGAGGTACACTCGGTACCTCGGGTGGGGCCCAATGATGAAGCATGCCACCAACTAGGTTGGTGGGTGAGGGCCTTCATAAAAAACCTAATGTTTTTTTTCCACCCGCAGACATACAAACAATTTAAACCAGAGCTAGTTCTCATTGATTACTTACAAGTAGCAAGGCATCCCATAAACGGGTATCACGGTGCCACTCCTGGTCATGTGCCAATCCAGTTCATCCACCGTCCTGTTGGATAGGCAGATATCCATGCACCACTCGAATATGCACGATCGACAATGCAACACAGGCTGAACGCAGGTGACGTTGGCAAGGCGGAAGCTTAGCCAGTAACTGAACCGCAGCACTGCCAATGGCAGTGACCCCAGTAAATGCAGCATTCGTGCATGGTACAGTTCCATGTGACAGGGGGTGTGCATGTGTCCAGGATTTTCGGCAATTGTGTTAGTGGCTCTTGGTGAAGCGGCACTGTTCTGACCTGCGCCAGTTCTGTGGATGAAATGCCACATCTCGGATCAATGAGTTGTTTTAGTGTGCAAGCGGTGGTACGCCGGGGATGTTGTGGGAGTAAGTTTGAAGGCCATTTCATGCAAGATAACTTTGAGCAAGGAATCCTGTGTGTGTGGTGTGTATACGTTGGTCTCTCGTTGGGCTGTGCGTAGTGTGGGAGTCGGCATCAGCTGCTATAGTATCCGTCAGGGATGCTGGGCACATGCAATTCCGAGGTCGGAGGTGCAGATGTGCTTCCGCCTGATAGTTCAGACAAAGGAGCTTTCACCCCTAGTGTTGGTTTGTCATCTGCTTGCATTCACGAACTGTGAAGTGGCTTGTTGGGGGTGGGGTGGGATGTGTGTGACTTTGGGATTCATTTTTTATATGTCTAGCATGTGGCATATGAGCAGCATCACTGTGTGTTACGTTGCTTCACAGCTGCTCCTCCCTCCCTTGAACCCATTTACTTATGTGAGCTGCGAGATTGCATCACCTGCACTCCTATGGCACAGTATTGTAGTGCCTGTCTGCGCATGTCCACAAGCCTGACAACAACACTGTGATGTTGGCCGTTGAAGGTGGGGGGCCACTTGAGTGTAGGCCTATGGTAAGGATTGGGCAGACACAGATGTAGAGTACATGCCTGGCTGAACTTGTGCTGCTTATATGGCTAGGCATTTGGCTCATGCTGTGGCAATACAGATACACACAACACTTGGCATGCAAGATCCTGGACTCTGAGCGGTCTTGCACGCCTTCATTACTTGGTTCATGCGAGCCCGCCCTCCGAGTGCATGCTACATTGCAACATTGTCGCTTACAGGGGGGTCGACTTAGCTACATGTCCAAGCTCTTACCCACTGCCTGAGGTGACATGATTGCGTCCACTGTGAACAGCACAATGTAATGTGGTAGGGCTTGAGGCCTTCATTTATACATAATGACCACATGGACACACTTGGATAGATAGTGGAACTGGCTACGGGCACGTGCACCCGGCCCCTTTTTATTAACAGGATCACATTTCTAGTGACGCCTATGCTGGATGGGTGTGGGGTGAGTGTGAGCTAGCCCTCAGGGAGTGGTTTGTGCTGTCAAGAACTTGAACAGTGATCACTATTAAAGCGAAAACAGAAAACACCATCATAACACAAACAACTGCGAAGCATCATGGAGGTAGCCGGAGCAAGTACAGAAGTTGCCCAATATTCAATCAGAAGGGGCCATGACTTGTGGTGCACTGAGGTAGGGGCACCAGAGCTGAGTTTGCTCATTTGAAGAAATTGTCAATGATTGTGTCCCTTTGGGATATTCCTGCTGCAGCTGCAGTGGGGTGTGTTACACCTGCCTCATCTTCATCATCATCGTCCCAGGTCTTCAACACTGCCTGAGGTGACATTGTTGCGTCCGCAGACCAAAGCATGTAACTCAATCATAAAGGGTCCATGAGTTATGGTGCACAGAGTTAGTGGCACCAGTGGCGCTCTGCGAGTGCGCAGCCTGCGATGATGCATCGTCAATGAAGGTCACAAATGGATTTGATGTGTGTGAGCCCTGCTGGCTGCAGTGTAGGCCGGAGGCAGAGGACAGCAGGGGCCCACAGCCACGTGGCATTGACTTGTGGTGCACAGAGTTAGTGGAACCTGAAGTGCTCAGGGGGTGCGCAGCCTTCGATGATGCGTCATCCGGGTGGGCCGCTCTGGGAGCAATGTCTTTTGCCTACTGAATTCTGCTTCAAAAAGGCCACGTGGCATTTTGACTTGTGATGCAGAGTTAATGGCACATGAAGCGCTCAGGGGGTGTGCAGCCTGCGATGATGCGTCATCTTGGCAGGCCGCACTGGGAGCAATGTCTTTTGCCTACCAAAGTCTGCCTCAATAAGGCCACATGGCATGGACTTGTGGTGCACAGAGTTAGTGGCACCTGAAGCGCTCAGGGGGTGCCCAGCCTGCAATAATGCGTGGTCTAGGCGGGCAGCACTGGTAGCAATATCTGTTGCCTACTGGACTGCGTCACCTGCAATCGCGACTTAATCTGAATTGTGAGCCCTGCTGACCGCAGTGTAGGTCGAAGGCAGTAGTCAGCAGGGACATAAGTCCGTGGTGCTGTACCACTAGGTTCGCTGGGGGCCTGTGTCGTTGATGGCAGTGTTCGGCTGAAGAGGCCAGCGGTCACGGCGGCGGCCTCATGGCATGGTGAGGGGCACCGCCCTGGCAGATGCGTTGGCCATCCCGGAAGTGAACCACGCCCAGAGCCCCGGCCTATTTATTCACACTCCTATGCTGGACCAGCCCACTCTGCTTACGCTTACAGTGGGGGATGACACAGCTACATGACCGAGGTCTTCCCCACTGCCTGAGGTAACATGGTTGCATCCACTGTCCACAACACTACAAACATCAGCAGTATATGTCCACATGGACAGGTCTGTGCTCTGCATACTGAGGTCTGTCCAGCACATCACCACCTCACTTGGGGTTGTGGGAATTCTTATTCATGGGTGACTTGCCTCCTTCAGACATACTTGGTTCCCACCTCTCCCCACATTCTGCTATTGTGTTGCTGAGGGGCCGTGCCATTTTCTGATCGTCCACTATCCTATTCTTTGCAGCCTCTCTGGTAGTCGGGGGGTAGTCCGGGGGGAACATGGGGGTGGTGGCGGTGGGTGTTGTGGACCTCTTGGGTCTCCGAGCTGCATGATCAGTAGCTCCATGACATGTGTTGGTCTTCAGCTGTGGCTCTGGGCTGGGCTCCCTTTCATACTGCAGGTAGTCGTCCTGCTTTACACCAGTAAAAGACAGGTGTTGAATCCCTGCCTCTAACGCTGCTTATCATCTGTTTTTGGATTGCATCGCAGATCAGGCTAGTCGTTGAGAATATTGCGAAGTGGTGTTTTCGTATGTTTTTGCATAGGAACGCCTACTCTGCATATCATTAGCATTAGTTGTCGCTCTCATCCGTGGCGATGTTTTTTGCGGAAGCTATCGCTGGAAAACTGGCGATATCGGCAGTTTACACCAGCTTGAGAATGGGGCGATAATTCTTTCGCCACTTTTGCTGCGCTTAAGTGCCGATAACTCAGCGATAAATCCTTGAGAATATGCCCCTATGTGTTCAAAAGGTTAACAAGCAAATCCATAGGCTTTCATTGATGGCATAATTTTAAGCCTTAAAATGACGAAGAATTATTCTTTTTTGACAAGTCCTGTAAAGGTGTGAGCAGTTTTGGATTGCGTTCTTTTAATTGGCACCTATAAAAACAAAGTTTGCACTAGGTTCAATATGGTTATTATTAACAAAATATATATTTCGAAAGCACTGTAAATTCTTTGCACATTTTGCACCAGCTTAATAGTCTGTACAGCCTAGCCTACGCTGTGAGCAATACAAAAATTTCAAAATGCAGCAGCGTATTTTATACTGTGGGGTAATTATTGGCTTACATATATACAGTGTGTTTTGTCAGAGGCAGGCCCATCATAGCACTGTAAATATACATATCACTATTGCCCAGTGCGCCAATCTAGGAATCAAATCAGCGACCCTTCGGTTTAGCACCATGAAATCAGAAATGATTGCATTAACCAACAGCTTTCCTACCAGAGCAACACATTTCATGCAGATTATGTCACACGCGTTTGCTTTTCATTTGAGATGTGTGCATTATGTTATATTTTCTCTTACTCGGCCTTGGTTAGTAAGACCCTAATTCAGCTGAAAAAGCTGCAGCACCATATTGGGATATAACAAATGAAGGTTAAAATAAATAAATGTAGAAATCAGACATAAAAATATCTGAGCAGGAGTGCTGGTGATGCATGTTGCAATACTTTATTGTGATCCGGACCCATTGCATTTCGGCTTTTTCCTGCAAGCTTTGTTCACAGATGGGCGCCATTTTCCCTTTATTTGCATAAATACCAAATGAAGTGCAAAATATGAAAGACAAACTGTGCAGTAGTCTTATTTCTAAATTCCTATTACCATTATTTAATCACTCAAATTAATGATATTTATTTAACAATAGTTAATTTGCGTAGTGATATGATGTTACCCAAACAAGGAGTTACATCAAAATGATAAAAATTGATGCTGCCCCAAATGAGAAGAATTGATAAAGTATGAGAGTGGTATTTGCCATATAATTCATCTAATTATTTTGCAATTTTATTTCAAGATGTTGAAAGGTAGACATTTGGCACTGTGAAGGCACCTTCTTGCAGACCCTATGGACTACACTCATATATATATATATTGCCAACTGGTGGTCACCCGTAGGTAGTTATAATTAGGACCTAGTTTACATAGGGAAAGCATTTTATTTGCTAATAATTTTGCACCGTTAAACAAATCTGCATGAAATTCTCAAAACTAGTGTGCCAGTCAATTCAGCAGCAGTCTTGAAACATTTGGGGTGAATCGTCAAGCTGGGGCCAAGAAAAAGGTGGGGGTGTCCCAAAACACGTTTTCCTCATGCAATTTCCCATTGGGATTTTAGATATGACTACAGCCCGAGCCGCTGAATGGAATTACACCATATTTGTCAGAATGCTACAACTCGGTCCAGAAGGAGTGCTTTTTGTAATTTGGTGTAAATCCGCACAGTAGTTTTTAAGTAATTAAAAACAAAGACTTATCTAGGGACAAGGAGAGTCAGCGGATCCGACAAATCTCATGGTGAGATCTGATTGGCTGCCACCAATTCAACCAGGAAGGGACTTGGGACTTGGCCTGAGTCCCAAAAAAAACAAAAACAAATACAAGGGGGCAGAGAAGAAATACCCTGAACCCTAGGTCTGGTGGTAGGGTTCCACGGGGACACCACCTATGGCCAAAAACGTTTAAAAACAAAGATAAATTACCATGAATTCAGGAAGATCCATGGCAAAATTAGGAGAAAAAAAAACAAACGCAGCCTCCCACTTGTTTTTTTTAGCCCCCCTGTTGGGCCAGGTCCTGGGGGCGGGGCAATTGTGCATGTTAAACTGGGTAGAGATGCGAAAGTGGGTCCCCTCCCTTGGCCGATTTCAGCCTTTTTGGCCCCCATGGGCGGTTGGATGTAGGGTCCAGCCACAAGCCCTACATCCAGCCCCTACTTTGCATAGTCAAATGCTATGTTCAGTGAGGAAATCAGTTGATAATGATAAAAATAACAGATATTCCTTGGCTTAACGACACGCTCTGTCACTTCAGAAACACAGGGCTGCACCATATTTACAAGAATATGGTGCAGTCCTGTGTTTCCCTCTGCGCTAGTGCTACACTTAGCAGTGTAGCCCCAACATAGGCACCCTTGTACCATAGTGCAAGGGTGTCTGCATGCAGGGATAGATTGTTTATGCACAGTAAGGTCCCCCTTCCGGTAAATGAACATTCTTGAAATGCCGTTTTGTCACTTCTATGTGCTGCTATATGCAGCACACATGGAAGTTACAAAATGCCATTTAAAAAAAAAAAGATTGTTTATATGCAGAAAGGGACACCTTCCTACACATAAACAATCCAGGGTGTTTTGCTTTTTCCATGTGTGCTGCACAAGGCAGCACACATGGACAAAAACAAAAATGAGGAGAAATAAAGCATTTCTCCTCATTTCCCCAAGTATTTTTTTTTTTTTGCAAAAACAATTTTTATTGCATTACTCAATCACAATTGACATACACAATGTAAATCAGGTCAGTGGCCGCCATCGGCAAATAGTGCTATGTCCAAGTTCAATCCGGGCCACTTCCAACTACCAATGCACTGTCCCCAAACCTTCCCCAAAATGAACTCACCCCCCCCCTCCCACATGTCAGTGTGCCGAGACGCCCGATACCAGGATAAACCTCTTTCAGAGGTAGCTGTGTTAGGAGCCACAAACCCCCCCCCACCACCACAATCAGGCCCCCAGCAGAAAGGAAAAGGAAAGGGAAAGCCCCTGGCCCCCATGATCAAATCAGCTAGCCTCTCCTCACCCCTAGGTTCCTGCCGGGTGTTCCAGTGCCTCAGGGTCCCCCTCCTCCTCTAGTCCCCACCCCTGGAGGTCTACCACTAGCGCTTCCCATGCCCGGGCCATGGCCAGAGCCTTGTCATCACTTCCCCGAAGCGCAAGCTGCAGCCGGAGCGTGCCCTCGCTACTCGCCCACTTGGTAAAGGTCGTTCTCCACCTCGTGAAGCTGGGACCCGTCTTTGACTTCCAGTGGAGGGTAATTTCTCTTTTGGCCACCACCAACCCCAGATCGCAAAACTTGCTCGTGGTTTTCGTGCGCGGCGTGTGTGGGAACCATAGCAACAAACAAACTCCCATCTCCACCCGCAGGTCCCGCCCCGTCACTTGGGCCACGCAGCCGAGAACCCCCTCCCAGTAGCAGCTTAAAGCATCACAGGACCAAAACATGTGCTTAAAGTCAGCCCCCTCCTCCCCACAACGAGGGCATTGCGGTGTGGGCCCCCCAAAGTACTGAAACAATTTAGCTGGCGTCAGGTATGCCCTATGCAGGGTGAAATACTGCACCAGCTGAAACCGGGCATTACGCGCTCATTTCACCAAGTTAAGACAAGGTTTTCCCTTGTCTTAATTTTGGCGCTGCCTCCTATTTACGCCACCCTTGTAAATAGAGGGCAGCGTCAAAATCAATGGGAAAGCCCACCGCAACACCCACAGCCCACCCCTTTCACTCTAAGCATAGCGTGAAAGGGGGCCTTATTACAAGGCAATGTCAAGCCAGGCCAAGTGGCTTAATGATACCTTGTAAATAAGGCAGAGCACCTATCGCCACAGGAACGTCCTGAAAAGTGATGTTCCCGTGGTGATATGTGCTTATACATATACCCCACAGTATTTCACTAAAGAAATAAGGTTAAAGTGATATTATAGTTAGGTAAGGTACTAGAATTTTAGCTTACGTTAAAAAAAAAAAAAGATTTAGCTGAAAAACCAAAGGTTAAATATAAACACTATTGTTTTCAAACATAAAACACTGAAATTTACTAATAATCGCTTACTGAAATAACTTTAACTTGTCCCCCCTTCATGCACTGCTTATGACCTAATATGTTGCATCACTTGTGACATGCTAAATGACATCAGTGATAACATCAGTATAGACATCTCAAATGAGAACATTGATGACACAGATATTACTACAGTCATATACAGTATAGAGTTGCTAAGTGCACATGTGTGGATCCACAGCACGGAAATAATGTAAGCCCTAGTGGCAAGCGTGATTGTGACTATTCAATGTTATGTGGTGTACTGCTTACAAATTAATACAATTTGGGCTGCAAGTATTACTACCTGTTCAACAAGATAAAGGCTGAATGTACCCAATGTGTTTTCCAAAGGTATGAAAGTAGGTTGAGGGTTACAGCCAAAACCTAATCCACAAAATCTGTGAGAAAGGTCTAACCTTCTCTCACAATAGAAAATCCACTAAAAGATATGTGGGCATGTGCCCATATTAAATAGTTGTAATGCAGTGCTAAAAGCACATTCTATGTAGCAAGGGTGTTTATAAGTGTGGATATGTATTACCATAACTTTGCAGATGATTTTGAGGCATTGGAGATTGTTTAATAATGTAGAATGTATGGATTTCCCACTTAGAGGTGGTTTATCTCTCACTGATGATGTAACCATGGCTATAAGGTTATATACCACTGTGCCCATATTAGGAACGTGTATAATGTATCTTACTAAAATATGCACCCTATTTATGACCCTGTGGTGCAGGGCAGATTAGCAAGTCACCTTGCTGTGGTGCCTTGCGTCACAGTAAAAGAACAAGAATGCACCGCATTTGTCCAATACAGCGCATTCCTGTCTTTTCCATGTGCACTGGTGCCATTTTGGCATCCTAGCCCCGACGTAGGGACCCTTGCACCACTGTGATGTAAGCAGGATATTTTTGTATAGGAAGGGGCAACTTCCTGCACAAAAATCTTACTGAAAGTCTTTTTCCTCTTTCTATGTGTGCCACAAAATGCAGCACACATAGAAATAGGTACAAAGTGGTAAAACGACGAGAAATAAAGACATTTCTCACTTGGGGAGGCGTATCTTTTTGGCGCATTCCCAGATTTACAAGGTTTGATACATTTGACAATGTGTCAAAAAACATGAGAGTTAAGTGGGAACACACCAGCATTGCCCATGGAACACCTCCCTTGCTCTAACTAATGCAATGCAGCAATTTGTGCTGTGTTTTATTACTCCATATTTTGTAATCCATTCAAAGCCACACAAAGTGGCTTTGCTTGACTTCAAAAATATGGCTTTACGTTTGTGTCACTCTTGCACCACTTTGAGCGATACAAACTGGGTCATAGAAATCACCCTATGAGTGTAGTCCATAGGGTCTGCAAGAAGGTGCCTTCACAGTGCCAAATGTCTACCTTTCAACATCTTGAAATAAAATTGCAGGTTGTGTGAAGTAATTTATGTGGATAATTCCATTAAGGTGAATAGATAATAGTCCATACCTGTAACATGTGGAATTACTTCAGGGCCACAAACCACATGGGACATTACCTCAAAGATTGTATGATACCAATGGTTATGTCATCAATGATGTCATTTGAGATTTCATCAGTGATGTCATCATTGATGTAATTTACCATGTCATGAGTAATGCAATATGTGAGGTCATGAACAGTGCATGAGCACAAGCTATAATTAACTGGTGAATTTCAGGGATTAGTTTTGTTTTAAAACAATAACAAATGAACCTATAGGTGGAGATGTGCTCACTGTTGTCAGCAGGAAAGCTATAATTGACATAGAAACAGTACTGTCCAAAGATTACCCTTGATGACACACTTCAGGTTGTCAGCTCTACATCAGTTGTATAAAAGCTTGGTAAAAGTGTTCCCTTGTGTAGTCTACATTTTCATTTGTGTTGTACTTAATAGTCAAAGTGAATGTGTCTGCCATTCTGGCAAAAGGAACTCCTTTAGAAATATTTGTATATGTATTCACAGAAGAATCTGAAAGCAAATTATAACCTGACAGATTGTGAAAGGTTTTGGCTGAAATTTATCAATGATTGTTTCCTTTTGTTGTTCAGTTCCTAGCCACTAGACATTTGGTATACTAGATATTTATCAGTGTGCGGGATGTGCACAGCCACGGCCCATACAGGTAAGAGAGGTGGAGCAGAGTTGGGGGGGGATTCGACAGACGACCGCAAGGGAAAATTAAATAATTAATTAATACATTTCCCTCATTGTCATCTGTCGAAATACCCTCCGACCAGGTCTCAATGGCCTTACCTGCAAGGGCCGTGGCTGGATTACACTTCAAAGCAGCATCCGTGTCATATATTTGATGCTACACCTACGAAAAATTGGAGTCACGTTTCTGGTGTGTAGAGAAAATGTTTCCGTTACTTGCATCAGTAAAAAGTATTTAAGCTTTGTTTTTTAGATCCTTTGACATACTTCTGTATTATCCTTCAGGAATGTTCCTGTGAAGAATGCTCAAGCCTATAATATTTTCTAATTTTGATTAGGAGAATACTGTTACCAAATGTTTATGACTCAATTTACCTCTCAGGCTTATTTAGGACTGAGTCAACATTGCTGGGTTTTGAGGTTATGACATTAACATTGCAGAATTGTTTGTCACTGAACTATCACTGAGGCTTTGAGAATGGCAGGTGTAAACACCGTGAGAGGGTTCAGAAACAAGCTCAATACAGGTAGTGAGTGGAATTAAAGCAAAACCTGACCAAACCAATAACTCTACTTTTTTCATATCTGAAAAAAGCTGTCACATTAGTTGTTGAGTTGGGGAACATCAATAGTACACCCAAACACTCACCCATTTATATATCATGCACTCACTCATCTATCAAGATCAATCAACCTCTCACCGGTTCCTGCATCAACCATTCACCAAATCGTTAATAAAAAATCCACAGTCCATTTTCACTAAAAAAAAGGCCAGGGCATATTGGCTTTGCCAATGCTTGTTTCATAATGCATTTAGAGTGCAAGTGACTCATTGGGAGGATTTTTTTCATTTGTTCTCCTTCGTAAGCAGAGGTCTAATAGGTTCTATTTAATTCCTAGGATTTTTCTATAAGACCTATACACACTTCACATTGTTATGTCAATATAAACTACTTGATGGGTATTCTTAGTGCATTGAGAGAATTAATGTTCTGCTTGAGTTAGTTCAACAGACCAACGGGATCAACAAAAAACTCACCAGAAGGCTGCAGACCATTCAGAACTCATCAGCAAGATTCACTCTCAACCTCCCACACCACAACCACATCACACCACACCTGAGCTCGAGTGGCTCCCCATTCACAAATGAGCAGTCTTCAAACTCCTCACCTATACTTTAAAGACACAACATAACACTGGACTAGCCTTCCTCAACAATTGTATCTGCTTTCACAAACCTTTGCTCACCCAGACTCCTACTTGCACAAATCCCACCGATATTGAAAACCAGATCTGGCGGTTGAATCTTCTCATACATTACTCCTAAATCATGTAATGACCTACTGATAAACATAAGAACCTTATCCTCATTGATTGAATTCTTCAGGAAGCTGACGACCTGGCTTTTCGAGTAGTCCTACTAGGCCCTTGGCGTGGCAAGACTCACACATGCTCAGCTACAGGATACACTCTGGGTTGATAGCGAGTTCTACAAATCTGCATAACATAATATAACAGAACAGATAATTGATCCTGCTGTCAGCCAATCTCTGGAATAAGTTTAGGATTTGTGCTGCATGTGAGTTTTCAAGCACTTACTTCCTTACAGCTAAGAAAGAGCTGAGTCATTGTTAATTTGTTTTATTTACAGGCTCTGTGATCTTTGTCCTAAATCTTGAACGTACATTTCTGTGGCAGCACCACTACCTTAACGAAACTTGAGGGAACCCCCCTGCAAACTTCATGGAGCCCCCCCCCACAGACTCAGTCAGGAGCTCCCAGGCCAGGAGACTGTACTGAGGGTGCCTCCTGGGGCCTATGTTATGCCACTGGGCGGTACTAACACTTTTCAGCTGCTGGGGTCCTGTTCTTGCCTGTGATAGACCCATTTATTTCTTTTTATCTCTAGTCTGAACTAACCTTTCCAAAAACATGCATGTGGCCTCCAAGAAACTCAATGGTTAAGTGCTCCCTACAGCCCAATCTAGCCGAACTAAGCTCTGGTTCTTCAACCTGCTTGAGAGGATTCTTTCTTTCTTAGTGCCTCACCAAACCTACATGCACCTCGGGCCCTTTTTAATGTAGTCAGTCACATCAAAGCCATGTTTTCTCTACCTTTTATTCAAAAGGTATTCCCTCTCCCCAAATGCCATGGAATTGATGAGCAACATAAATCAAGGGGCACAAAGTTAAGGCATGTATTACATTAATCAACTATTTGGTATGTGGAAACCCATTTTCAGAGAATCTTTCCATCAGGTGAGTTTCCTTTCTCTATCATTAAGGTTGTTAAAGTGAGGGAGAAGTCATTCATTACTTCCCCTGCTTTTGTGAAGTGCCAGACTAACAGACGCACATGACACAAAACCTAGAATAACACATTCAATGTCATTACTAAGAACTTGTGAGGTCTCCCTCTATTAAGGAGTGCAATCAGTAACCTTCTCCAGTAGATTGTGTTTGATACCGACACACCAAAAAAGGGTTTTAAAAGAGGAAATCTAGTGCAGCCTAAACATATAGGTTGCATATTTACTCACAGCAGTATTGGAGGCAGTTTGCTAATATTTAGGACAGTCTTCCAGACATAATTAGCTGTCCTTTGAAAAACACCCAGAGGACAGAGAATACCATAAATGGAGGCATAGTTGAGACTGGAGTGGCTTTTTGAAATGCCCGAAATTCTGATAGGGATAGTAAGTGCCTTGGTGCTACTCACCAAAATGTTATTTTTCCTCGGAGAAAGAGAGCACATATGAAATTTGAAAGAAAGGTCAAGAGGACTAAGAGCCGAGTGTATTTCTGCTCACCCTGAGAAAGACCACATAGGATACCAGAAAAAGTGTTGCCAAGGTGTTCAGCAGCTCTGTGTCTTTGACACTCAAGTTGCTCTGGAAGAGAATTCATGCTGGTCGGACAACTTTAATGTGAGGAATAAAAAGTTATCTCAGTGATATGTGCACCCATAGGAATACAAAGAAGAAAATATTTCCTGCTACCCATATAACTCTAACTCGTCCTGTGCCACAGCTAACGCGAATCCAGTAATTTGTGTGTTGCTACAAACTATAAAAAACACACTACAAGAATTAGAGATGGCATCAATCAAGGTGATTTGGAGGCCAGCCACCACAGCCCATATTCCAAAAGGCCTAGTAATGATCTCAGCCCTGTATGTGATCTGGTGAGCTCCACTGGCAATGGACAATCCAACTATTGCGCTAGCACCATTTCAGGATCTCAGAATTCAAACAGGGAACTTTTTTATACTCTAAGGTCCTTCACTCAACACAATTGTATCTTAGGTGTCTTAGAACCCACCCAAGAGTAATTTGATGATTTTGCTCTTCCTTTCTTAGATAAGATTAAAAAAGACCTAGAATGCGATCAAACCAGACAGGGAGACAAAAGGCATTAATCCCAGCGCAGATTATTTTCTGACTATTTTGTCAAACTGGGTTACTTTTCAGCCAGTAGAGGAAGAAGAAGTTACTTCCACCCTGAAGAAGATTGTATCTGTTGTGAACTGTGCCTCATGTGCATTATGTTGGGGATGACCCGCAGATCCCCTCGCTCTCCAGTGCTCCTGGTATTAGATTGACCTCCATCTTGTCCTAATATCAGTCAGTGCCCCCATGGCCATCTAGTGAAATGTCCCTCCAGGCCTGTTGCTCCACTTCCTTACATAGGTTTTATGCCCACAGAATCATTCCCATAATTCCTCAGTCCCTACCTTGACTCACCCAGTGACTTAGGCCTCCTTCCTGTCCCAGAGTTCCCAAGCGATCCCTTGTTCCTTGGGAGACTCGAGACCTTGCGAAATCTCAAGCTCTCGTTAGATTTGGTAGCCATTTTGTGGACATGATGTATAAATACCATGCCTATTCCTCCAAGCTCTGTCTGGCTTTGTTGTTTCTGGAGACAGGATCGAGGTCCGAAAGCCCTGTGGCAGCTTCCTTCTCATGTCGACCTCCTATTACTGCTTCATACTGGGCACTTCACTTGCAGGCTCCCAACTCTGGTACATGCAACAAAGAACAAAGAAAACAAAGAAAGATAATTAGTTTAATTTCATCAGATAACACAAACTAGGTCAGTGCACCTATTTGAAAAAACTATAAAAGTCTCAAATCGTTTTTGCTATAGAAATCCTGGATAACTAAAAGAGAGCATCTTACCTTCAAAGACTGATATTCTCTAAGATGCAATAGAGCCCTACCACCTTTAAAACCTATTGTAGTAAGTTGAGAGAGTGACACAAAGTAAGGTGGTAGTATTGTCATTGTTAAAGTGAATACTATTATTGATTGCTATCTTTAAAACTTACTGCTAATAATTGTGAATTGTTTTTTAAGCTTGGTTGCATGACTCCTGAGTTGACGTTGAAGGTTACACAAAGCATACGAATCCAGATAAGATTTCATGGTTGAAGTCTAAGAATCCTGAAGCCAAAAGAGCCTAGAAAACAGTCACAACACCAACCAGAGTGTGAGGTGCAGAAGCTTAAGACTGTAGAGTCTCTTTTCTCTTTCATTCCCAAACCCCTTTTTCTCTGAAGGTTAGTTGCCAGGACTCTTTCAGTGATGGGTTGAGTGATGAAGGTTAGTCTGCAGGCAAATAGGTGAACTCTATTCACTCCAGCAGAGCATGGACATTCACATGAGTGGACCTTGACAATATAAGGCTCTCAATGTGGCCCCCTTCCTGAAGATGGGTTCTTAGTTTCTGTACCACATATAACTAAAATGGTTAACCTGTTGTTAACCTCAGGTAAAATCCTAAATGACTGGAAGTGAAGTGTTGTTTAACCTCTCCTAATGAAAGTAACATGGACAGATCCAAGGTTAGTAATTATAGACCCATCATATTATTTCCTGTAATGTATAACTTAGCTGAAAACATTGTCTCTAAGTAACTTGCTTTGTTTGTTGAAAATGAGGACTGCCTTGATGATTGACAGGAATGCTTTCCATCTAACAGAGGCACTGAGACAGTTTTGTCTTTGAAATCAGAGAAGTTGCGTCTAATTGTTGATCAGAGTGATACGCCCGCACTTATCCTCCTATATGTGTCTGCGGTGTTTGATATTGTTAATCATAATGTTCTGAGCAAGCGTTTTATGGGCTTAAGATTAGGGGTTACAGTGCTGGCATGGTGCACATCTTTTTTTAATACACTGCTCAAAATCAGTGCCACTCCAACCTTATTGTTTGTTCTTTTAGAGAACGTGTTGTAGAGTTGTTCAGGATTCTTTGTTATTGTTTACGTTGTTTAACTTTTACATTTAGGCATTCTGAGAAAATGCCCTTTTTTGCGTACTCACTTCCATTTTGTTGATGAATGTTATTGCTATATTTAGACTCTACACACACTGGGGAACAGATGCCCAGTGCCCATGTATGTGCTCTGACCCATAAAACCTGTTTGAATAGGCTAAACCCCAATTGGCATATTAAAATGTCTGATAAGGCCACATTACATGATATTTAACTACACCTAGGACAATGACAGTTACATGAAACCTTTGGACTGTACTGTTTGCTGTGCCATCTACCAGTGTGACAAGGAACACGTGGCATCTGGCCTACCATTGTAGCCTGATTAAACCTGCTGCACTACCTGATAAATAGTAATTTTTGACTGGTAAAACCTTCCTCTAAAATACTAATATGTGACCCCATGTAGGCCTTGTAGCCCACACGGTAGGGTGCATGGAATTTAAAAGTGAAACATGTGGACAATTAATGTTTACATGTCCCTATAGTGACAAAGCCCAAAATGTTATTTTGACTGTGACAGTTATAGATGTTGAAAACCAGAGTGCAGATTAAAAAACAAACACCACTAACTCCAGAAAGGAACCAGCTAGCAAAAAAATGAAAACACTAATTTTAATAGTTATTAAAAATCCCATGCAATTGTGCATTCAGATTTTTCAGAAATATTAAGGAAAAGTAGTGTTTAGAAAGTTCTCTTTATTCGTCTGTTCTTTCAGGTGGCTAATTCATTAGCTCCCCAGTTACTCCCAGCCAGTGGTCAGCTTTGAATGAGGCATGAACGAGATGTGAAACTCCTTGGAGGAGCACACAATAGTCTGACTGGAATCGGCAGAGAAGACTCCTCTGAGCACAATGGACTATGCATGGTGGGGGCTAGGCCGTTCCTATTGACATCCCATTGTCAAAGTCTGCATGACAGGTCGACAGGTCTGTCTGAAGCAAATGTAAACATTTGGGGCCTTTAAAGTGAGCCTACATGATGCTATGACAATTCTTCTGTGTGGCCTGTCTGGTTGCTGAAGAATCATGTTTTTATCCTAATAGACGTCTGTCTCTGGGTTTGTGGTGGGTACAGTGTCTGCTTCAAACTGGATTTTACTATTGCATGTGAAAGAATACAATGAGTACCACATAATACTCCCTACACACACCCAGCCCTTAAGGCACCAGTTTAGTGCAGCTGAAGAATTTTGGCACCTTAAAAATGCCCTTACACATGCCATTTTAGGCCTGTTTGCAGTAAAACAATCAGGAACATCTGCAGACCTAGGTGGATTGTCCTGGCAACATTTGCTCCATTAGTCAGCGAGCAACTAGGGGTGTCTTAGTGTGTCCCTCGCCCATAGGCTAGTAAACCCTAAAAATCGGGTTCTTCTCTCAGTCTTCCACAGATCACTGATGGATTTATGAACGGACACTAGGCAGATGGAACCTGCTGCACTTGGGATCTGGGACAAGTAAGAAGGACCTGAGGAGGTTGGACCCCTTCGACTTGAAATTTAACGACAGAAAGATCTCAAAGAGTCATAAGGCTGGTCCCCTGGGTACCTCTAAGAACATAAAACCTGAAAATAACCTGTCTGGGAAGAGTCCCAGTTGACCAGCCGTAACTTGACTTGTACTGGACTTTGCTGTTGCCCTCTGACTGACACTTTGAGCAATACTAAAATGCTCCTCACGAGCCCAATGGAACCTTGAAAGTAGTTTAGGAACGTTTTCAAAACTTTGGCTCCAGAGATCTAAGGAGACTGACCGCGAAAAGTATCCTACTGAGACGGCAAGAAGTATACTTCCAGCTGTTTCATGGCATAGGACTGAATTTCACATTTTCCCTAAGCAGAGAAGGGTTTTTCTTGAGCAAAATAAAACAGTCCCTTTTCAGCTTGGGACTTAGAAACATTTTTGAACTTCCCTACATTCAGGCCATTTAGGGGGCAATCTACTTTTTCTATCTGGCCTGTGCTGTGTCGTGGTCTGCATCAAATTGCGCCTCGGTTCCAGGCTAACTCGACCATTGACCACAATTGATTCTTTGCACTTCTTGTCACTACTTACTCTTATAACTTGGAGAAGGATTTTTATTTTTCTTGTGGTTTCTACTTTTTGATTGATTTGATACTTCTTAATGCTTTACACATTTTCTTCAAGTTAAGCCTGTCCGTTCTCTGCCACAACTCCAAGGGACTGAGCTCAGCTTTAAAATGGTGAAAACTTTGACTGCAAATAACAAGATAGTGATTTTGTTACTTGTGGTGGACACCGAACCACCAAACTACTATAAGACTTTCTTACAGCCACTAATTGTTCTTATTAGATCTTTTGGATGTACGGTTGTTTCCTATGCTGATGACAACCAGCTGATTAAAAGGTTGGACTAACATGTTTCAAGATCAGCAATGAGCCAGGTATCATGTCTTGCAGCAGTCCAGGCCTGGATGTTGACTAAATTTCTGAGGCTCAATTTTCAAAAGACAGAACTCTTACTGGTGATTAATCATACTGCCAAGTGAAATACTAATTCTATTTGGCCCAAATCATTCAGCCCTTCTCCTTCACCTTTCTTGAAAGATAAGTCATTAGGATTTTACTTAGATGAACATCTTTCTGTCGAATAGCAGATCATAGTAGTGCCTTCGGCTTGTTGCCTACAACTAAAGACTATCTGGAAAATTCTGCTCATTCTCTCTAAACACCTGCATGAATTAGTGGTCTCAGTACATATTGGGTACATACTGGAATACTGCCACTTACTTTCTTTAGGGCTTCTGCTGTCTTTGATTACAGCCTTACATAGAATTCAAGATTTTGCTAACAGAGTAGTATGCTGATCAAACAAATGATCATGTTTTGCAGGATAGAATCAACTTAAACTGGCTTCCAGTCAAGCAGAGGGTGGTCTTTACAGCCCTATACGTGACATATTCAATTTTTACAGCATTAAAAATCCCTATTAGCTAACATTCATCCAGACAACTTCTCTGTCTTTCTCAGCTACAGCCCATTTCTATTCCATTCAATGTCTTTTCTGTAGTCTGCTTTTGTCTTTCACCGCCAAGATGACTTTGGGTATTCATTCCATTCCACTCCATTCCAATGAGACCTGACAGGGATGACCACAGCTCTGTTGTTGAAATACAGGCATAACATCTGCCTTCTGGCAAAAGGGGGTTGTGGTAGTTCCTGGCCTGGGGAAGACCTATATGACAGGGAGTATTTGGGTGAAGCTTGCAGAGCAAATGTACAATGGACATGCAAGAAGACATAGACCGCTATGCACCCCATGCACTGGCATTGAGGAGGACCACTGCTATGATGTGGGGCATTGAGATCTGCTCATATCCGACCTAAGTGAGGTCGGTACAGATTAAAGCTCTCCAGACTCCCATGGTACTGTATAGACTTGCTGCAGTCCATTACTCTTCTGGGTGCTCAGTATCCAAGAAGGTTAGACAAGTTTTGGTCAAACTCCAGTAACAGGGTTAAGCCCTAAGGTGGAACCTTGAATTTAGTAGGCACCAATGTGCCTGCTTTCCTAATGATGCTTACTAAACTACTGATCATATTGATGGAAGACGCCAGAATTGCTTAATATATTAATGCTACAAACTGAATAGAACCACATCATCCTTCGACTGTGTAGACCGGGGGAAATTGTGGCGGAAGTTAGCAGATTGAGGTATATCACAGAATCTCTTGTACACGTTGATAATGCTACATAGTGACATGTGAGTTCAAGTCAAAATTGGAGCAGGTACACATCTCTCTTGGAAAATTCAAACTACCCGAGGCCTAAAACAAGGCTGTGTTTTGGCACCAACCTTATTTACACTAAGTCATACGAAAATTCCCTTTGAGTTATTTAAGAGCATACCATCATGGATACATTCCACATTCATACACATACAAAACATCACCAACCAATATAGCAAAAGCCAAAAGCTAATATAAAAATGTTTATTCAATGGATCCTTTGCTAAGTTAAAAGGTTAAAAATTACATAACTTTCAAAATTTGGGAGAATGCAATTGGTAATAAAGTTCAAATTTGAAGCACACCACAACCTATATAATGATCATTACAGGTTCAGCATACAGTAATCAACTTCTGTTATTTTATCAATAGGAACCAATTCAATTTTGTGGTTATGGAAAACAAGTAGTGAAGCATTTCGGTGGTATAAATTGATCCGTCCACCTTCTTCAGGCTTAATCATACGATGTCTTCCAATACTTATACATTATTTAAAATCTAGATTTCAGATTTATATCATAACTCATATTGTATACATTATATCAATCATTTCAAGCTAAAACTTTTTTGCATATTACCTATTTATAATGCACAATAAGATAAACATTTTAAACACCTATATTAAACTTTCGGCTCTAACCATGGTGATTGCACAAAATTGTACTTACTCCCACACACCACCTATCAACACAAAAGTTTCACATATTCCAACCATATGCTATAGACATAGCTGTAGAAAAATACCCACCAAAAATGGTGATGAAGAATTTCTAAAAAGGGGAACTAACTCCTCCAGACACCGAGTCGTCTTTCTCGTTTATCCACAATCATTAAAGGACTGAAGGGGGACATAAACTCTCACCTATGCCCTAGAGTAAATGATGGAGCAAACATACATATTCAGTTGCCTATTTCACCGCTCTTCACATACGCCAACCATATGCTATAAACATAGCTAGAGGCAATTACTCACCCGAATTGGTGATGAAGAATTTCTAAAAAAGGGGATCGAACTCCTCCAACGCACCGAATCTTCTTTCTCATGTGGTCCACAATTATTAAAAAGACTGAAGTCTGGAATAACCTATCACTTATGCCCTAGAGTAAACAACGAAGCAAAAACACTTATAAAGTTAACTCTCTCACTGCTGTGGTTTTAATCTCCAACAGCTAGTGATCTAATTAATATTTACCTTTGCTTGGGCCAATCGATACGAAGCCACAGATGAACCTGCCTAGAAACATAAAATGAACCAATTCCCAGATGTCTTAACATAACTTCTTATGGCAACCACTTGTCCTTAACGCGGAGCCAAAAGCCTGTTAAAAATAAAAACAATTTAACAAGATTCAAGTATCTACCGTGATTTTAAAAGTTAAAATGTCTCCCGCATCCCTGCCCTATTATTAAGATGCTAATGAAACCCTAAAGGCGGTCCGTCCGCCCTGGATCATGAGCTTGTCTGAAAATATCTACAAAGGCTATGAACTTGTAATCTATCCTCCTCAAAGTGGGCACTCAATCAAGGATAACAAACCCCGCCTTTGCCCTGTCGGAGTGAATACGACTCAACATTTCAAAGACTCCGCACGTCGAACCATTTAACGCACTAAGCCGTCCTAACACAAAAAGGGGCAAAGACAGAACAGGCTAAAATATAGCCTCAGAAAGTATTATGCAAATATGTTAGAATGCTAAACCAATAGCAGAGGGGCACTGTTTTTATCTTAGGTTTATATAAATCGAACAACTCGGCTAATCTTGCCAAAGGTACCGCTCAATGTGGCAATTGCTTAATGTGTGCACAGTGTATAGTGGCTAAGGAGGTGACACACAATGGTAGAACTATAGTAGCACATACATTAAATAATTGCCGTAGCAAAAAGTTTATCTATCTGCTGTGTTGTCCATGTGGCTCTGCCTATGTGGGAGAAACGGGCAGAGAACTAAGGATAAGACTATCAGAACATAAATCAGCAATTAAAACAAAGAAATTAAATGCTCCATTGGTGTCACATTTTTTGGAGTGTGGACATAGAGAGACAGAATTTGAGTGGTTTATTCTAGAAAAAGTAGTTATAAACAGAAGAGGTGGCAACATGGAAGATAAAAGAAAGGCAAGAGAGCAATGGGAAAAATTGGTGAGGTGACAGTGGTGTTTGAGACCTAGCTTGTGACATTTGACATTTAGAAGGGAGTATATTTAGATTGCCCTACCATTCTATTTATCTTTGATCTGCTGTTGTATTAGAGGGACAATAAATAGATCAGCTTCCTAACGAATACCGATCTCTGCTGTGCTTAATATAGTTTATGAGAAAGTTCTTGAAACTCCCGTCACGATTGGTGGCGTTAGTTGCAACTTTGCACTTTTCTTGTATGGGTGTCTCTAATTATTAGGAAAGTGTTATTAACCACGTTAGATCCACTTTAAGATGTCTGTCATATTATTGATTTTTAGTCCCTCTTCGATATTTACTACGTTCAATGTGTGAGAACATGGAGGACGAAATAGGCAGTGTCTACACATCCCTCTTGATTATTAATAAAATTGGTGGAGGTGCATTGTTTAAAACCTGGAGAAGATTAAGCTTCCTGGTTTAAAATGATAATATGGTCTGGAACGCTAAAAGTTTAGTGGAGACAAAGGAGAAGTTTATTAAAATTATGCACAACCTACTTTAAGAACGCTATTAGTTTGGTAGAACTAACCCCTTTCAGTTTCTAATTCTATGTCACACAATCGAATAGGTGGGGTGTATTTAAAGCAGGATCCAGATTGTTAGGACCCAACCGACGATGAACGGAGCATGCCAGGAGGCTGTTAATTCCCAGTAAGCCCGCTAGCATGCAATACTTAAGTAATTTTAAATGTGAAGCAGGATCGACTCCGTGTCTTAAGCTATTAGCGTTTAAAACTGATTGTCACGTTGTTTCCATCTGCGCTCGCTTGCGGCCAAAGATTGGCCAAGTTGTTTGATTTATATACAACTAAGATAAAAACAGGTTTATTAGTATTTTTCGTTGACCTATCCATGTCGGTTATTTATTAAATATGAGTGCCTGCATGGGACATTTACTTAGAGAAAGACCCGCTTTCACATAGGACTACCTAGTGGCAACAGGTGGGTGAGTGGGGTATGCTATCCCCGTTTTAGATTTATGCAAGGGTTGTGAGTGTGCCTCTGGTATCGGTTTAGCATTATAACTTATTTGCGTAATACTTTCTGAGGTTATTTTTTAGCCCGTCCTGTCTTTGCTCCTTTTTGTGTTAGGACGGATTAGTCTGTTAAATAGCTCAAAGGGCTCCGATAGGGCAATGACTGGGTTTTTGTATCCTTGATTGAGTGCCCACTGAGAGGAGGATAGGTTACAAGTTCATAGTCTTTGTAGATATTTGCAGACAAGCTCATGATCCAGGGCGGACGGACCGCCTTTAGGGTTTCACTAACATCTTAATAATAAGACAGGGATGCAGGAGACATTTTAACTTTTAAAATCGTGGTAGATACTTGAATCTTGCTAAATTGTTTTTATTTTTAACAGGCTTTTGGCTCCGCTTTAAGGATAAGTGGTTGCCATAAAGTTCTGATATGACATCTGGGAATTGGTTAATTTTACATTTCTAGGCAGGATCTTCTGTGCCTGTATATCAATTGGCCCAAGCAAAGGTAAATATTAATTAGATCACTAGCTGTTGGCGATTAAAACCACAGCAGTGAGAGAGTTAACTTTATATGTGTTTTTGCTTTGTTGTTTACTCTTACTCACAAACTTTCTCTCGGGGGCCAAATTTACAGTGTGGTGTTTGTTTGGCCAAGGGCTGCACTGGTGGGGGTGGGGTCAGTGGGGGAGGGGGTTGGGGATATAGCAAAAAAAACCTGTGACCATGATGTTGAACACAGGCCCCTGCAGCAGACGCCTTAGTCCACTGAGCCACCAGACCAGGCATACACACATCTTTCTCCCTCTCTCTCTCTCTCTCTCTCTCTCTCTCTCTCTCTCTCTCTCTCTCTCTCTCTCTCTCTCTCTCTCTCTCTGTCTCTCTCTCTCTTTCTCTCTCTCTCTCTCACTGTCTCCCTCCCTCTCTCTCTCTATCTCTCCCTCCCTCTCTTTGTCTCCCTCACTCTCTCTCTCCATCTCCCTCCCTCTCTCTCTCACTCTCTCTCTCTTCCTCTCTCTCCCTCCCTCCCTCTCTCTCTCTCTCTCTCTCTCTGTCTCCCTCTGTCTCACTCACTCTGCCTGTCTCCCTCTCTCTCTCTGTCTCCCTCTCTCTGTCTCCCTCCCTCTCTATCCCTCTGTCTCCCTCCCTCTGTCTCCCTCCTTCTGTCTCCCTCCGTCTGTCTCCATCTGTATCCCTCTGTCTGTCTCCCTCTGTCTGTCTCCCTCTGTCTGTTGCCCTCTGTTTCCTTATCTCTATCTCCTTCTCTCTGTATCCCTGCCTCTGTCTCCCTCCCTCTGTCTCCCTCTCTCTCTCTGTCTCCCTCTGTCTGTCTCCCTCTGTCTGTCTCCCTCTGTCTCCCTCCCTCTGTCTCCCTCTGTCTCTCTCCCTCTGTCTCCCTCCCTCTGTCTCTCTCCGTCTGTCTCCCTTTCTCTGTCTCCCTGTCTCTCTGCCTCCCTCCCTCTCTCTCGCTCCCTCTCCCTCCCTCTGTCTCCCTCCCTCTGTCTCCCTCCCTCTGTCTCCCTCTGTCTGTCTCCCTCGGTCTGTTTCCCTCTCCCTCCCTCTGTCTCCCTCCCTCCTTCTCCCTCTATCTCTCTGTCTCCCTCTGTCTGTCTCCCTCCTCTGTCTCCCTCTGTCTGTCTCCCTCTGTCTCCCTCCCTCTGTCTCCCACTGTCTCTCTCCCTCTGTCTCCCTCCCTCTGTCTCTCTCCGTCTGTCTCTCTTTCTCTGTCTCCCTGTCTCTCTGACTCCCTCTCTCTCCCTCCCTCTGTCTCCCTCCCTCTGTCTCCCTCTGTCTGTCTCCTCGGTCTGTTTCCCTCTCCCTCCCTCTGTCTCACTCCCTCCTTCTCCCTCACTCTCTCTGTCTCCCTCTGTCTGTCTCCCTCTGTCTGTCTCCCTCTGTCTCCCTCCCTCTGTCTCCCTCCCTCTGTCTCCCTCTGTCTTGCTCCCTCTGTCTCCCTCTGTCTCACTCCCTCTATCTCCCTCCCTCTGTCTTCCTCACTCTCTGTCTCCATCATTCTTTGTCTCCCACTCTCTCTGTCTCCCTCTCTCTCTGTCTCCCTCTGTCTCCCTCCCTCTGTCTCTCTCCCTCTGTCTCTCTCCGTCTGTCTCCCTTTCTCTGTCACCCTCTCTCTCTGACTCCCTCCTCTGTCTTCCTCCCTCTGTCTGTCTCCCTCGGTCTGTCACCCTCTCTCTCCCTCTGTCTCCTCCTGACTCCCTCCCTCTGCCTCCCTCTGCCTCCCTCTGTCTCCCACCATCTGCCTCCCTCTCTCTCTGTCTCCCTCTCTCTGTCTCTCTCTGTCTCCCTCTCTCTGTGTCTCCCTCCCTCTGTCTCCCTCTGTCTCCCTCCCTCCCTCTGTCACCCTCTGTCTCCCTCTGACTCCCTCTCCCTCTCTGTCTCTCTGCCTCTCTGCCACTTTATCTCTGTCTCTGTCTCTGCCTCTATCTGTCTGTCCCTGTCTCAGCTTCTATCTGTCTGTCTGTCCCTGTCTCTGTCTGTCCTTGTCTCTGTTTGTCCCTGTCTCTCTCTGTCTGCCTCCCTCCCTCTGTCCGTCTCCCTCTGTCTGTTGCCCTCTGTCTCCTTCTCTCTGTCTCCCTCCCTCTGTCTCCCTCCGTCTCTCCCTCTCGCTCTCTCCCTCTGTCTGTCTCCCTCTGTCTCCCTCTGTCTGTCTCCCTCTGTCTCCCTCCCTCTCTCTCTCTCCCTCCCTCTGTCTCCATGTGTCTGTCTCCGTCTGTCTCCCTCTGTCTGTCCCCCTCTGTCTCCCTCTGTCTGTCTCCCTCTGTCTCTCTCCCTCTGTCTCCCTCTGTCTCTCTCCCTCTGTCTCCCTCCCTCTGTCTCTCGTCGTCTGTCTCCCTTTCTCTATCTCCCTGTCTCTCTGCCTCCCTCTCTCTCCCTCCCTCTTTCCCCCTCCCTCTGTCTCTCGTCGTCTGTCTCCCTTTCTCTATCTCCCTGTCTCTCTGCCTCCCTCCCTCTGCCGCCCTCTGTCTATCTCCCTCTCTCTCTGTCTCCCTCTGTCTCCCTCTCTCTGTCTCCCTCTCACTCTGTCTCCCTCCCTCTGCCTCCCTCTCTCTCTGCCTCCCTCCCTCTCCCTCCCTCTGTCACCCTCTGTCTCCCTCCGACTCTATCTCCCTCTCTGTTTCTCTGCCTCTCTGCCTCTTTGTCTCTGTCTGTATCTGTCTCTGCCTCTATCTGTCTGTCCCTGTCTCTGCTTCTATCTGTCTGTCTGTCCCTGTCTCTGTCTGTCCTTGTCTCTGTTTGTCCCTGTCTCCCCCTGTCTCCCTCTGTTTGCCTCCCTCCCTCTGTCTGTCTCCCTCTGTCTGTTGCCCTCTGTCTCCTTCTTGCTGGCTCCCTCTGTCTCCCTCCCTCTCTCTCTCTCTCCCTCTGTCTGTCTCCCTCTGTCTGTCTGTCTCCCTCCCTCTCTCTCCCTCTGTCTCCCTCCCTCTGTCTCCATCTGTCTGTCTCTCTCTGTATCCCTCTGTCTGTCTCCCTCCCTCTCTCTCCCTCTGTCTGTCTCCCTCTGTCTTCCTCTCTCTGTGTCTCCCTCTCTCTGTCTCCCTCCCTCTATCTCTCTCCCTCTGTCTCCCTCCCTCAGTCTCCCTCTATCTCCCTCTGTCTGTCTCCCTCTCTCTGTCTCCCTCTCCCTCGCTCTGTCTCCCCCTGACTCCCTCCCTCTGCCTCCCTCCATTTCCCTCCCTCTGTCTCCCTCTCTCTCTGTCTCCCTCTGGCTCCCTCTCTCTGTCTCCCTGCCTCTCTGTCTCCCTCCCTCTCCCTCCCTCTATCTTCCTCTGTCTGTCACAGCCTGTCTCTGTCTGTCTCCCTTCCTCTGTCTGTCTCCCTCCCTCTGTCGCCCTTCTCCCTCTGTCTGTCTCCCTCTGTCTGTCTGCCTCCCTCTGTCTGTTTCCCTCCGTCTGTCTCTCTCTGTCTGTCTCCCTCTGTCTGTCGCCCTCTCTCTCTGTCTCCCTCCCTCTGTCTCCCTCTTTTATGTCTCCCTCTGTCTGTCTCTGTCTCCCTCCCTCTGTCTCCCTCCCTCTGTCTCCCATCCTTTGTCTCCCTCTGTCTCCCTCCCTCTGTCTCCCTCCCTCTATCTCCCTCTGTCTGTCTCCCTCTGTCTGTCTCCCTCCCTCTGTCGCCCTCCTCCCTCTGTCTCCCTCTGTCTGTCTGTCTCCCTCTGTCTGTCTCCCTCCGTCTGTCTCCCTCTGTCTGTCTCCCTCTGTCTGTCGGCCTCTGTCTCCCTCTCTGTCAACCTCTGTCTCCCTCCCTCTGTCTACCTCTCTTATGTCTCCCTCTGTGTGTCTCTGTCTCCCTCCGTCTGTCTCCCACCCTTTGTCTCCCTCTGTCTCCCTCCCTCTGTCTCCCTCCCTCTATCCCCCTCTGTCTGTCACCCTCTGTCTCCCTCTCTCTCTCTGTCTCTCTCTGTCTGTCTCCCTCTGTCTCCCTCTGTCTGTCTCCATCTGTCTCCCTCTGTCTCTCTCCCTCTGTCTCCCTCCCTCTGTCTCTCTCTGTCTGTCTCCCCTTCTCTGTCTCCCTGTCTCTCTGCCTCCCTCTCTCTCCCTCCCTCTGTCTCCCTCTGTCTGTCTCCCTTGGTATGTCTCCCTCTCCCTCCCTCTGTCTCACCCTGACTCCCTCCCTCTGCCTCCCTCTGTATCCCACGTTCTGTCTGCCTCTCTCTCTGTCTCCCTCAGTCTCCTTCTCTCTGTCTCCCTCTCTGTCTCCCTCCCTCTGTCTCCCTCTCTCACTCCCTCCCTCTCCCTCCCTCTGTCACCCTCTGTCTCCCATCGACTCCATCTCCCTCTCTGTCTCTCTGCCTCTCTGCCTCTTTGTCTCTGTTTGTCTCTGTCTCTGCCTCTATCTGTCAGTCCCTGTCTCTGCTTCAATCTGTCTGTCTGTCCCTGTCTCTGTCTGTCCTTGTCTCTGTTTGTCCCTGTCTCCCTCTGTCTGCCTCCCTCCCTCTATCTGTCTCCCTCTGTCTGTTGCCCTCTGTCTCCTTCTCTCTGTCTCCCTCTGTCTCCCTCCCTCTCTCTCTCTCCCTCTGTCTGTCTCCCTCTGTCTCCCTCTATCTGTCTCCCTCCCTCTCTCTCCCTCTGTCTCCCTCCCTCTGTCTCCATCTGTCTCTCTCCGTCTGTCTCCCTCGGTCTGTCTCCCTCCCTCTGTCTCCCTCTCTCTGTCTCCGTCCCTCTGTCTCCCTCCCTCTGCCTCCCTCTCTCTCTCTCCCTCTGTCTGTCTCCCTCTGTCAGTCTCCCTCTGTCTCCCTCCCTCTGTCTTCCTCTATCTCTGTCTCCCTCTCTCTGTCTCCCTCCCTCAGTCTCCCTCTATCTCGCTCTGTCTGTCTCCCTCTCTCTGTCTCCCTCTCCCTCGCTCTGTCTCCCCCTGACTCCCTCCCTCTGCCTCCCTCCATTTCCCTCCCTCTGTCTCCCTCTCTCTGTCTCCCTCTCCCTCGCTCTGTCTCCCCCTGACTCCCTCCCTCTGCCTCCCTCCATTTCCCTCCCTCTGTCTCCCTCTCTCTCTGACTCCCTCTGGCTCCCTCTCCCTCTGTCTCCCTCTCTCTGTCTCCCTGCCTCTCTGTCTCCCTCCCTCTCCCTCCCTAAATCTCCCTGTCTGTCACAGCCTGTCTCCGTCTGTCTCCCTTCCTCTGTCTGTCTCCCTCCCTCTGTCGCCCTCCTCCCTCTGTCTGTCTCCCTCTTTCTGTCTGTCTCCTGTCTCTTTACCTCCGTCTGCCTCTCTCTGTCTGTCTCCCTCTGTCGCCCTCTGTCTCCCTCTCTGTCTCCCTCTGTCTCCCTCCCTCTGTCTCCCTCTCTTATGTCTCCCTCTGTCTGTCTCTCCCTCCCTCCCTCTCCCGCCCATCCTCTATCTCCCTCTGTCTGTCTCCCTCGTCTGTCTCCCTCTGTCTGTCTCCCTCCCTCTGTCGCCCTCCTGCCTCTGTCTCCCTCTGTCTGTCTGTCTCCCTCCGTCTGTCTCCCTCTGTCTGTCTCCCTCTGTCTGTCAGCCTCTGTCTCCCTCTCTGTCTGTCTCTGTCTCCCTCCCTCTGTCTCCCACCCTTTGTCTCCCACCCTTTGTCTCCCTCTGTCTCCCTCCCTCTATCTCCCTCTGTCTGTCTCCCTCTGTCTGTCTCCCTCTGTCACCTCACTCCACGCGTGTGGCAGCCCAGGCTGAGACAGCTTCCCGGGCACACACACAGCCGCACCCGAGTACTTCAGAGGTCTTCAAAAGACCATTTAATTGTTAACGAGGCTTTGTTGTATTTCACATCTTCTCAGCGCCCCTGCATCTCCTCTCTAACTATTGCTGGAATCGCCCGGCCACATAGAGCAGAGTGTCTCAGAGTCCCCGCTGCTGCAGCGGTGTTTGCTCACAATTTTTTTTTTTTTTCAAACACAGGTACAATGTCTGCAAGGTCCGCGGGCCACCAAGAAGGCTTGCCCGGCCGCTGGCGGCCTGTGGGGCGTAATATGAGTATCCGTGCTCTAGGGTATAAGTGATAGGTTATTCCCGACTTCAGTCCTTTCATTAATTGTGGATCACATGAGAAAGAAGATTCGGTGTGTTGGAGGAGTTAGATCCCCTTTTTTAGAAATTCTTCATCACCAATTCGGCTAGATAATTCCCTATAGCTATGTTTATAGTATATGGTTGGAGTATGTGAAGAGCGGTGAAATAGGCAACTGAATATGTAAGTTTGCTCTATCATTTACTCGAGGGCATAGGTGAGAGTTTATGTCCGCCTTCAGTCCTTTAATGTTTGTGGATATATGAGAAAGAAGACTCGGGTGCCGATTACGATCCTGTAAAAAAATTCCCTGTACGACTCGTATCCGGTCTTTTTACCGTACGAATCGTCCAAGTGCCGTACAAACTGCCAAGTACGATTCGCATGGGAAAAAGTCCATACGAATCGCATTGGGAATAATTCCCCACACGTCCTCAGGTCGGAAAATGTGTCCGACACATCCTCGGATGATTTACCGTACAAATGTGAAAAGTGAAGTCCGACCGCGCTAGTACGATCCATCCCGTGCGTCCGATGTTACAACCGGATGGAAAAAACACCGTCCGCACCGAACTCCCATAGCAACCATGGAGACATGTGCCCGCATACGCGCCCAACACTCACCCCAGCCCTCCTATGTACGAGTCGAATCCCCACCCGTGTATGTACACCCGTGTATGTACGAGACGTACCCCCACCCGTGAATGTACACCCATGTATGTACACCCGTGTATGTACACCGTGTATGTATGAGACGTACCCCCACCCGTGTATGTACACCCCCGTACGTATGGCCCATACCCCCACCCGCGTATGTATGGAGCGTACCCCCACCCCAACAGTGTATGTAAGGACCGTACCCCCACCCCAACCGTGTATGTACGACCCGTACCCTCACCCGCGTACGTATGGAGCGTACCCCCACCCCAACAGTGTATGTACGGCCCATACCCACACCCGTGTATGTATGGAGCGTACCCCCACCCCAACCGTGTATGTACGACCCGTACCCTCACCCGCGTATGTATGGAGCGTACCCCCACCCCAACCTTGTATGTACGACCCGTACCCTCACCCGCGTACGTATGGAGTGTACCCCCACCCCAACCGTGTATGTACGGACCGTACCCCCACCCCAACCGTGTATGTACGGCCCGTACCCACACCCGCGTATGTGTGGAGTGAACCCCGACCCCAACATTCTAAGTACGGAGCGCACCCCAGGCCCCAACACCAGCACCTTCACCCAACATCGCGCATGTACGAGTCGTACCAAGCCAGACACAAGGACAGCACTGTACAACAAAATTGCCGATGTACACACCGTACAGACGCTAAAAACACACGTACACAACCAGGACAAAGCAAAACAACACAAGAATACACTATTCGAATGGCACAAAGCCACAAAACATGTCCAACAAGCACAAATACAACACATTCACTGACCTGCAACTGCCAAAATCCCAAACAGAGGCCCAAAACACAACCACTCCTTATAACACACCCACCCAAAGTTCAAACACACCCACCAATGGACCAATAAAAAGGGCCCACAGACACAAACCATGAGCCTTTGCAACAGACTCACTGCTGCCAGACCCCGCAGACAACCTACAGCACCATACTTGAACCTTTACTACACCTTACACTTGCACACCTTCACACACCCACCTTCACAAACACCCCCTCATCACATTCACACACACACCTGCACAACCACACCCACACACCCACAACCATCCACACCCACACCCCCCACAACCATCCACACCCACACCCCTCACCATGCCCACTAACAAGAATCCAAAGTTCACTAGCCAAGAGTTGGAGGTCCTTGTCGACGAAATCCTCAGAGTCGAGCCACACCTCTTTGGAACATTGGTCAGACAGACCAGCATTTCCCAAAAAACAGCCATGAGCCAAAATGACCGACGACCACAACCAGTCCAACATCACTGGAGGAGGGCCGCCCCGCAGACGCGTACAATACCATCCCTGGGAGGAGAAGGTGTTGGCCATACTGCCGGTGGTGTCAGTGGACGGAATAGATGGACTCCGAGAGCCGGGTGAGTACACAAACAACTCACCTCACATGGGGGCAACGTCATCCACAACCAAACTCACAATCAGGCACGCAACCACCCCAAGCTATCGCATGACTCAACCACACTCCATGAACACGCACATGCCACTAGCGCCACCATGCCCCATGCACCCAGCTGGACAATGCCAAGTCACAGGCCACTGAAAACACCAACACAAGACACGGTAAGCCGGATGGCGGGAGTGTGGGCCCCAAAAATCACATAGTGCAACTCAGAAGCAGACAACAATGCCCTCTGCCCATATGGCCTAGGTCACAGCCAGACAAACAGTGTGTCCCCACACAGGAAAGACTTGCCAGCAAATGGCGGACGCCTTGCACTAAGACATGGGGGTGAAGGCACGTTTTTGCACATGTCAGCAGCTAATGAACAGCCAACACTGTGAAAGAGTGGCAGCACACACCACCACAGCAGCAGCGCAGACACAGACACTACACCCAATGGGTGCCTGGAGATCAGAAACAAACTCACATCAACAAGCCAAGGGCCATTCAAAGATCTGCTAAAAGTGTGTGCCTAGGAAGCTGGGCTGAGGTGACAGAGGGTGACACACAGAGGGAGGGAGAGGGGGAGAGAGAGGGAGGGAGACACAGGGAGACGGACAGAGGGAGGAGGCTGACACAGGGAGGGAGGGAGAGGGGGACAGAGAGGGAGTGAGAAAGGGACACACAGGGAGACCAATTCAGCCTTGGGGGGTGTGGGAATGTCTGCTCATCAGCAGGTGGACTGCGTGCATGTAGACAAGGGTGGCCAGTGCCTGAATCCCCCTCTCCTCTCCATGGCAAAACACTGGGCCATGTCTCAACCTGTGCACGAGCACAACGACAGCTACCTGCATTATATAAGTGTGTGGAACAACTCCATGTGCCCACGTACAGTGCAACACGGAAGGCGCCAATGCATGGCTCGCCACACCTGCTCACTCCACTGCTGACTACAGTCACAATTGACGCAGCAAGTAAGACTGTGCCACACATAGGTAAAGTCTCAAAAGCTGTGGCCAAGGGACAAACCCATGCACAAGTGCACTGTGAGTGGAATGCAAGACATATCCAAATACCCAGAGGAAATGTGCCAACTTAGAAACGAATGAAACATGGATGTTGCATGGAACAAAATTAACATTGTCTCTCTCACACACAGGTCAACGTCGTGGATCACCCCCCAACACTGGGGGGGAAGACTCACAGGACCCGGCTCTGCGGGATGACGGACCCACCGGCAGCGACGACTCTCACCACTCTGTGGACGACCCCGACCAACCTGGCCCCTCTGGTGTCCAACCACCTGCAGCACCTGCGTCAGGTACAACTGGGCCAACCACCACCCCCACTCCTGCCACATCCCAGGAGACATCCAGGATCCCTGCCCCACCACCACAATGCAGCCAGGCTGACCAGGAGGGACACGGTGTACTGGGCACCCAGGAGGAGGCAGGCGACAACGCTAATGCCACCCCTCAGGGGTCCCGGAGACCCGATGTGCCCACAAGGGCAGGCCAGGTGCAAGTGGGCAGGGGTGGTGGGAGTGGAGGACGGCGGAGGCGCGAGCCTGACCAGTTGGCTGCGGAACCGGTATATTCCCATGTCAGAAACATCCTGGACACATACCGGCAGGACACCATGGGCATGGCCCAGGTTGTGTCCACCCTCAACGAGATGAAGGGGACCCTCGAGGAGATCAAGACCCAGCAGGCCCAGCAACATGCAGAGCAACATGCCTGTCTACTGCGACACCAAGGGCGGATGGAGGACAGACAGGCTGAGCTCGTGACGGTGTTCACGGGAATTCACCGTACACTCCGTCGGATGGCTGACAACATGGGCAACCCTCCCTGTGCCACCAGGCGAAGAACATCACCACCCACAGGGAGGGATCAGGAGGAGGAGGAGGAGGAGACATCCGACGGAGCATCCCAAACATCGTCACGGCTTGCTTCTGAGGGTTCCCGCAGGAGGGCGGGTCGTCCACGGAAAAGACCGTGAGGGTCGGCGCAACGGCACCATCTCCCAGGACACCTGGCCTGGCACCTGGCCCACTGGACCAACAGCAGCACATCAGCAAAAGACAATCTCTGCCACATGGACTTGCTGGTCACTGTCTGACCAATGTTGACAAAGACTGTGGCATGGACTCTGAGGATTTCCAATGGCAAGGACACCAACTCCCCCAGTGAACTTTGGATTCCACACACCCGGAAAGCCCCTCATGTCATACCCCCCCCCTACGTACCCCAACAAAAATAAAAAGTTACATGCTAAAGAGAAGATGCCTACATTTTGCATTATTACCTTACATGTGTCTTGTAAAGTCTAACCATGCCTGAGTTCACATATGACTTCAACCATCCACACCCTGGGGCCTGAGTCTGGCACAGGACACACATGGGTCACAATGTATTAGGCAACACAGACATGGAGCACCATATACACCCGTGATGGGCCCAACCAGCTGAGGGGGTGGCCACACATCCGTGCCGACAGACATATTGAGTACAGCGACAGCCATGCGCAGAGGTCAGTGATCATGTGGAGTGTCCTGGGGGGCACCCAGGTATGTGTGGACAGGTGGCAGAACCATGTCCTAAGCTTGAGTCAGGTGGATGCAGAGAATGGTGGCCTGGTCAACGTTGGATGCATGGGGATGGCACATGTCACAAAACCCACACAGTCATGGACATCATGCACAATACAGAGTCTAATCCCACACAAACAGCTTGCATCTTGCTACTCGACACATAGACACATAGCCACTATCACGGAAAACCATGCCAGACATGCCGTATGCACCGTGGCAACACACCAGCATTGACTGAGAATAGGCACCTTGGAGGCATAGGGACACCTTTATTATTCATGTATTCGGGAATGCAGAGGCAACTCGGAGTACACATACACAGGTCATGTGGAGTAACATGTGGGTCCAACACTGGAACCCCCCTTCTGCAGCACAAATGCGTGATAGCCATGGAACTGGCACACAAGTGTCGGGTAACAGCTAAACACCCCCTGCTGCTCACGGAGAGGCTGCCACACACCATTGATCCTCTGATGTGGAAGTCCCACACCATGTCAAGCCAATGCAAACCGTATGTGTCCGAGGGCAGTGTTACACACATTGATGCCATCATCACAATCCACTATCCCATCACAGATGACTGGCAACAAGTCTGACCATCTATTCAGGTGTACCCAGCTACATGTAATGTGTCCCATGGTGATGCGACATGTCTGCAGAGGAACCAAACATCGACAGGGGCAGTGTGCACACATCGTAAACAACTGCCACACCCAATACACCCCTGATGCATCCCTTACCCTAAGGAGACTTCCAAACTTGTCCGTGCGTGTAACGTTGAGTCAGCACACGATGACGTGTCCATGAGGAATAGCAGTGCCACAACAATGCAACCAGCAGACGGCATGCGCAAGTACCTGGGGATGAGAGACACACAAGAAGTCAGCCACAAAAAGCACAGCCACTTGCATGTGCATTTACTCGACACATGTAAGGATGACAACATGCTAGGTCACAATTATGACTGGGGAAATACACTCATCACTGGCACCATCACTCCAGTGACACATCCACACACACCTCTGACTCACGTTGCATACATGCAGATGGACACACACATCGCAACACATGCCACACGGGGACCAATGCGTGCACACTCAGACACTGGTACTCACCACTAAGCAAAGAAGTCGCGTATGAGCCGACTCCGAATGTCCTCTTGTGGAACCACATCCTCCACATCACTAGCCCCATTGCCAAGCCCTTCGTCCTCCACGAGTGGATGGTCCTGATCATCTTGATCCAGGATGAGTGGCACAGCTTTCTCAACTGCCATGTTGTGCAGCATGCAGCAGACCATGAAGATTTTGCAGACCTTCGCCGGGGCATATGGGAGTGCGCCGCCGGTCTTGTGGAGGCATCTGAATCGGCTCTTCAGGAGGCCAAATATCCTCTCTATCACTCGCCTTGTCCGGCCATGGGCGGTGTTGTAGCGGAGCTGGGCCGGCGTGCTGGGGTTGCGGAGAGGTGTGATCAGCCATGGCATGTTGGGATAGCCAGCGTCCCCTACATGGAAACCACATGGACATAAGTAGGACAGGAGAAGCGGTCATGCTGGAAGTCTACGCAAAATACAGGACAGACAGAGTGTACCCACCAACAACACATGCTCGTTCGTTGCGCAGCTGCGTCATCATTTCAGGCACCCAGTTCAGGAGTTGGGAAATGGATGAACTCATCCAGGTGAAGCAACATGGCCTCTAAGAAATCATGCAGCACACGGCTGAACATGCTCTGGGACATGCCACCAACATGAGCTATGGTATATTGAAAGGTACCCGTGGCAAGAAAATGTAGGGCTGCCATTACCTTCAGCTTGGGTGTCAGTGCCGTAGGATACCTGTGCAGAGGTTGCAGGTGTGGTGCCAGCCTTGCCGTCAACTCCTCAATCAACGGTTGGGGGATGCGGTAGCAGCGTATACAGTCATTCTCCCGCATGTTAGCCAAGTCCGGAATTGGTCGGGGAAGAGGCGGCGCTCTGCGGTAATTTGGAAGTGACAAGGAAGAGTGAGTGCACCACAACAACAATTTATTTGTACTGAGCACATGTTAATCTGTCAAAACACATATGCTACATACGGAGTCAGGTATGTGCCACATGCCCTGGACACGTATGGCTGCCAGGTGACACTCCTACCAAGACCCAGCTACACACGGAGATTGTGAACCTCCACATGCCATGGCATGGGATTAGCTGTGTCCCAGTGTAAGTGAACAGCCAGACGCAACGCAGGAGTGACATACATCAACACATCAGCAGAAGTAGGATATCGATTGCAGAGACAGGTAGCGGAACACTAGAGCCACAGGTCACATGACATTACACTAGGACAGCCCACACACCTTGCCATTAAGGTGTACATGTAATGACTCACCACACATACATTGAGAGGATGCAGACAGGTCCTTGTTACGCTACTCCGTGTCCCATGCATACATACGCACCTCACATCCGATACCACATGTGGCCTGGTGTGCGTAACAGTGTGCCATGTCCATCTACACACAGACACATGTTGGTTGCTGCAACAGCTGATGCTTTTGAGGGAACACCAACATCAAGCTAATGGGAACACACCACACCACACATACATGACATAGACACATCGTGCACCATGGGTTGTCACATGTCTGGTGTGGTAACCCCTTTAGCGGGCATCAGGGGACACTTGCGTGTGTTGTTGACTGTGCCATGCCAGTGACGCTCATCCCAAGTGTGCAGTACGACATGCACACATGTCAAAGGAGTTAAGGGCATGCCTGGCACATATTGCACCGTCACACATAACATCTGTACACATCTCATCATACATCTATTGCCTTCTCGACTCAGGAGTAATGTGCCACATCACAGCCTTTCACACCTGTGCCCCACACATGTAGTACTGCCCAGACAATGCCTTGATGTCCATCCATGGACAAGTATGTCAGCTCTATTCCTTCGTGTGTGCTGCCTGTCACCACTGTGATGTGTGAAAGGCACCGTACATTCGCTCTGAGGGCCTGTGTATGTTCCCTATCACTATGGGAGTGCTGCCGTAGGCATACCCATAGTGATAGTGAGCGTACAGGCGTGTGTATGGTCCCTATCACTATAAGGTGTTCTCGCGTATGCGTACCCATAGTGATAGTGAGCGTACAGGCGTGTGTACGGTCCCTATCACTATGGGTGTTCTCGCGTATGCGTACCCATAGTGATAGTGAGCGTACAGGCGTGTGTACGGTCCCTATCACTATGGGTGTGATCGCGTATGCATACCCATAGTGATAGTGAGCGTACAGGCGTGTGTACGGTCCCTATCACTATGGGTACGCATACACCAGCACACCCATAGTGATAGTGAGCGTACGCACGCGTTTTCGGTCCGTATCACTATGGGTACGCATACGCCAGCACACCCATAGTGATAGTGAGCGTACGCGCGCGTGTACGGTCCGTATCACTATGGGTACGCATACGCCAGCACACCCATAGTGATAGTGAGCATACGAGCGTGTGTACGGTCCATATCACTATGGGTACACATACGCCAGCACACCCATAGTGATAGTGAGCGTACGCGCGTGTGTACGGTCCGTATCACTATGGGTACGCATACGCCAGCACACCCATAGTGATAGTGAGGTAAACAGGCGTGTGTACGGTCCGTATCACTATGGGTGTGCTCGCGTATGCGTACCCATAGTGATACGGACCGTACACACGCCTGTACGCTCCCTATCACTATGGGTACGGATACGCGAGCACACCCATTGTGATACGGACCGTACACACGTGCGTACGCTCACTATCACTATGGGTGTGCTCGCGTATGCATACCCATAGTGATACGGACCGTACACACGCTTGTACGGGCCGTTGCTATGCATTTGGGGTGCCCTAGGGCCCCGGAACGCACCGTACCTGTGTGTGAATCTCCAAATTACATAGGGGACACATGAGGGACAAGTATAAAGGCCTACATGCATGCTGGTTGTCATGGAGACCAAGTTTAAAGTATGAATTTTTTTCTGCAGGTGCACAGCAAAAGTCAGTTTGAATTATTCTACTTTGTTGCAATGTGGTTCTGGAGTTGACATCATGCTCAAGAAAAATAACAATAAAAACCCACTGACTGTGCTAGGTTTGAAGGGATTGGAGGAAAGATAGGATGCAAATGTGAGTGACCAATCACTCTGTACTCCTGTGCATGTAACAGGCCAGCAAGGCAGATATAAGGCAGCCAGGTCCCATGAGAGAGCACTTGCCTGCACATCTTTGGATTCTATGACCCAGCTGCTGCTCCTGATTCCCTGGAACCATGTCAAGGTCTGTGGAGAGGGCACAGCCTTTCACCCTGGAGGAGAACCTGGCATTGCTGGATGTGATCCTCCCACAGTACCCCCTGCTGTATGGGCGACCAGGGTATCAGGTGAGTGCAGAGTCCACTAGCACAGACTGTGTCCCTTTTTTGTGACTGTGACTTCTGGCATTGTGTCCTGGTGTGACACACATGCAATGTACTGTAGGGGGGGTCCCAGGGGGGGAATGCCTGATGTCTCCCAGCCAGAGCATGCTGTGGTGCATGTCTGCCGTCCTCACTTGCATTGTGTTTACTGTGACAATCACTGCATGGTGCATGCCACATTCTGCCTGTCTTATCCTCCTGGGAATGTAGCCTCTACAGTCCTCATGTGATTATGTGGTCAGCCCAGTGTGACAGGTGACTGTACCCACAGATGTGTGTTAGTTCTGTGTACCTGTGCTGAGAGTGTTCACATGATGTGTTCGTACCCTGGACATCGGTGTGTGTGTAAGCCCCCTGTCATGTGGGTGGGTGCATATGTGGAGTGTAGCACCCGGGCTGCATGAGGGATGGATATACCCTGCCCATCTGATGTGAGCAGGGAGCAGTGCTGTGTGTCTGACGTGCAGAGCCAGCCCCACACCTGTGAGCCCCCCCCGTCTAGTGGCACATGTGCAGAGTGAGGTTTGTCGCTGCATTTGGCAATGGCAGGTGAATGTCCTGTGCCTGTGTGTGTCTGTGTACTCTGCTGAGGTAGCGTCAGTGGCCTGTGGCATGTGACTGCTTTGAGGTGCTGCACATAATCCTGGTGTAGCTTGTGATGCACAGTGTGAGCCTGGATCATTGATTGTGTCGTTGCCCTCATTCCACCTGTGTACTTTCAATGGCACGTACTGCTTTTGCCCTTCCCCAGAGGATCATGTCCCTATGACAAAGGTGCAATGCGTTGGATGCATACTATGCCTTGATGTAAACAGCAAATTTGTTCTAATATGTGTCTCTGTGACATGTGCCAGGTGTATTGATGTAGTGTCACTTGTTCATCCTCACAGGTAGGCGCCTCTGCCAAGAAGCAGATCTGGATGAACGCCGTCAGTGCCGTGAGGAGGACGGAGGGTCGCAAGCGGCGCCTGGCCCAGGTGAGAAAACGCTGGCAGGATATCCGGTGCTGGATGCGGAGGATCGCACGGGTCCTGCTGGGGGACTCACCTGAGACCCATAAGAACCGCGGGCGCCGCCGTCTGACCCACATCCACAAGCGTGTGCTGGCGGTGGTCTTTCCAGACTTGGACTGGCTCTTACAGGAGAAGCAGCAGCAGGAAGGGGGTAGGTACATGTGTGTTTGTTGTGTGTCACCAGCATTTGTAAGTGCACAGTTGCATGGATACACTGCCAGGGTTTAAAGGTGCTGTGCAGATCCTGTTACCCACAGTATAGCGGTGCTCTCTTGCCTCCCTTCCCCTCCTTGCAATGTGTTCCCTGGTCTGTGTGTAGTCACTCCTTCACAAGGTTATCTAGGCTGGCACTTTATCCACCTGAACAATGCCTGTAGCATCATGTGTGGGGGTGGTGTGTAACAGGTTTTGGGACCTTGCCTGTGCCCTGTCCACTTCAGTACTTGTGGGTTCCATGTCAGTTGGCACTGATGCTGAGTCCAGACATGGGAGATAGTCTCTCAAGTGTCATGCCTTACAGCACGCATGTCCTATGTTGTGGCCTGTGACATGATGTGCATGAGTGTGCGATACGCATGGTGCAGGGATGGTGGCGTGTGTTACAGTCATTCCCATTCAGGACCATGGAGTTGTGTGGCCACTACTGTCCCCTGGGGCATATTTTCCTAGGTGTCATGTGTGTCATCACAAAATGTGGACACTCTCAGTGTCTACAGCATAGGTTGTGCTCTGTGCCATTGTCCCCTGGAACCATGTATATTGACGTAAAATGTAGTACAAGTGTCCACTGGACAGCCTGACCTGATTTTCCTTGTTCATACTCACGGTGGCCAGTGCCTGTGTGTCTTGTTACAATCATCTGATGATGACCATTTGTACATGATTATTTGGACAGGCGCACCTTGGGTATTTTGTGTCCAATCTTGCATTTATCCAGCCCATGTGTATTTCACCCAGACTAAGAGATGTCAGTGCTTCCTGTGTCTCAACAGATTGTCTCATGTAGGGGGTGGTTGGTGCGGGCATAGCCTACATGTCAAAACCTGATATCTCCTTGGTAGGTCTGGCCACTGTGTGATGTTTGTCTGGACATACACTCAAGGTGCAGTGAGCCAGTCATGGTGGGCATGTTTTCAGTATTACCTATGCAGCATATGCCTCAAGTTCATGGATATGGTCCCTGCTCATCCCTATTTTCGGCAACGCTGTGTGGTGCGGATGCAGTGCTGGATTGTCCCCAGAGCCTGGCTCCTCTGTCAAAATCCATTTCATGTCATTTGCTATTGTGTCATGCTCTCCATAGTTTTTCAGTGGCATGGTGGGTCAACCAACTGTGTGTTGCATGCCCTACATATGTACCTTGTTTTGTAGATGTTACTCATCTTTCTTTTCAGGCTATGCACTGTAACCTATGTAGATTGGACTCATGTGACATATGTATACAGGTGTATGATTAATTGCTGTCTCTTCACCTTGCCCACAGCATCGTCGGGGGACACGGAGGGAGACATCAGCACAGACGGAGCGGAGGGACCGAGCACCAGTGACAGCGGTGACATCTTGGCTGGTACATCGAGTGGAACTGAGGCAGAGGAGAGTGAGGCCGAGGACCTGTCCAGTGCCACCACAGAATATGAAGCTGACGGGTCCGAGGATGAGCTCTCCGAGTGGGCGGAGGCTGCACCAGCAGCTGACAGCGGCACAACATCTCTCCCCGCCCCCTCCATTGCCATCAGCCGCCTCCCACTTGCTCGTGTCCCTTCCCAGCGTGCCCAGTCACCACATGTCTCCTTCCTGCCAGGCACCGCACCCCCTGCCCCTGTCTCCACTGCTGCCGCCAATGCCAAGTCTGTGGACATCCAGCGGCAGTTGCAGGTTGGTCAGGCTGCGATGCTTAATGTCCTCCATGGCCACAGCCAAGTGCTGAACAACATGGAGGCATACTTGGAGGGCATTTTCTCATCGCAGGCTGACCAACGCAACTTGCTGAGGTCCATTGACTCGACACTGACTGCAGTAGTGGGTCTCCTGCAGCGCTTCGTCCAAACCCCTACCCCTGACCCATCCACACTTCCCACTCCCATGCCTGTCCCACGTACACCCAGACGTCAGCATGCACCCACCACAACAGACACAGGCACCACACCAGCAGGGAAGGTCAAACGCACACCTCCTGGCACACACACACAGGGTAAAGTAGGCACACCCACTGGGTCGGGGGGCAAACGTAAGACACACAGCCAGAGTGGGAGTCCGCATTCCACCAAATCCACTCCCTCCAAATCCCCTCCCCTCAGCTCTCCTGGCCACAAATCCAGCAAAGACTCCTTCATGGCCGCTCTGTCCCTGAGCCCCACAGTGACACCACCCCGCAAGCGGTCAAGGGAGTCCCCGGTCAGGGTGGTTGAGTCCCCCCCCTGTCCACACCCTCCCCCAGTGGCGCTGCGACCCATCCCTCTGACCCCCCCCCCCTCCTTGGGGCCTGTGGTTCCTTCGGGTGCAGGGGAGTCACTGGAGGACCTTGCTAAGGTGTGCAGCGCCATCCTGGCCTCCGCCTTTGGCGCTGCCCCACCCCCTGTGGTGGAGTCCTCCGTCCCTGCACCCACGACGCCTACCTTTCACCCTCATGTCCCTGCGGTGCCTGGTCCTTCCCCCCCACATGATGCCCCCCCCCTGGAAGACAAAGGAGTCTGAGTGTGCAGGCAAGCTAGGGGACACGCATCCCACTGTCTCCCCCACCCGCATTTGAACTTTGGATTGCCCTATGAGCATTGGACATTTTGAACTTTCAAGGGACAAACAGATTTTTGGATGCTGAATAAAGCAATTTCTTTTTCCTTAGTACACTACTGTCTGTCTGGTATTTCTGTTGGTGGACCTGCTCCATTATTTTGGGTGGTGATAATGTGTTGGGTGTGTGGGAGTTGTAGTCTTGTGCTGGTCATAGGGTGGATCCTGGTATCTGTGTGCCATCACAAGCTGTTGGCTACATAACTTTGTTCATGTAAGCAGTTACTGCATGGTGACATCGTCCCAAGGTGTGTTTCTTCCTCTGTGTAACCTGACATCTTCCCTGCAGGGTCATTCCAATATGTGGTGCTGAGCTGTGTCTACATTGGCTGGGTGTGTGACGGACTCGTTAGACTTGGGCCATGCATGCTGAGCGATGTCTCCACCTGCATCATTCGTGTCGTCCTTGGTGGTCACTGTACTTGTGTATGTAGACTGTTGTCATGACTTCATGTGGACATGTTTTCTTTTCGGCGCTATGCATGTGTATACTCCCAGCCTCGCACACATGTGGTACATGTACTGCAGGATCTTTGTGCACCTGACTGACATTTGTGGGCATTGGATCTGTGGGTACTCCACCCTTTTCTTTGCAGGGGCACTGCTGTGAGTGTTAGGCACCCACCCCTCCTGTGTCTGGGCACTGCTGGGAGGACTCTGCACACACCCCTCCTGTGTCTGGGCACTGCTGGGAGGACTCTGCACACACCCCTCCTGTGTCTGGGCACTGCGGGAGTGTTAGGCACCCACCCCTCCTGTGTCTGGGCACTGCTGGGAGGACTCTGCACACACCCCTCTTATGACTGGGCACTGCTGGGAGGACTCTGCACCCAACCCTCCTATTTCAAGATATGTACGCTTAGAACATACACGGGTGTGGGTTCGCTCCATGCATACGCGGGTGGGGGTACGGTCCGTACGTACACTGTTGGCATGGGGGTACGCTCCATGCATACGCGGGTGAGGGTCTGGGTCGTACATACACGGTTGTGGTGGGGGTACGCTCCATACATACGCGGGTGAGGGTACGGGTCGTACATACACGGTTGGGGTGGGGGTACGCTCCATACATACGCGGGTGAGGGTACGGGTCGTACATACACGGTTGGGGTAGGGGTACGCTCCATGCATACGCGGGTGAGGGTACGGGTCGTACATACACGGTTGGGGTGGGGGTACGCTCCATACATACGCGGGTGAGGGTATGGGTCGTACATACATGGTTGGGGCTAGGGTACGCTCCATACATACGCGGGTGAGGGTACGGGTCATACATACATGGTTGGGGTGGGGGTACGCTCCATACATACGCAGGTGAGGGTACGGGTCGTACATACACGGTTGGGGTGGGGGTACGCTCCATGCATACGTGGGTGAGGGTACGGGTCGTACATACATGGTTGGGGTGGGGGTACGCTCCATGCATACGGGGTGGGGGTACGATCCGTACGTACACTGTTGGCATGGGGGTACGCTCCAAGCATACGCAGGTGAGGGTACGGGTCGTACATACACGGTTGGGGTGGGGGTACACTCCATACATACGCAGGTGAGGGTACGGGTCGTACATACACAGTTGGGGTGGGGGTACGCTCCATGCATACGCGGGTGAGGGTGCGGGTCGTACATACACGGTTGGGGTGGGGGTACGCTCCATACATACGCGGGTGAGGGTACGGGTCATACATACAGGGTGGGGGTGGGGGTACGCTCCATGCATACGGGGTGGGGGTACGGTCCGTACGTACACTGTTGGCATGGGGGGTACGCTCCATGCATACGCGGGTGAGGGTACGGGTCGTACATACATGGTTGGGGTGGGGGTACGCTCCAGACATACGCAGGTGAGGGTACGGGTCGTACATACACGGTTGGGGTGGGGGTACGCTCCATACATACGCGGGTGAGGGTATGGGTCGGACATACACAGTTGGGGTGGGGGTACGCTCCATGCATACGCGGGTGAGGGTATGGGTCGTACATACACGGTTGGGGTGGGGGTATGCTCCATGCATACTGGGCGGGGGTACGATCCATACGTACACTGTTGGCATGGGGGTACGCTCCATGCATACGCGGGTGAGGGTACGGGTCGTACATACACTGTTGGGGTGGGGGTATGCTCCATACATACGCGGGTGAGGGTACGGGTCGTACATACACGGTTGGGGTGGGGGTACGCTCCATACATACGCGGGTGAGGGTACGGGTCGTACATACACGGTTAGGGTGGGGGTACGCTCCATACATAAGCGGGTGAGGGTACGGGTCGTACATACACTGTTGGGGTGGGGGTACGCTCCATACATACGCAGGTGAGGGTACGGGTCGTACATACACGGTTGGGGTGGGGGGACCCTCCATACATACGCGGGTGAGGGTACGGGTCGTACATACACGGTTGGGGTGGGGGTACGCTCCATACATACGCGGGTGAGGGTACGGGTCGTACATACACGGTTGGGGTGGGGGTACGCTCCATACATATGCGGGTGAGGGTACTGGTCGTACATACACGGTTGGGGTGGGGGTACGCTCCATACATACGCGGGTGAGGGTACGGGTCGTACATACACGGTTGGGGTGGGGGTACGCTCCATGCATACGCGGGTGAGGGTATGGGTCGCACATACACGGTTGGGGTGGGGGTATGCTCCATGCATACGGGGTGGGGGTACGGTCCATATGTACACTGTTGGCATGGGGGTACGCTCCATGCATACGCGGGTGAGGGTACGGGTCGTACATACACGGTTGGGGTGGGGGTACGCTCCATACATATGCGTGTGAGGGTACGGGTCGTACATACACGGTTGGGGTGGGGGTACGCTCCATACATACGCGGGTGAGGGTACGGGTCGTACATACACGGTTGGGGTGGGGGTACACTCCATGCAAACGTGGGTGAGGGTACGGGTCGTACATACACGGTTGGGGTGGGGGTACGCTCCATACATACGCGGGTGAGGGTACGGGTCGTACATACACGGTTGGGGTGGGGGTACGCTCCATACATACGCGGGTGAGGGTACAGGTCATACATACACGGTTGGGGTGGGGGTACGCTCCATACATACGCAGGTGAGGGTACGGGTCATACATACACGGTTGGGGTGGGGGTACGCTCCATGCATATGTGGGTGAGGGTACGGGTCGTACATACATGGTTGGGGTGGGGGTACGCTCCATGCATACGGGGTGGGGGTACGATCTGTACGTACACTGTTGGCATGGGGGTACGCTCCATGCATACGCGGGTGAGGGTACGGGTCGTACATACACGGTTGGGGTGGGGGTACGCTCCATACATACGCAGGTGAGGGTATGGGTTGTACATACACAGTTGGGGTGGGGGTACGCTTCATGCATACGCGGGTGAGGGTACGGGTCATACATACACGGTTGGGGTGGGGGTACGCTCCATGCATACGGGGTGGGGGTACGGTCCGTACGTACACTGTTGGCATGGGGGGTACGCTCCATGCATACGCGGGTGAGGGTACGGGTCGTACATACACGGTTGGGGTGGGGGTACGCTCCATACATACGCGAGTGAGGGTACGGGTCGTACATACATGGTTGGGGTGGGGGTATGCTCCATACATACGTGGGTGAGGGTACGGGTCGTAGATACACGGTTAGGGTGGGGGTACGCTCCATACATACGCGGGTGAGGGTACGGGTCGTACATACACTGTTGGGGTGGGGGTACGCTCCATACATACGCAGGTGAGGGTACTGGTCGTACATACATGGTTGGGGTGGGGGTACGCTCCATACATACGCGGGTGAGGGTACGGGTCGTACATACACGGTTGGGGTGAGGGTACGCTCCATACATACGCGGGTGAGGGTACGGGTCGTACATACACGGTTTGGGTGGGGGTACGCTCCATACATACGCGGGTGAGGGTACGGGTCGTACATATACGGTTGGGGTGGGGGTACGCTCCATACATACGCGGGTGAGGGTACGGGTCGTACATACACGGTTGGGGTGGGGGTACGCTCCATACATATGCGGGTGAGGGTACTGGTCATACATACACGGTTGGGGTGGGGGTATGCTCCATACATACGCGGGTGAGGATACGGGTCGTACATACACGGTTGGGGTGGGGGTACGCTCCATGCATACAGGGTGGGGGTACGGTCTGTAGGTACACTGTTGGCATGGGGGGTGCGCTCCATGGATACGCGGGTGAGGGTACGGGTCGTACATACACGGTTGGGGTGGGGGTACGCTCCATACATACGCGTGTGAGGGTACGGGTCGTACATACACGGTTGGGGTGGGGGTATGCTCCATACATACGCGGGTGAGGGTACGGGTCGTACATACACGGTTGGGGTGGGGGTACGCTCCATGCATACGCGGGTGAGGGTACGGGTCGTACATACACGGTTGGGGTGGGGGTACGCTCCATACATACACGGTTGAGGGTACGGGTCGTACATACACGGTTGGGGTGGGGGTACACTCCATACATACGCGGGTTAGGGTATGGGTCGTACATACACGGTTGGGGCTAGGGTACGCTCCATACATACGCGGGTGAGGGTACGGGTCATACATACACGGTTGGGGTGGGGGTACGCTCCATACATACGCAGGTGAGGGTACGGGTCGTACATACACGGTTGGGGTGGGGGTACGCTCCATGCATACGTGGGTGAGGGTACGGGTCGTACATACATGGTTGGGGTGGGGGTACGCTCCATGCATACGGGGTGGGGGTACGATCCGTACGTACACTGTTGGCATGGGGGTATGCTCCATGCATACGCGGGTGAGGGTACGGGTCGTACATACACGGTTGGGGTGGGGGTACACTCCATACATACGCGGGTGAGGGTACGGGTCGTACATACATGGTTGGGGTGGGGGTACGCTCCATGCATACGGGGTGGGGGTACGATCCGTACGTACACTGTTGGCATGGGGGTATGCTCCATGCATACGCGGGTGAGGGTACGGGTCGTACATACACGGTTGGGGTGGGGGTACACTCCATACATACGCGGGTGAGGGTACGGGTCGTACATACATGGTTGGGGTGGGGGTACGCTCCAGACATACGCAGGGTACGGGTCGTACATACACGGTTGGGGTGGGGGTACGCTCCATACATACGCGGGTGAGGGTATGGGTCGGACATACACAGTTGGGGTGGGGGTACGCTCCATGCATACGCGGGTGAGGGTATGGGTCGTACATACACGGTTGGGGTGGGGGTATGCTCCATGCATACTGGGCGGGGGTACGATCCATACGTACACTGTTGGCATGGGGGTACGCTCCATGCATACGCGGGTGAGGGTACTGGTCGTACATACACTGTTGGGGTGGGGGTATGCTCCATACATACGCGGGTGAGGGTACGGGTCGTACATACACGGTTGGGGTGGGGGTAAGCTCCATACATACGCGGGTGAGGGTATGGGTCGTACATACACGGTTAGGGTGGGGGTACGCTCCATACATACGCGGGTGAGGGTACGGGTCGTACATACACTGTTGGGGTGGGGGTACGCTCCATACATACGCAGGTGAGGGTACTGGTCGTACATACATGGTTGGGGTGGGGGTACGCTCCATGCATACGCGGGTGAGGGTAGGGTCGTACATACACGGTTGGGGTGGGGGTACGCTCCATACATACGCGGGTGAGGGTACGGGTCGTACATACACGGTTGGGGTGGGGGTACCCTCCATACATACGCGGGTGAGGGTACGGGTCGTACATACACGGTTGGGGTGGGGGTACGCTCCATACATACGCGGGTGAGGGTACGGGTCGTACATACACGGTTGGGGTGGGGGTACGCTCCATACATATGCGGGTGAGGGTACTGGTCGTACATACACGGTTGGGGTGGGGGTACGCTCCATACATACGCGGGTGAGGGTACGGGTCGTACATACACGGTTGGGGTGGGGGTACGCTCCATGCATACGCGGGTGAGGGTATGGGTCGCACATACACGGTTGGGGTGGGGGTATGCTCCATGCATACGGGGTGGGGGTACTGTCTATATGTACACTGTTGGCATGGGGGTACGCTCCATGCATACGCGGGTGAGGGTACGGGTCGTACATACACGGTTGGGGTGGGGGTACGCTCCATACATATGCGTGTGAGGGTACGGTTTGTACATACACGGTTGGGGTGGGGGTACGCTCCATACATACGCGGGTGAGGGTACGGGTCGTACATACACGGTTGGGGTGGGGGTACGCTCCATGCATACGCGGGTGAGGGTACGGGTCGTACATACACGGTTGGGGTGGGGGTACGCTCCATACATACGCGGGAGAGGGTACGGGTCGTACATACACGGTTGGGGTGGGGGTACGCTCCATACATACGCGGGTGAGGGTATGGGTCGTACATACATGGTTGGGGCTAGGGTACGCTCCATATATACGCGGTTGAGGGTACGGGTCATACATACACGGTTGGGGTGGGGGTACGCTCCATACATACGCAGGTTAGGGTACGGGTCATACATACACGGTTGGGGTGGGGGTACGCTCCATGCATATGTGGGTGAGGGTACGGGTCGTACATACATGGTTGGGGTGGAGGTACGCTCCATGCATACGGGGTGGGGGTACGATCTGTACGTACACTGTTGGCATGGGGGTACGCTCCATGCATACGCGGGTGAGGGTACGGGTCGTACATACACGGTTGGGGTGGGGGTACGCTCCATACATACGCAGGTGAGGGTATGGGTTGTACATACACAGTTGGGGTGGGGGTACGCTTCATGCATACGCGGGTGAGGGTACGGGTCGTACATACACGGTTGGGGTGGGGGTACGCTCCATGCATACGGGGTGGGGGTACGGTCCGTACGTACACTGTTGGCATGGGGGGTACGCTCCATGCATACGCGGGTGAGGGTACGGGTCGTACATACATGGTTGGGGTGGGGGTACGCTCCATACATACGCGAGTGAGGGTACGGGTCGTACATACATGGTTGGGGTGGGGGTATGCTCCATACATACGTGGGTGAGGGTACGGGTCGTACATACACGGTTAGGGTGGGGGTACGCTCCATACATACGCGGGTGAGGGTACGGGTCGTACATACACTGTTGGGGTGGGGGTACGCTCCATACATACGCAGGTGAGGGTACTGGTCGTACATACATGGTTGGGGTGGGGGTACGCTCCATACATACGCGGGTGAGGGTACGGGTCGTACATACACGGTTGGGGTGAGGGTACGCTCCATACATACGCAGGTGAGGGTACGGGTCATACACACACGGTTTGGGTGGGGGTACGCTCCATACATACGTGGGTGAGGGTACGGGTCGTACATACACGGTTGGGGTGGGGGTACGCTCCATACATACGCGAGTGAGGGTACGGGTCGTACATACACGGTTGGGGTGGGGGTACGCTCCATACATATGCGGGTGAGGGTACTGGTCGTACATACACGGTTGGGGTGGGGGTACGCTCCATACATACGCGGGTGAGGATACGGGTCGTACATACACGGTTGGGGTGGGGGTACGCTCCATGCATACGGGGTGGGGGTACGGTCTGTAGGTACACTGTTGGCATGAGGGGTGCGCTCCATGCATACGCGGGTGAGGGTACGGGTCGTACATACACAGTTGGGGTGGGGGTACGCTCCATACATACGCGTGTGAGGGTACGGGTCGTACATACACGGTTGGGGTGGGGGTACGCTCCATACATACGCGGGTGAGGGTACGGGTCGTACATACACGGTTGGGGTGGGGGTACGCTCCATGCATACGCGGGTGAGGGTACGGGTCGTACATACACGGTTGGGGTGGGGGTACGCTCCATACATACACGGTTGAGGGTACGGGTCGTACATACACGGTTGGGGTGGGGGTACACTCCATACATACGCGGGTTAGGGTATGGGTCGTACATACACGGTTGGGGCTAGGGTACGCTCCATACATACGTGGGTGAGGGTACGGGTCATACATACACGGTTGGGGTGGGGGTACGCTCCATACATACGCAGGTGAGGGTACGGGTCGTACATACACGGTTGGGGTGGGGGTACGCTCCATGCATACGTGGGTGAGGGTACGGGTCGTACATACATGGTTGGGGTGGGGGTACGCTCCATGCATACGGGGTGGGGGTACGATCCGTACGTACACTGTTGGCATGGGGGTATGCTCCATGCATACGCGGGTGAGGGTACGGGTCGTACATACACGGTTGGGGTGGGGGTACACTCCATACATACGCGGGTGAGGGTACGGGTTGTACATACACGGTTGGGGTGGGGGTACGCTCCATACATACGCGGGAGAGGGTACGGGTCGTAAATACACGGTTGGGGTGGGGGTACGCTCCATGCATACGCAGGTGAGGGTACGGGTCATACTTACACGGTTGGGGTGGGGGTACGCTCCATGCATACGGGGTGGGGGTACGGTCCGTACGTACACTGTTGGCATGGGGGGTACGCTCCATGCATACGCGGGTGAGGGTACGGGTCGTACATACACGGTTGGGGTGGGGGTACGCTCCATACATACGCGAGTGAGGGTACGGGTCGTACATACATGGTTGGGGTGGGGGTATGCTCCATACATACGTGGGTGAGGGTACGGGTCGTAGATACACGGTTAGGGTGGGGGTATGCTCCATACATACGCGGGTGAGGGTACGGGTCGTACATACACTGTTGGGGTGGGGGTACGCTCCATACATACGCAGGTGAGGGTACTGGTCGTACATACATGGTTGGGGTGGGGGTACGCTCCATACATACGCGGGTGAGGGTACGGGTCGTACATACACGGTTGGGGTGAGGGTACGCTCCATACATACGCGGGTGAGGGTACGGGTCGTACATACACGGTTTGGGTGGGGGTACGCTCCATACATACGCGGGTGAGGGTACGGGTCGTACATACACAGTTGGGGTGGGGGTACGCTCCATACATACGCGGGTGAGGGTACGGGTCGTACATACACGGTTGGGGTGGGGGTACGCTCCATACATATGCGGGTGAGGGTACTGGTCGTACATACACGGTTGGGGTGGGGGTACGCTCCATACATACGCGGGTGAGGATACGGGTCGTACATACACGGTTGGGGTGGGGGTACGCTCCATGCATACAGGGTGGGGGTACGGTCTGTAGGTACACTGTTGGCATGGGGGGTGCGCTCCATGCATACGCGGGTGAGGGTACGGGTCGTACATACACGGTTGGGGTGGGGGTACGCTCCATACATACGCGTGTGAGGGTACGGGTCGTACATACACGGTTGGGGTGGGGGTACGCTCCATACATACGCGGGTGAGGGTACGGGTCGTACATACACGGTTGGGGTGGGGGTACGCTCCATGCATACGCGGGTGAGGGTACGGGTCGTACATACACGGTTGGGGTGGGGGTACGCTCCATACATACACGGTTGAGGGTACGGGTCGTACATACACGGTTGGGGTGGGGGTACACTCCATACATACGCGGGTTAGGGTATGGGTCGTACATACACGGTTGGGGCTAGGGTACGCTCCATACATACGCGGGTGAGGGTACGGGTCATACATACACGGTTGGGGTGGGGGTACGCTCCATACATACGCAGGTGAGGGTACGGGTCGTACATACACGGTTGGGGTGGGGGTACGCTCCATGCATACGTGGGTGAGGGTACGGGTCGTACATACAGGGTTGGGGTGGGGGTACGCTCCATGCATACGGGGTGGGGGTACGATCCGTACGTACACTGTTGGCATGGGGGTATGCTCCATGCATACGCGGGTGAGGGTACGGGTCGTACATACACGGTTGGGGTGGGGGTACACTCCATACATACGCGGGTGAGGGTACGGGTCGTACATACATGGTTGGGGTGGGGGTACGCTCCATGCATACGGGGTGGGGGTACGATCCGTACGTACACTGTTGGCATGGGGGTATGCTCCATGCATACGCGGGTGAGGGTACGGGTCGTACATACACGGTTGGGGTGGGGGTACACTCCATACATACGCGGGTGAGGGTACGGGTCGTACATACATGGTTGGGGTGGGGGTACGCTCCAGACATACGCAGGGTACGGGTCGTACATACACGGTTGGGGTGGGGGTACACTCCATACATACGCGGGTGAGGGTATGGGTCGGACATACACAGTTGGGGTGGGGGTACGCTCCATGCATACGCGGGTGAGGGTATGGGTCGTACATACACGGTTGGGGTGGGGGTATGCTCCATGCATACTGGGCGGGGGTACGATCCATACGTACACTGTTGGCATGGGGGTACGCTCCATGCATACGCGGGTGAGGGTACGGGTCGTACATACACTGTTGGGGTGGGGGTATGCTCCATACATACGCGGGTGAGGGTACGGGTCGTACATACACGGTTGGGGTGGGGGTACGCTCCATACATACGCGGGTGAGGGTACAGGTCGTACATACACGGTTAGGGTGGGGGTACGCTCCATACATAAGCGGGTGAGGGTACGGGTCGTACATACACTGTTGGGGTGGGGGTACGCTCCATACATACGCAGGTGAGGGTACTGGTCGTACATACATGGTTGGGGTGGGGTACGCTCCATACATACGCGGGTGAGGGTAGGGTCGTACATACACGGTTGGGGTGGGGGTACGCTCCATACATACGCGGGTGAGGGTACGGGTCGTACATACACGGTTGGGGTGGGGGTACCCTCCATACATACGCGGGTGAGGGTACGGGTCGTACATACACGGTTGGGGTGGGGGTACGCTCCATACATACGCGGGTGAGGGTACGGGTCGTACATACACGGTTGGGGTGGGGGTACGCTCCATACATATGCGGGTGAGGGTACTGGTCATACATACACGGTTGGGGTGGGGGTACGCTCCATACATACGCGGGTGAGGGTACGGGTCGTACATACACGGTTGGGGTGGGGGTACGCTCCATGCATACGCGGGTGAGGGTATGGGTCGCACATACACGGTTGGGGTGGGGGTATGCTCCATGCATACGGGGTGGGGGTACGGTCCATATGTACACTGTTGGCATGGGGGTACGCTCCATGCATACGCGGGTGAGGGTACGGGTCGTACATACACGGTTGGGGTGGGGGTACGCTCCATACATATGCGTGTGAGGGTACGGGTCGTACATACACGGTTGGGGTGGGGGTACGCTCCATACATACGCGGGTGAGGGTACGGGTCGTACATACACGGTTGGGGTGGGGTACGCTCCATGCAAACGCGGGTGAGGGTACGGGTCGTACATACACGGTTGGGGTGGGGGTACGCTCCATACATACGCGGGTGAGGGTACGGGTCGTACATACACGGTTGGGGTGGGGGTACGCTCCATACATACGCGGGTGAGGGTACGGGTCATACATACACGGTTGGGGTGGGGGTACGCTCCATACATACGCAGGTGAGGGTACGGGTCATACATACACGGTTGGGGTGGGGGTACGCTCCATGCATATGTGGGTGAGGGTACGGGTCGTACATACATGGTTGGGGTGGGGGTACGCTCCATGCATACGGGGTGGGGGTACGATCTGTACGTACACTGTTGGCATGGGGGTACGCTCCATGCATACGCGGGTGAGGGTACGGGTCGTACATACACGGTTGGGGTGGGGGTACGCTCCATACATACGCAGGTGAGGGTATGGGTTGTACATACACAGTTGGGGTGGGGGTACGCTTCATGCATACGCGGGTGAGGGTACGGGTCATACATACACGGTTGGGGTGGGGGTACGCTCCATGCATACGGGGTGGGGGTACGGTCCGTACGTACACTGTTGGCATGGGGGGTACGCTCCATGCATACGCGGGTGAGGGTACGGGTCGTACATACACGGTTGGGGTGGGGGTACGCTCCATACATACGCGAGTGAGGGTACGGGTCGTACATACATGGTTGGGGTGGGGGTATGCTCCATACATACGTGGGTGAGGGTACGGGTCGTAGATACACGGTTAGGGTGGGGGTACGCTCCATACATACGCGGGTGAGGGTACGGGTCGTACATACACTGTTGGGGTGGGGGTACGCTCCATACATACGCAGGTGAGGGTACTGGTCGTACATACATGGTTGGGGTGGGGGTACGCTCCATACATACGCGGGTGAGGGTACGGGTCGTACATACACGGTTGGGGTGAGGGTACGCTCCATACATACGCGGGTGAGGGTACGGGTCGTACATACACGGTTTGGGTGGGGGTACGCTCCATACATACGCGGGTGAGGGTACGGGTCGTACATACACGGTTGGGGTGGGGGTACGCTCCATACATACGCGGGTGAGGGTACGGGTCGTACATACACGGTTGGGGTGGGGGTACGCTCCATACATATGCGGGTGAGGGTACTGGTCGTACATACACGGTTGGGGTGGGGGTACGCTCCATACATACGCGGGTGAGGATACGGGTCGTACATACACGGTTGGGGTGGGGGTACGCTCCATGCATACAGGGTGGGGGTACGGTCTGTAGGTACACTGTTGGCATGGGGGGTGCGCTCCATGCATACGCGGGTGAGGGTACGGGTCGTACATACACGGTTGGGGTGGGGGTACGCTCCATACATACGCGTGTGAGGGTACGGGTCGTACATACACGGTTGGGGTGGAAGTACGCTCCATACATACGCGGGTGAGGGTACGGGTCGTACATACACGGTTGGGGTGGGGGTACGCTCCATGCATACGCGGGTGAGGGTACGGGTCGTACATACACGGTTGGGGTGGGGGTACGCTCCATACATACACGGTTGAGGGTACGGGTCGTACATACACGGTTGGGGTGGGGGTACACTCCATACATACGCGGGTTAGGGTATGGGTCGTACATACACGGTTGGGGCTAGGGTACGCTCCATACATACGCGGGTGAGGGTACGGGTCATACATACACGGTTGGGGTGGGGGTACGCTCCATACATACGCAGGTGAGGGTACGGGTCGTACATACACGGTTGGGGTGGGGGTACGCTCCATGCATACGTGGGTGAGGGTACGGGTCGTACATACATGGTTGGGGTGGGGGTACGCTCCATGCATACGGGGTGGGGGTACGATCCGTACGTACACTGTTGGCATGGGGGTATGCTCCATGCATACGCGGGTGAGGGTAAGGGTCGTACATACACGGTTGGGGTGGGGGTACACTCCATACATACGCGGGTGAGGGTACGGGTCGTACATACATGGTTGGGGTGGGGGTACGCTCCATGCATACGGGGTGGGGGTACGATCCGTACGTACACTGTTGGCATGGGGGTATGCTCCATGCATACGCGGGTGAGGGTACGGGTCGTACATACACGGTTGGGGTGGGGGTACACTCCATACATACGCGGGTGAGGGTACGGGTCGTACATACATGGTTGGGGTGGGGGTACGCTCCAGACATACGCAGGGTACGGGTCGTACATACACGGTTGGGGTGGGGGTACGCTCCATACATACGCGGGTGAGGGTATGGGTCGGACATACACAGTTGGGGTGGGGGTACGCTCCATGCATACGCGGGTGAGGGTATGGGTCGTACATACACGGTTGGGGTGGGGGTATGCTCCATGCATACTGGGCGGGGGTACGATCCATACGTACACTGTTGGCATGGGGGTACGCTCCATGCATACGCGGGTGAGGGTACTGGTCGTACATACACTGTTGGGGTGGGGGTATGCTCCATACATACGCGGGTGAGGGTACGGGTCGTACATACACGGTTGGGGTGGGGGTACGCTCCATACATACGCGGGTGAGGGTACGGGTCGTACATACACGGTTAGGGTGGGGGTACGCTCCATACATACGCGGGTGAGGGTACGGGTCGTACATACACTGTTGGGGTGGGGGTACGCTCCATACATACGCAGGTGAGGGTACTGGTCGTACATACATGGTTGGGGTGGGGGTACGCTCCATACATACGCGGGTGAGGGTAGGGTCGTACATACACGGTTGGGGTGGGGGTACGCTCCATACATACGCGGGTGAGGGTACGGGTCGTACATACACGGTTGGGGTGGGGGTACCCTCCATACATACGCGGGTGAGGGTACGGGTCGTACATACACGGTTGGGGTGGGGGTACGCTCCATACATACGCGGGTGAGGGTACGGGTCGTACAAACACGGTTGGGGTGGGGGTACGCTCCATACATATGCGGGTGAGGGTACTGGTCGTACATACACGGTTGGGGTGGGGGTACGCTCCATACATACGCGGGTGAGGGTACGGGTCGTACATACACGGTTGGGGTGGGGGTACGCTCCATGCATACGCGGGTGAGGGTATGGGTCGCACATACACGGTTGGGGTGGGGGTATGCTCCATGCATACGGGGTGGGGGTACTGTCTATATGTACACTGTTGGCATGGGGGTACGCTCCATGCATACGCGGGTGAGGGTACGGGTCGTACATACACGGTTGGGGTGGGGGTACGCTCCATACATATGCGTGTGAGGGTACGGTTTGTACATACACGGTTGGGGTGGGGGTACGCTCCATACATACGCGGGTGAGGGTACGGGTCGTACATACACGGTTGGGGTGGGGGTACGCTCCATGCATACGCGGGTGAGGGTACGGGTCGTACATACACGGTTGGGGTGGGGGTACGCTCCATACATACGCGGGTGAGGGTACGGGTCGTACATACACGGTTGGGGTGGGGGTACGCTCCATACATACGCGGGTGAGGGTATGGGTCGTACATACATGGTTGGGGCTAGGGTACGCTCCATACATACGCGGGTGAGGGTACGGGTCATACATACACGGTTGGGGTGGGGGTACGCTCCATACATACGCAGGTGAGGGTACGGGTCATACATACACGGTTGGGGTGGGGGTACGCTCCATGCATATGTGGGTGAGGGTACGGGTCGTACATACATGGTTGGGGTGGGGTTACGCTCCATGCATACGGGGTGGGGGTACGATCTGTACGTACACTGTTGGCATGGGGGTACGCTCCATGCATACGCGGGTGAGGGTACGGGTCGTACATACACGGTTGGGGTGGGGGTACGCTCCATACATACGCAGGTGAGGGTATGGGTTGTACATACACAGTTGGGGTGGGGGTACGCTTCATGCATACGCGGGTGAGGGTACGGGTCGTACATACACGGTTGGGGTGGGGGTACGCTCCATGCATACGGGGTGGGGGTACGGTCCGTACGTACACTGTTGGCATGGGGGGTACGCTCCATGCATACGCGGGTGAGGGTACGGGTCGTACATACACGGTTGGGGTGGGGGTACGCTCCATACATACGCGAGTGAGGGTACGGGTCGTACATACATGGTTGGGGTGGGGGTATGCTCCATACATACGTGGGTGAGGGTACGGGTCGTACATACACGGTTAGGGTGGGGGTACGCTCCATACATACGCGGGTTAGGGTACGGGTCGTACATACACTGTTGGGGTGGGGGTACGCTCCATACATACGCAGGTGAGGGTACTGGTCGTACATACATGGTTGGGGTGGGGGTACGCTCCATACATACGCGGGTGAGGGTACGGGTCGTACATACACGGTTGGGGTGAGGGTACGCTCCATACATACGCAGGTGAGGGTACGGGTCGTACATACACGGTTTGGGTGGGGGTACGCTCCATACATACACGGGTGAGGGTACGGGTCGTACATACACGGTTGGGGTGGGGGTGCGCTCCATACATACGCGAGTGAGGGTACGGGTCGTACATACACGGTTGGGGTGGGGGTACGCTCCATACATATGCGGGTGAGGGTACTGGTCGTACATACACGGTTGGGGTGGGGGTACGCTCCATACATACGCGGGTGAGGATACGGGTCGTACATACACGGTTGGGGTGGGGGTACGCTCCATGCATACGGGGTGGGGGTACGGTCTGTAGGTACACTGTTGGCATGGGGGGTGCGCTCCATGCATACGCGGTTGAGGGTACGGGTCGTACATACACAGTTGGGGTGGGGGTACGCTCCATACATATGCGTGTGAGGGTACGGGTCGTACATACACGGTTGGGGTGGGGGTACGCTCCATACATACGTGGGTGAGGGTACGGGTCGTACATACACGGTTGGGGTGGGGGTACGCTCCATGCATACGCGGGTGAGGGTACGGGTCGTACATACACGGTTGGGGTGGGGGTACGCTCCATACATACACGGTTGAGGGTACGGGTCGTACATACACGGTTGGGGTGGGGGTACACTCCATACATACGCGGGTTAGGGTATGGGTCGTACATACACAGTTGGGGCTAGGGTACGCTCCATACATACGCGGGTGAGGGTACGGGTCATACATACACGGTTGGGGTGGGTGTACGCTCCATACATACGCAGGTGAGGGTACGGGTCGTACATACACGGTTGGGGTGGGGGTACGCTCCATGCATACGTGGGTGAGGGTACGGGTCGTACATACATGGTTGGGGTGGGGGTACGCTCCATGCATACGGGGTGGGGGTACGATCCGTACGTACACTGTTGGCATGGGGGTATGCTCCATGCATACGCGGGTGAGGGTACGGGTCGTACATACACGGTTGGGGTGGGGGTACACTCCATACATACGCGGGTGAGGGTACGGGTCGTACATACACGGTTGGGGTGGGGGTACGCTCCATACATACGCGGGTGAGGGTACGGGTCGTAAATACACGGTTGGGGTGGGGGTACGCTCCATGCATACGCAGGTGAGGGTACGGGTCATACTTACACGGTTGGGGTGGGGGTACGCTCCATGCATACGGGGTGGGGGTAAGGTCCGTATGTACACTGTTGGCATGGGGGTACGCTCCATGCATACGCGGGTGAGGGTACGGGTCGTACATACACGGTTGGGGTGGGTGTACGCTCCATACATACGCGGGTGAGGGTACGGGTCATACATACATGGTTGGGGTGGGGGTACGCTCCATACATACGCGGGTGAGGGTACGGGTCGTACATGCACGGTTGGGGTGGGGGTACGCTCCATGCATACGCGGGTGAGGGTACGGGTCGTACATACACGGTTGGGGTGGGGGTACACTCCATGCATACGGGGTGGGGGTACGGTCCGTACGTACACTGTTGGCATGGGGTGGTACGCTCCATGCTAACGCGGGTGAGGGTACGGGTCGTACATACACGGTTGGGGTGGGGGTACGCTCCATACATACGCGGGTGAGGGTACGGGTCGTACATACACGGTTGGGGTGGGGGTACGCTCCATGCATACGCGGGTGAGGGTACAGGTCGTACATACACGGTTGGGGTGGGGGTACGCTCCATACATACGCAGGTGAGGGTACGGGTCGTACATACACGGTTGGGGTGGGGGTACGCTCCATACATACGCGGGTGAGGGTACGGGTTGTACATACACGGTTGGGGCGGGGGTACGCTCCATACATATGCGGGTGAGGGTACGGGTCGTACATACACGGTTGGGGTGGGGGTACACTCCATACATACGCAGGTGAGGGTACGGGTCGTACATACACGGTTGGGGTGGGGGTACGCTCCATGCATACGTGGGTGAGGGTACGGGTCGTACATACATGGTTGGGGTGGGGGTACGCTCCATGCATACGGGGTGGGGGTACGATCCGTACGTACACTGTTGGCATGGGGGTACGCTCCATGCATACGCGGGTGAGGGTACGGGTCGTACATACACGGTTGGGGTGGGGGTGCGCTCCATACATACGCGGGTGAGGGTACGGGTCGTACATACACAGTTGGGGTGGGGGTACGCTCCATACATACGTGGGTGAGGGTACGGGTCGTACATACACGGTTGGGGTGGGGGTACGCTCCATGCATACGCGGGTGAGGGTACGGGTCGTACATACACGGTTGGGGTGGGGGTACGCTCCATGCATACGGGGTGGGGGTACGGTCCGTACGTACACTGTTGGCATGGGGGTACGCTCCATGCATACGCGGGTGAGGGTATGGGTCGTACATACACGGTTGGGGTGGGGGTACGCTCCATACATACGCGGGTGAGGGTACGGGTCGTACATACACGGTTGGGGTGGGGGTACGCTCCATACATACGCAGGTGAGGGTACGGGTCATACATACACGGTTGGGGTGCGGGTACGCTCCATACATACGCGGGTGAGGGTACAGGTCGTACATACACGGTTGGGGTGGGGATACGCTCCATACATACGCGGGTGAGGGTACGGGTCGTACATACACGGTTGGGGTGGGGGTACGCTCCATACATACGCGGGTGAGGGTACGGGTCGTACATACACGGTTGGGGTGGGGGTATGCTCCATGCATACGCGGGTGAGGGTACGGGTCGTACATACACGGTTGGGGTGGGGGTACACTCCATGCATACGGGGTGGGGGTACAGTCCGTACGTACACTGTTGGCATGGGGGGTATGCTCCATGCATACGCAGGTGAGGGTACGGGTCGTACATACACGGTTGGGGTGGGGGTACGCTCCATACATACGCAGGTGAGGGTACGGGTCGTACATACACGGTTGGGGTGGGGGTACGCTCCATACATACGCGGGTGAGGGTACGGGTCGTACATACACGGTTGGGGTGGGGGTATGCTCCATGCATACGCGGGTGAGGGTACGGGTCGTACATACACGGTTGGGGTGGGGGTACGCTCCATGCATACGGGGTGGGGGTACGGTCCATACGTACACTGTTGGCATGGGGGCTACGCTCCATGCATACGGGGGTGGGGGTACGGTCCATACATATCCGTACCCACGCTGTGGAATGCTTGTGCGGGCCGTACCCAGGCCTTTGCCATGTGGGTACAGCTGTCCCGCCATTGTTGGGGTGACGTAGGTGTGGGCGTGGTACGACTCGTACCCACGCTCTTAAGGCGTGGGTACGGGATGTACCTGTATTGTTGTGTCACCGGTTTGCGTCGTCAACCACTTCCGTTGTGGCGGACGCTGGCTTTGCTGGACACGCCCCCACCCCCTCGTAGTGACCAGGGCCTGGGGGTCAGGTATGTCCAGGGCATGTGTGCTGTGTGACTTGGGTGGGGGTTTTGTGGCCTGCCCCTGCTCCTGCCCCCCCCCCTTTCCCCCCTCCCTTTGTTGTTCTGACCTTCTGCGGCGTCTGCGTTGTAACCTGTAGAGGAGGTCGACTGCTATGAAGGCCTGGATGACACGTAGGTTCGGGTCCATGTCTGTCCGTCGCGTGCAGGTACTCCTTGTTCGTGTCGTCCTGATTTCCCGGCAGTTTTTGGCTGCCGGAAAATATTCTCCGTGCGGGATGACGTCGGTGTGAATCGTACTTCCTGGTTCGTGAATGGCAGGCTGCGTACATCCCGATGTCACGTCGGCGCTTTCCCAGATCACATTTGTATGTATATTTTCATCGGTCGGTGTTTTGTACGAATCGTACGGAAATAGTATTTCCGTGCGAATCGTACTTCCATGTTTGTATCTTGTTACGACCGGGTACGCGTCGGACGGGGAATATGCTCCGTCTGACGGTTCGTACCCAGTTTTTACAGGATCGTAATCGGCACCTAGGTGTCTGGAGGAGTTAGTTCCCCTTTTTAACAATTCTTCATCACCATATTTGGTGGGTATTTTACTACAGCTATGTCTATAGAATATGGTTGGAATATGTGAAACGTTTCTGTTGATTGGTGGTGTGTGGGAGTAAGTACAATTTTGTGCAATCACCATGGTTAGAGCCGAAAGTCTAATATAGGTGTTTAAAATGTTTATGTTATTGTGCTTTATAAATAGATAATATGCAAAATAGTTTTAGCTTGAAATGATTGATATAATGCATACAATATGTGTTATGATATAAATCTGAAATCTATTTTTTATATAATGGTGCCGATTACGATCCTGTAAAAAAATACCCCGTACGACTCGTATCCGGTCTTTTTACCGTACGAATCGTACAAGTGCCGTACAAACTGCCAATCACGATTCGCATGGTAAAAAGTCCATACGAATCGCAATGGGAATTATTCCCCACAAGTCCTCGGGTCGGAAAATGTGTCCGACACGTCCCCGGACGATTTACCGTACAAATGTGAAAAGTGAAGTCCGACCGCGGAATCACGATCCATCCCGTGCATCCGATGTTACAACCGTATGGAAAAAACACCGTCCGCACCGAACTCCCATAGCAACCATGGAGACATGTGCCCGCATACGCGCCCAACACCCCCCCAGCCCTCCTATGTACGAGTCGAATCCCCACCCGTGTATGTACACCCGTGTATGTACGAGACGTACCCCCACCCGTGGATGTATGGAGCGTACCCCCACCCCAACCGTGTATGTGCGACCCGTACCCTCACCCGCGTATGCATGGAGCGTACCCCCACCCCGACCTTGTATGTACGACCCGTACCCCCACCCGCGTATGCATGGAGCGTACCCCCACCCCAATCTTGTATGTACGACCCGTACCCCCACCCGCGTATGCATGGAGCGTACCCCCACCCCAACCGTGTATGTACGACCCGTACCCTCATCCACGTACGTATGGAGCGTACCCCCCCAACCGTGTATGTACGATGCGTACCCCCACCCGCGTATGCATGGAGCGTACCCCCACCCCAACCGTGTATGTACGACGCGTACCCCCACCCGCGTATGCATGGAGCGTACCCCCACCCCAACCGTGTATGTACGACCCGTACTCTCACCCGTGTACGTATGGAGCGTACCCCCACCCCAACCGTGTATGTACGACCCGTACCCTCACCCGCGTACATATGGAGCGTACCCCCACCCCAACAGTGTATGTACGACACGTACCCTCACCCGCGTACATATGGAGTGTACCCCTACCCCAACCGTGTATGTATGACCCGTACCCCCACCCCAACTGTGTATGTATGATGCGAACCTCCACCCGCGTATGCATGGAGCGTACCCCCACCCCAACCGTGTATGTACGACCCTTACCCTCACCCGCGTACGTATGGAGCATACCCCCACCCCAACCGTGTATGTACGACCCGTACCCTCACCCGCGTACATATGGAGCGTACCCCCACCCTAACCGTGTATGTACGACCCGTACCCCCACCCCAACCGTGTATGTACGACGCGTACCCCCACCCGCGTATGCATGGAGCATACCCCCACCCCAACCGTGTATGAACGGCGCGTACCCCCACCCGAGTATGCATGGAGCGTACCCCCACCCCAACATTCTATGTACGGAGCGCACCCCAGGCCCCAACACCAGCACCTTCACACAACATCGCACATGTACGAGTCGTACCAAGCCAGACACAAGGACAGCACTGTACAACTAAATTCCCGAAGTACACACCGTACACACGCTACAAACGCACGTACACAACCAGGACAAAGCAAAACAACACAAGAATACACCATTCGAATGGCACAAAGCCACAAAACATGTCCAACATGCACAAAAACAACACATTCACTGACCTGCAACTGTCAAAATCCCAAACAGCGGCCCAAAACACAACCACTCCTTATAACACACCCACCCAAACTTCAAACACAGCCACACCCACCAATGGACCAATAAAAAGGGCCCACACAAACAAACCATGAGCCTTTGCAACAGACTCACTGCTGCCAGACCCCACAGACAACCTACAGCACCATACTAGAACCTTTACTACACCTTACACATGCACACCTTCACACACCCACCTTCACAAACACCCCCTCATCACATCCACACACCCCCCCATCCACACCCACACCCCTCACCATGCCCACTAACAAGAATCCAAAGTTCACTTGCCGAGAGTTGGAGGTCCTTGTCGATGAAATCCTCAGAGTCGAACCACACCTCTTTGGAACAATGGTCAGACAGACCAGCATTTCAGAAAAAACAGACATGTGGCAAACGATTGTCGATGCTGTGAATGTTGTTGCGGACACCAGAAGGACCAGGCATGAATGCCAAGCCAGGTGGTACGATCTGCGGAGGAGGGTCCGAGCCAAAATGACCGACAAACACAACCAGGCCAACGTCACTGGAGGAGGGCCGCCCCGCAGACCCGTACAATACCATCCCTGGGAGGAGAGGGTGATGGCCATACTGCCGGTGGTGGCAGTGGACGGATTAGAAGGACTCCGAGACCCGGGTGAGTACACAAACAACTCACCTCACATGGGGGGAACGTCATCCACAACCAAATTCACAAACAGGCACGCAACCACCCCAAGCTATCGCATGACTCAACCACACTCCATGAACACGCAAATGCCACTGGCGCCACCATGCCCCATGCACCCAGCTGGACAATGCCAAGTCACAGGACACAGAAAACACCAACACAAGACACGGTAAGCCGGATGGCGGGAGTGTGGGCCCCAAAAATCACATAGTGCAACTCAGAAGCAGACAACAATGCCCCCTGCCCATATGGCCTAGGTCACAGCCAGACAAACAGTGTGTCCCCACACAGGAAAGACTTGCATTAACACATGGGGGTGACGGGACGTTCTTGCACATGACAGCAGCTAATGAACAGCCAACACTGTGAAAGAGTGGCAGCACACACCATCACAGCAGCAGCGCAGACACAGACACTACACCCAATGGGTGCCCAGAGATCAGAAACAAACTCACATCAACAATCCAAGGGCCATTCAAAGATCTGCCAACAGTGTGTGTCCAGGAAGCTGGGCTGAGGTGACAGAGGGTGACACACAGAGGGAGGGCGCGGGGGACAGAGAAGGAGGGAGACACAGGGAGACGGACAGAGGGAGGAGGCTGACACACAGAGGGAGGGAGAGGGGGACAGAGAGGGAGCGATAAAGGGACACACAGGGAGAGCAATTCAGCCTTGTGGGGTGTGGGAATGTCTGCTCGTCAGCAGGTGGACTGCGTGCATGTAGACAAGGGTGGCCAGTGCCAGCACCCCCTCCTCTTCTCCATGGAAAAACACAGGGCCATGTCACAACCTGTGCACGAGCACAACGACAGCTACCTGCATTATCTAAGTGTGTGGAACCACTCCGTGTGCCCACGTACAGTGCAACACGGAAGGCGCCAATGCATGGCTCGCCACACCTGCCCACTCCACTGCTGACTGCAGTCACAATTGACGCAGCAAGTAAGACTGTGCCACACATAGGTAAAGTTGCAAAAGCTGTGGCCAAGGGACATACCCATGCACAAGTGCACTGTGAGTGGAATGCAAGACATATCCAAATTCCCAGAGGAAATGTGCCAACTTAGAAACCAATGAAACATGGATGTTGCATGGAACAAAATTAACATTGTCTCTCTCACACACAGGTCAACGTCGTGGATCACCCCCCAACACTGGGGGGGAAGACTCACAGGACCCGGCTCGGCGGGATGACGGAGCCACCGGCAGCGACGACTCTCACCACTCTGTGGACAAACCCGACCCCGACCAACCTGGCCCCTCTGGTGTCCAACGACCTGCAGCACCTGCGTCAGGTACAACTGGGCCAACCACCACCCCCACTCCTGCCACATCCCAGGAGACACCCAGGATCCCTTCCCCACCACCACAATGCAGCCAGGCTGGCCAGGAGGGACACGGTGTACCGGGCAACCAGGAGGAGGCAGGCGACAATGCCAATGCCACCCCTCAGGGGTCCCGGAGACCCGATGTGCCCACAAGGGCAGGCCAGGTGCAAGTGGGCAGGGGTGGTGGGAGTGGAGGAGAGCGGAGGCGCGAGCCTGACCAGTTGGCTGCGGAACCGGTATATTCCCATGTCCGAAACATCCTGGACACATACCGGCAGGACACCACGGGCATGGCCCAGGTTGTGTCCACCCTCAAAGAGATGAAGGGGACCCTCGATGAGATCAAGACCCAGCAGGCCCAGCAACATGCGGAGCAACATGCCTGTCTACTGCGACACCAAGGGCGGATGGAGGACAGACAGGCTGAGCTCGTGACGGTGTTCACGGGAATTCACAGTACACTCCGTCGGATAGCCGACAACATGGGCAACCCTCCCTGTGCCACCAGGCGTAGAACATCACCACCCACAGGGAGGGATCAGGAGGAGGAGGAGTCATCCCACGGAGCATCCCAAACATCGTCACGGCCTGCTTCTGAGGGTCCGCGCAGGAGGGCGGGTCGTCCACGGAAAAGACTGTGAGGGTCGGCGCAACAGCACCATCTCCCAGGACACCTGGCCTGGCACCTGGCCCACTGGACCAACAGCAACACAGCAGCAAAAGACATTCTCTGCCACATGGACTTGCTGGTCACTGTCTGACCAATGTTGACAAAGACTGTGGCATGGACTCTGAGGATTTTCAATGGCAAGTACACCAACTTCCCTAGTGAACTTTGGATTCCACACACCCGGAAAGCCCCTCATGTCATACCCCCCCCACGTACCCCAACCAAAATAAAAAGTTACACCATAAAGAGATGATGCCTACATTTTGCATTATTACCTTACATGTGTCTTGTAAAGTCTAACCATGCCTGAGTTCTCATTTGACTTCAACCATCCACACACTGGGGCCTGAGTCTGGCACAGGACACACATGGGTCACAATGTATTAGGCAAGACGGACATGGAGCACCATACACACCCGTGATGGGCCCAACCAGCTGAGGGGGCGGCCCCACAACCGTGCCGACAGACATATTGAGTACAGCGACAGCCATGCGCAGTGGTCAGGGATCATGTGGAGTGTCCTGGGGGCACCCAGGAATGTGTGGACAGGTGGCAGAACCATGTCCTGCAAGCTTTAGTCAGGTGGATGCAGAGAATGGTGGCCTGGCCAACGTTGGATGCATGGAGATGGCACATGTCACAATACCCACACAGTCATGGACATCATGCACAATACACAGTCTAATCCCACACAATCAGCATGCATCTTGCTACTCGACACATAGCCACTATCACGGAAAACCATGCCAGACATGCCGTATGCACCGTGGCAACACACCAGCATTGACTGAGAATAGGCACCTTGGAGGCATAGGGACACCGTTATTATTCATGTCTTTGGGAATGCAGAGGCAACTCGGAGTACACATGAACAGGTCATGTGGAGTAACATGTGGGTCCAACACTGGAACCCCCCTTCTGCAGCACAAATGCGTGATAGCCATGGAACTGGCACACAAGTGTCGGCTAACAGCTAAACATCCCCTGCTGCTCACGGAGAGGCTGCCATACACCATTGATCCTCTGATGTGGAAGTCCCACACCATGTCAAGCCAATGCAAACCGTATGTGTCCGAGGGCAGTGTAACACACATTGATGCCATCATCACAATCCACAATCCCATCACTGATGACTGTCAACAAGTCTGACCATCTATTCAGGTGTACCCAGCTGCATGTCATGTGTCCCATGGTGATGCGACATGTCTGCAGAGGAACCAAACATCGACAGGGGCAGTGTGCACACATCGTAAACAACAGCCACACCCAATACACCCCTGATGCATCCCTTACCCTAAGGAGACTTCCAAACTTGTCCGTGCGTGTAACGCTGAGTCAGCACACGATGACGTGTCCATGAGGAATAGCAGTGCCACAACAATGCAACCAGCAGACGGCATGCGCAAGTACCTGGGGATGAGAGACACACAAGAAGTCAGCCACAAAAAGCACAGCCACTTGCATGTGCATGGACTCGACACATGTAAGGATGACAACATGCTAGGTCACTATTATGACTGGGGAAATACACTCATCACTGGCACCATCACTCCAGTGACACATCCACACACACCTCTGACTCACGTGGCATACATGCAGATGGACACACACATCGCAACACATGCCACACGGGGACCAATGCGTGCACACACAGACACTGGTACTCACCACTAAGCAAAGAAGTCGCGTATGAGCCGACTCCGGATGTCCTCTTGCGGAACCACATCCTCCACATCACTAGCCCCATTGCCAAGACCTTGGTCCTCCACGGGTGGATGGTCCTGATCATCTTGATCCAGGATGAGTGGCACAGCTTTCTCAACTGCCATGTTGTGCAGCATGCAGCAGACCATGAAGATTTTGCAGACCTTCGCCGGGGCATATGGGAGGGCGCCGCCGGTCTTGTGGAGGCATCTGAATCGGCTCTTTAGGAGGCCAAATGTCCTCTCTATCACTCGCCTTGTCCGGCCATGGGCGGTGTTGTAGCGGAGCTGGGCAGGCGTGATGGGGTTGCGGAGAGGTGTGATCAGCCATGGCATGTTGGGATAGCCAGCGTCCCCTACATGGAAAGCACATGGACATAAGTAGGACAGGAGAAGCGGTCGTGCTGGGAGTCTACGCAAAATACAGGACTGACAGACTGTACCCACCAACAACACATGCTCGTTCGTTGCGCAGCTGCGTCATCATTTCAGGCACCCTGCTACGCCTCATGATGTAGGCATCGTGTGCTGATCCTGGAAAACGAGCACAGACATGTGAAATCACCATGTTGGACAGACACACCACAAGGGCATTGATGGAGTGGTATTGCTTGCGACCTGTACGCTACCTCCTGTGCCTGTGGTGGTACCAAAGCCACATGTGTCCCATCTATGGACCCAATGACATGGGGCATCCCTCCCAGGGCATAGAATCCACGCTTGACCCCAGTCAACATTTCAGGGGTTGGGAAATGGATGAACTCATCCAGGTGAAGCAACATGGCCTCTAAGAAATCATGCAGCACACGGCAGAACATGCTCTGGGACATGCCACCAACATGAGCGATGGTATTTTGAAAGGTACCCATGGCAAGAAAATGTAGGGCTGCCATACCTTCAGCTTGGATGTCAGTGCCGTAGGATACCTGTGCAGCGGTTGCAGGTGTGGTGCCAGCCTCGGCGTCAACTCCTCAATCAACGGTTGCGGGAAGCGGTAGCACCGGATACAGTCATTCTCCCGCATGTCAGCCAAGTCCGGAATTGCTCGGGGAAGAGGCGGCGCTCTGCAGTAATTTGGAAGTGACAAGGAAGAGTGAGTGCACTACAACAACAAATTTTTGGTGCTGAGCACATGTTAATCTGTCAATACACATATGCGACATACGGAGTCAGGTATGTGCCACATGCCCTGGACATGTATGGCTGCCAGGTGACACTCCTACCAAGACCCAGCTACACACGGAGATTGTGAACCTCCACATGCCATGGCATGGGATTAGCTGTGTCCCAGTGTAAGTGAACAGCCAGACGCAACACAGGAGTGACATACATCAACACATCAGCAGAAGTAGGATGTCGATATCAGAGACTGGTAGCGGAACACTAGAGCCACAGGTCACATGACATTACACTAGGACAGCCCACACACCTTGTCAATAAGGTGTACATGTAATGACTCACCACACATTCATAGAGAGGATGCAGACAGGTCCTTGTTACGCTACTCCATGTCCCATGCATACATACGCACCTCACATCCGATACCACATGTGGCCTGGTGTGCGTAACAGTGTGCCATGTCCATCTACACACAGACACATGTTGGTTGCTGCAACAGCTGATGCTTTTGAGGGAGCACCAACATCAAGCTAATGGGAAGCCCCCACACATACATGACATAGTCACATCGTGCACCGTGGGTAGTCACATGTATGGTGTGGTAACCCCTGTAGCGGGCATCAGGGGACACTTGCGTGTGTTGTTGACTGTGCCATGCCAGTGACGCTCATCCCAAGTGTGCAGTACGACATGCACACATGTCAAAGGAGTTAAGGGCATGCCTGGCACATATTGCTCCGTCACACATAACATCTGTACACATCTCATCATACATCTATTGCCTTCTCGACTCAGGAGTAATGTGCCACATCACAGCCTTTCACACCTGTGCCCCACACATGTAGTACTGCCCAGAAAATGCCTTGATGTCCATCCATGGACAAGTATGTCAGCTCTATTCCTTCCTGTGTGCTGCCTGTCACCACTGTGATGTGTGAAAGGCACCGTACATTCTCTCTGAGGGCCTGTGTACGTTCCCTATCACTATGGGAGTGCTGCCGTAGGCATACCCATAGTGATAGTGAGCGTACAGGCGTGTGTACGGTCCCTATCACTATGGGTGTTCTCGCGTATGCGTACCCATAGTGATAGTGAGCGTACAGGCGTGTGTACGGTCCCTATCACTATGGGTGTGCTCGCGTATGCGTACCCATAGTGATAGTGAGCGTACAGGCGTGTGTACGGTCCGTACCACTATGAGTACGCATACGCGAGAACACCCATAGTGATACGACCGTACACGCGTGCGTACGCTCACTATCACTATGGGTGTTCTCGCGTATGTGTACCCATAGTGGTACGGACCGTACACGCGTGCGTACGCTCACTATCACTATGGGTGTTCTCGCGTATGTGTACCCATAGTGGTACGGACCGTACACGCGTGCGTACGCTCACTTTCATTATGGGTACGCATAAGCGAGAACATCCATAGTGATAGTGAGCGTACAGGCGTGTGTACGGTCCGTATCACTATGGGTGTGCTTGCGTATGCGTACCCATAGCGAAAGTGAGCGTACGCACGCGTGTACGGTCCGTACCACTATGGGTACACATACGCGAGAACACCCATAGTGATAGTCAGCGTACAGGCATGTGTACGGTCCGTACCACTATGAGAACGCATACGCGAGAACACCCATAGTGATAGTGAGCGTACGCACGCGTGTACGGTCCGTACCACTATGGGTACGCATACGCGAGAACACGCATAGTGATACGGACCGTACACACGCCTGTACGCTCACTATCACTATGGGTGTTCTCGCATATGCGTACCCATAGTGATACGGACTGTAAACGCGTGCGTACGCTCACTAGCACTATGGGTACGCATACGCGAGAACACCCATAGTGAGACGGACCGTACACACGCCTGTACGGGCTGTTGCTATGCATTTGGGTGCCCTAGGGCCCCGGTACGCACCGTACCTGTGTGTGAAACTCCAAATTACATAGGGGACACATGAGGGACAAGTATACAGGCCTACATGCATGCTGGTTGTCATGGAGACCAAGTTTACATTTTGAATTTTTTTCTGCAGGTGCACAGCAGTAGTCAGTTTGAATGAATCTACTTTGTTGCAATGTGGTTCTGGAGGTGACATCATGCTCAAGAAAAAAACACAATAAGAACCCACTGACTGTGCTAGGTTTGAAGGGATTGGAGGAAACATAGGATGCAAATGTGAGTGACCAATCACTCTGTACTCCTGTGCATGAAACAGGCCAGCAAGGCAGATATAAGGCAGCCAGGTCCCATGAGGGAGCACTTGCCTGCACATCTTTGGATTCGACGACCCAGCTGCTGCTACTGATTCCCTGGAACCATGTCAAGGTCTGTGGAGAGGTCACAGCCTTTCACCCTGGAGGAGAACCTGGCTTTGCTGGATGTGATCCTCCCACAGTACCCCCTGCTGTATGGGCGACCAGGGTATCAGGTGAGTGCAGAGTCTACTGGCACAGACTGTGTCCCTTGTTTGTGACTGTGACTTCTGGCATTGTGTCCAGGTGAGACACACATGCTATGTACTGTAGGAGGGGTCCCAGGGGGGGAATGCCTGATGTCTCCCAGCCAGTGCATGCTGTGGTGCATGTCTGCCGTCCTCACTTGCATTGTGTTTACTGTGACAATCACTGCATGGTGCATGCCACATTCTGCCTGTCTTGTCCTCCTGGGAATGTAGCCTCTACAGTCCTCATTTAATTATGTGGTCAGCCCAGTGTGACAGGTGACTGTACCCACAGGTGTGTGTTAGTTCTGTGTACCTGTGCTGAGAGTGTCCACATGATGTGTTGGTACCCTGGACATCGGTGTGTGTGTAAGTCCCCTGTCATGTGGGTGGGTGCATATGTGGAGTGTGGCCCCCGGCCTGCATGAGGGATGGATATACCCTGCCCATGTGATTTGAGCAGGGAGCAGTGCTGTGTGTCTGACGTGCAGAGCCAGCCCCACACCTGTGACCCCCCCCGTCTAGTGGCACATGTGCAGAGTGAGGTTTGTCGCTGCATTTGGCAATGGCAGGTGGATGTCCTGTGCCTGTGTGTGTCTGTGTACTCTGCTGGGGTAGCGTCAGTGGCCTGTGGCATGTGACTGCTTAGAGGTGCTGCACATTATCCTGGTGTACCTTCTGATGCACAGTGTGAGCCTGGATCATTGATTGTGTCGTTGCCCTCATTCCACCTGTGTACTTTCAATGGCACATACTGCTTTTGCCCTTCCCCAGAGGATCATGTCCCTATGACAAAGGTGCAATGCGTTGGATGCATACTATGCCTTGTTGTAAACAGCTAATTTGTTCTAATATGTCTCTCTGTGACATGTGCCTGGTGTATTGATGTAGTGTCACTTGTTCATCCTCACAGGTAGGCGCCTCTGCCAAGGAGCAGATATGGATGAACGCCGTCAGTGCCGTGAGGAGGACGTATGGTCGCAAGCGGCGCCTGGCCCAGGTGAGGAAACGCTGGCAGGATATCCGGTGCTGGACATGGAGGATCGCACGGGTCCTGCTGGGGGACTCACCTGAGACCCATAAGAACTGCGGGCACCGCCGTCTGACCCACATCCACAAGCGTGTGCTGGCGGTGGTATTTCCAGACTTGGACAGGCGCTTACAGGAGAAGCAGCTGCAGGAAGGGGGTAGGTACATGTGTGTTTGTTGTATGTCACCAGCATTTGTAAGTGCACAGTTGCATGGATACACTGCCAGGGTTTAAGGGTGCTGTGCAGATCCAGTTACCCACAGTATAGCGGTGCTCTCCTGCCTCCCTTCCCCTCCTTGTAATGTGTTCCCTGGTCTGTGTGTAGTCACTCCTTCACAAGGTAATGTAGGCTGGCGCTTTCTCCACGTGAACTATGCCTGTAGCATCATGTGTGGGGGTGGTGTGTAACAGGTATTGGGACCTTGCCTGTGCCCTGTCCAGTTCAGTACATGTGGGTTCCATGTCAGTTGGCACTGATGGTGAGTCCAGACATGGGAGTTAGTCTCTCAAGTGTCATGCCTTACAGCACGCATGTTCTATGTTGTGGCCCGTGACATGATGTGCATGAATGTGCGATACGCATAGTGCAGGGATGGTGGCGTGTGTTGCAGTCATTCCCATTCAGGACCATGGAGTTGTGTGGCCACTACTGTCCCCTGGGGCATATTTTCCTAGGTGTCATGTGTGTCATCACAAAACGTGGACACTCTCAGTGTCTACAGCATAGGTTGTGCTCTGTGCCATTGTCCCCTGGCACCATGTATATTGACGTAAAATGTAGTACAAGTGTCCACTGTACAGCCTGACCTGATTTTCCTTGTCCATACTCATGGGGGCCAGTGCCTGTGTGTCTTGTTACAATCATCTGATGCTGCCCATTTGTACATGATTATTTGGACAGGCGCACCTTGGGTATTTGGCGTCCAATCTTGCATTTATGCAGCCCCTGTGTATTTCAGCCAGACTAAGAGATGTAAGTGCTTCCTGTGTCTCAACAAATTGTCTCATGTAGGGGGTGGTTGGTGCGGGCAAAGCCTACATGTCAAAACCTGAAATCTCCTTGCTAGGTCTGGCCAGTGTGTGATGTTTGTCTGGACATCCACTCAAGGTGCAGTGAGCCAGTCATGGTGGGCATGTTTTCAGTATTACCTATGCTGCATGTGCCTCAAGTTCATGGATATGGTCCCTGCTCATCCCTATTTTCGCCAACGCTGTGTGGTGCAGATGCAGTGCTGGATTGTCCCCAGGGCCTGGCTCCTCTGTCAAACTCCATTTCATGTCATTTGCTATTGTGTCATGCTCTCCATGGTTTTTCAGTGGCATGGTGGGTACACCAACTGTGTGTTGCATGCCCTACATCTGAAAGTGTTGGATAGCGTAGGGGTTAAAAATACTATTCCAACTCCGGAGAGTACAATAGTAGGGAAAGTGTTGGATAGCATAAGGGTAAAAATTACTATTCCCACTCCAGAGAGTGCAACAGTAGGGAAAGTGTTGGATAGCGTAGGGGAAAAAATTACTATTCCAACTCCAGAGAATGCAACAGTAGGGAAACCACTGGATAGCATAGGGGTAAAAATTACTATTCCCACTCTAGTGAGTCCAACAGTAGGGAAAGCGTTGGATAGCGTAGGGGTAAAAATTACTATTCCCACTCCAGTGAGTGCAACAGTAGGGAAAACGCTGGATAGCTTAGGAGTAAAAATTACTATTCCCACTCCAGTGAGTGCAACAGTAGGGAAAGCATTGCATAGCGTAGGGGTAAAAATTACTATTCCCACTCCAGATAGTAAAACAGTTGGGAAAGCACTGGATAGCATAGGGGTTCTATGAACATAATATACAATTAAATAATTTGTTATTAAAAAATAGCATTTTAATAATTTATTTTCAAAATAATTATTATTAAATACCAATAATTTAAACTAAATATTTAAATAAATAACTTTAAATTACATCCCACACTATTCCCCCTTTAACACACAACACACTACACATACAAAAAACACAATACATTTAACTATCAATGTATCTATTATTTACAATTAATAATACATTCTTTATAATTAATATAGTTATTAATTTACTAGTTAATACATATTAACTACCAAATTACAATTATTCACCAATTAATTATTAATTAACAATACATTAATTAGCAATAACAACAAATAAAATGAAAAAATAAATTATTTATATTTACTATATTTAACTAACTAATAACAATTAATTACCAATTAATAATTAATAATAAATACAAATACAATTTTTTTTCCATTAATTATTTTAATTTAATTACATCCCACCCTATTCCCCTTTAAACCCACAACCCACTACACATAAAAATTCACATAATTAATTTAATTATCAATTAATCACTTAATAAAATAAATCACCAATTAATTATTAATTAACAATTAATTAATTAATTAACAATGCCAATAAATATATATTAATAAAAACTAATTATAACTAATATAATTAACCAATTAATAAAATTTATTTACAATTAATAATTAATTAACAATTAATTCATCATAAATACCAATTAAACAATACATATTAATTCATTAATTATAATTAAATTACTTCCCACCCTATTCCCGTATAAACCCACAACCCGCTCGGATACTAAAAAGCTAAATTAACTTTAAAATAATTATTAATCTCTAAACATTTATTTTTAAATGTATTAAAATACATTACAATAATCTTTAACATACAAATAAAATACATATTAAAATACATAACACTAAAAAAAAAATATCAATATTATTGACACCGATATTTTTGCTTACGATATTACTTACATCTATATTAATTACTTCGATATTATTTACTTCGATATTACTTACCTTGGGATCGATATTCTGTCCATCGATATTCTTGACTTCGATATTCTGTCCCTACGATATTAAAAACTCAATATTATTGTAGGTCGATATTAAAAACTCGATATTTTGGCTGACCACCACGAGTTACAGCATCATCATACATCACCAGGCAGAGAGTATCTGCAAGAGTCCCTAGCACTTACAGGTCTTATCCAGCGTTGGGAAATGTCAATTGACCAATGGGCCTTTAAACGTTTAATAAAGAAGTCTCTTAAAATTCAATCAGCTACAGAAGATAAAGCTACACTAGCACAACAGGCACATGGGTGGATGACAATAAACAATTATAAGTCTATCTCACCACAAGATTACTTTGCCACGAGTTACCCAGTTTTAATTAAGCAGCAGTTTTTAAGATACCAGCTGGGGTTACTACCAGCCAAAGAACACATGGCACCTTGGCAACGTGGTAATCCACCCGTCTGTTGTCGCCTTTGTGGGAGTTGCAAGGAGGACAAGTTGCATTTGGATTGCTCCTGTAATACTGTAATGGCAGAAAGGAAACAACTGTTAATGAAGGCCTTTAACCAAAGAGGAATACGAACAAGAAGACAGGCTATCTTAGCCTGATTTGACCCAGGGGACATGCAGTTAAATTGCCGTTTTGTCATATTTCTGCTAAAAGTGGAGAAAAGAATAAAAGAACAGAATAATCATCTAGTACTTTTGATATAAGAAGCAATTTAACAGTCATATCAAACCTTCAGAAATAATATAGAGTTCCCCATAATATTATTAGGGGCTGAGCCATTGACTCTTATCAAATCCTCCTAAGGAAAGTCAATTGACTGGAATACTTCCCTTGAGTGCTCCTTTAGCCTCAAATTTGCGACCTACACTTGCCTACTACCATTAGAAATATTTTGACACTAAAGATATTATTATTCGAATTTCGTCTCACCATAAATTTTAGGTTTTATCATGTATATGTATAAGTTGCTATCAAATGATTATATTATCTGTTAGGCCATTAGGGGCGGATTGGTCATCCATTGGCATATATATGAATTGAAATGTTTCTGTGCAATAGCATCCTTAATTTTTTAAGTTGAAACTATCTGATTTCCTTTTTATGTGTCATTTTTGAAAAATTTAATCGGAAGATTTTATCAATGATTTATAATTCCCCATGTAAATATGTATTTTGTATATTTATTGCAAGGGTTTAAAGTAACCAAGCAATTGTTCAAATAAACTTAAATTTAAACCTAAACATCATCATAGCGGGAGAATGTTATGTATGCAGCTGTCTTTGAAAATGGAATATACAGAACTAGCTCAACATTCCACAAGCGTACCGTTTTTGAGAGCGAGTCATCATTCAGCGCTGTACCTGTTGTAATTTATGATAAGCCACTGTACACAGGTAACTTTAGGCTATAGAAACCAGAAGAAAGTGGGTAGTGTACATAATAGTGGGTGATCAAGTGGATAGGATATTGATCAGATTGCGACTGTTGAACTAGCTACCAACACGAGCATTCTCTCATAAGGGCTGAGTGCTACCTTCAGATTGACAGACCTAGTCTCCATTAAAAGATGAGAAGCCTGTTGCAAAACAGCGTTGGTACCAAATGTAGGAATCTCTTTCCATGCGGGGGCTTAAAAAACTTTCCCTCTTTTAACATTGTTGATATCTGAGCTCAAAGTGTTAGCTCAAGTTTCAAATGCTTCATTCCCCTCGTTGGACTTGGCCCTCTCTCCAGGGTCACTCCTAAACTTTTTTCCTTCACCCCCCTCCCATTTTCTGAATTTGTTGTTGTTGGCAATTGTACTCTCTGCACTTTACCACTTCCAACCAGTGCTAATATGCTTGTGCTATCTCCCTAAAATCACGGTACAATTGGCACATTTAATTTTCTTATAGGTGCTTGGAATATAGTCTTATATGGTAGGCAGGGCCTGTAAGGTACATGCTACTCGTGGGCCTGCGGCACTCATTGTGCCACCCACTGAAGTAGCCTGTAGTGCAGTTTTAAACTGCCATTTCCACTTGGCAAAATAAACCTTTTGCCAGGCCTACAGCTTCCTTTTTAATACATATAAGTCACTCCTAAGGTAGGTCCTAAAGGCCCCTGGGGTTTAGTGCTTTGTATTTAAAGAGGAGGGCCTGTGGGTCCATGTTTTAAATGTCCTGGTACTGAAAAACCCCTACATTTATTTTCACTACTGCAAAGCCTATCTCTCCCATTGGATAACATTGGGTTATCTTATTACATTTAAGAAGTGCTAACTTGTGATTGGGAGCAGGTAGAAATGTTATGTATGGACTCAAATGAATTGTAATTTAAAATCCTCTTTAATGGAAATGCCAGATATTAAGTCACAATTCTGAAAATGGCACTTTTGAAAAGTTGGCATTTTCTTGCCCTAATTATTTGGTGCATATTCAGTTCTCAAAGATGAGGTGAAGCAGTGTATCATGCACTCACTGCATTGCAGCACAGCCAGTGCCGTCTCCATTCCTGGTTGAACTGGGATGCCCATTGTAGGGCAGAAAAATTTAAATCTGAATTCCCGCCACAAGTAGCAGGACAAGCGGAAGACCTCTATACGGAGTGTATGAAAGATGGCATACCTCCTAAAATCGTCTGAAAGGTGCTAACCAATCCAGAGCCAATACATTTAAAAAGTATGCTATTCCCTTTGCACAATACATATTAAAGATATAGCTCCACAAAATGCAGCAAGAAGTTAGTATGAAGTAGCGTCTGTATCTCGGACAAGGACCTTGCAACCTTGAGATCAAAAGTCTCTCTGGCTGATGTTAAGGCCATATCTTTTTGAAAAAGCATGGCTTTCACTTTTCTCAGAGAGTCAAACAATATGTTCGAAACATTCATCGAAGGCCATAGCGTTACCTACCTAACTGTGCAGGCATGTGGAAATAAATTAACTGTCACCAGATAAGCAATGCCCGTTTCCATCCCGCAGTAGCCTTGATCGATCGTTCAGCATCAAGTAACTCCCATTAAGGAGCAAACTGAAAACCGGTCAGATCACCGCAGCCGGAGAATCCTTCAGATAACAGGACAAGTGTTACAAGTACCAAGATGTGAAATATCCTTGTATACTAAGGACCCTCTCAAAGCATTCTAACCGTCTGAACCGTTAAGAAAGACTTCCATGTCACCATTCCTGCATCTAAACCTGAATGGTAATTCCTAGTATTCATGCACATATCCTTTCCCTAGTGCTTCATATAAGCCTACTTGGTGGTATTGTACACAATATTGGAATTGGAAAGATGTGACCAGTAGGATAATGTAACCATGGATTATCCAGTCTGCGGATGGTTTCTCACCCACTGTGATAGGTAATTAATCTAATTTTGCATGTCACATCTCTTCATGCCATCAATATCTGTCTTTCAGGTAGGTCGGTTGCAGAAAACAGACTAGTACTGTCAATATAATGCCACAGCTTGTTGCCAGAACTTAATGTTTGAAGCATCCAGCTTAATAATACAATAAACGATATTTGTGATTGCCCATGCTGTAGAATAGACATATCCTGTTGTATTATATCAATTGCAGAAGATACTATATTGCCTAGTGAGTATATCCTGGAGGATAATGTGGTCATTCCATTGTCAACCACAGCTAAGCCTTTTCTAAATTAACTCCATTAGTCTCTCTGTTGAAAAACTTTGCACAGCTTATTGTATATTAACCTCAACGAACTCCTCCCGTTCAGAAGAAGGATTAAAACTTGGTTATTCCCCTGTTAGTCTGCCTGTAAGCTCTCACTCCCTGTGGTTTTTTTTGTGGTTTTTTTTCACTTTCGTCTCCTCTGATCTTTCAGCGCCAGGATGCCTGCAATGGTGACAGCCGCGCTTTACAAATTCTCAAAATAAATAATACATAAATATATTGCATACAAGAAGAGCTTTTTTTGATGTGGGTACCTGGGACCTAATAAGAAATCCCTGAGATCCATGTCTCCAGAAAGAAAGGACAACTGTTGTCTCACCTGAGAAAGTATTAAGATTTTTAGCCAACAAAGGAATAACTTCCCAACACTATGTGATGTCACCACCTCGAGTGTTCTGATTGTACATATCGCTGGTCAGGCCTACTTTTTTGAAACCCTTTAGCATTGCCCAGGAATCTAGACTGACACCCATTAGTGTCCACAGGCCAAACCAACCAATCCTTCCAATTGGTGTCTGATGAATTGTAAGAGCCATTGCGTATCATGGCATCTAGTGTATCCTCACTGTATTCTGTGAAATGCTGTCAGTTCTCAAAACGTGAGAACTGGCGGAACCCAAGATATGTTCAAATCCTTCATCTTGGCTATTCCAAGACAGGAATTCTGTTGCACCTTTTTACTCAGGAAATGTATTTGATGTGGTATTAGGCATATTCTTAACATGGCCTTGGTTACCCGAACCTGCCAATCTTTTGCCCCCAAAAGACACACAATTGATGGACGGAATGCTGAACAAATCAAACATTCACCCCCAGTCAAGAGATCTGGGTTAAATCCATCAATATTTTGCTCACCATGCCACCCCGGTTCAGACCTGGCTATATGCAAATCAGTCTTGACCCTGTGCCTCATGGGAACAGTCCAGCCCGAACTGCCAAGCCAGGTCCTCCCTGGACCGGAAACAAGCATCCTAGGACCGGTTTCGGGGTTTCACCCCTCTTCAGCCAAGATAGCTTGATTCCAGTGGCACAGTGAGCCCAGAATCCACGTCTGGGCATACCTGGCGCACTTAGGGCGAGAAAGCAAAAGACACACAATTGATGGACGGAATGCAGAACAAATCAAAACATTCACCCCCAGTCAAAAGATCTGGGTTAAATCCATCATTCTTTTGCTCACCATGCCACCTCAGTTCAGACCTGGCCATTTGCAAATCAGTCTTGACCCTGTGCCTCATGGGAACAGTCCAGCCCGAACTGCCAAGCCAAGCCCGAAACCGGTCCTAGGATGCTTGTTTCCAGTCCAGGGAGGACCTGGCCTGGCAGTTCGGGCTGGACAGTTCCCATTGGGCACAGGGTCAAGCCTGATTTGCATATGGCTAGGTCCAAACTGGAATGGCATGGTGAGCAAAAAAAAACTATGGATTTAGGCCCAGATCTCTGTACTGAGGTGAATGTATGACATTGTTCTGCATTCTGTCCATCAATACTTCTTTTTGCAATCTTTTGCCCCCAAACAGATTTTGTATCTAGTGTGTCTTTCGAAAAGTCAAATCCCTGTAGAGACAGCTGGGAACGAAAAAAAGCTGTGTATGTCTTCTTGGTATTTGTTAGCATATTTTCTTTGCAGGTGTAGGTACAAGCCTATAGTAGTGAATGGCTGGGTCTGATGTGCCAAAACCAGAAAAATATGCAAACTTTTATGCAAATGTTTTTGAACTACCTTTCGGCAGTGTTCTCATTGGGTGTAATTATAAACAGCATGTGGGATACTTGCTTTGTGTAAAAAGTCATCACTATAATGTTGATAACAGAACATATCACTGTAATTATATGTACCATCATACAATTCATCAAAAGAAAACACTAGCATGTTATGTACTGTATCAACGTCCCAATCATCAGAGAAAGTACTAGAGGGGATGATATAATTTAAGGAAATTTGAAACAAATATGGTATTTGTAAAAGTTCAGTAGGACCATACACATCATACGATACCCTGTCCCACACTATTCCTTCAGGAACAGGAAGTTCTGTAATGTTCATCACGCACAGCTGCCTTTGTTCACAGTGCGATGATGCATGTGGTTTCAATACCAGGTTCACAAGCTGTACTGCAGAGTGTTCTGGTTAAAGTCCATTCAGAAGCAGGAAAAAGACAGTCACCAAACCTATCCAGAGGACAAGAAATAATAATCTGATTGTAATCCAGAGGTGTAACCAAGGAGTAACAAAGTATGTATTTTTCAAACACAGATAGAGAGCACGCAATTGTAGCATGCAAGGGAGAGGGGTCGGCAATGGTGTCTCAGGTTCAGTTAAATCCGATGAGAAGTCGTCATAGTTTACGATGTACCCAGGTGCCGTTTGGTCTTTTTATGGTAGCTCTGCAGGTTTTACAGAACTGGAAGATGACTCAATCTGCTGCATATTCACATAGACATAGTCAATTTTCCAAACCAAAATATGTGTTCCTGTACTAGGTTACAGTACAGTTGTAGTTGTTTAAACAGGGAGAATAAATTCTTCATTGTTGTTTACTGTTGTTTACTGTTTCTCGTTGGAGAGGGGAATCTTTTTTAGTTTTTAAAGCTTCCATCTGAACTTAGTGAATGGAAGCAAGAGGAGTATGGCAGCTACCCAGGAGCCCACGTGGCCTACTGTTGAGAATTGGCCACAAAGTGTGGTTTGATCAGATCAATGGAGACAAACCGTCTGTCTCGCCAGCCGGCAATAGGTGGAAGAAGTACAGTTCTGGTACCTTTGAAAGCCCAGACATGTACTGGCAATCTGTCACATGGCCTAAATTATTTTTTGTCCACAATTTTCTCCCTGACCAGATCCCCGATCTTTAGGGCCCAGCCAGGTCTTGCCGGTACTACCTTCACTTCTCCAGTGGTGGTGCGTTTGTGTGTCCTGACATTCTCATTCCAAACACGATTTCATATGGAGTGCGATCACCCAGGGATTTTCGTGTCATGGTATTAAGTGCCCTTTGGGCCCCATATTGGAGATGGACCCAACAGAGACCTGAGCCTAGTATCCTTGCCATTTAGAAATGCTTTGTTTTTCCTCTCAACTACTAAATTTCACTCAAGATGGTAGGGGGAGGAGTACTGCAAGGTCACACCAAAACTTCCCATGGCTTATTTGTAAGCCCGAGAGAACACCGGACCCTGGTTGGAATGTAGTGTGCCAATTGGAAATGTCCAGATAAAGACTTGCAAATCCTTGATAATAGTTTGGGCATCAACTGAACACTGTGGCCATACCCACAGGAATCTAGAGCATGAATCTACTGCCACCAAGATGTACTTGAAAGACCCATCAAATTGTAACGGGCTATAGGGATCCAAATAGATGCAAGCCAAAGGTTCGATTAAGATCAATAGAGGTGTCTGTGGTAGACGTGCTATGGTGGAACCCTTCTTCTGCTAGCAGATGTCACATTTCAGGACAAAGTCCTTGGTCTGTTTTGTAAGACCAAGCCACCAATAGCGCTGCTTCATTAGTGAAACTGTAGCAGTAATCCCTGTATGTGCTGAACCGAGACCCTCATGTGCAACCACTAGTAGAATCTGAGCATACGAAATGTTGTGTGCACCTAACTTGTAGGAGTGCTTGAGTGGAAAGCCTTTTGGTGGGTGTGTGTCGCAGCATTGACAGCCACCATGATGTCTCTGTCTAATCTCATACTAGAATGAGTGATTGCAGCAATGGCAGCAGTGTGAACTCTTGCTTTAGCGGCTTCATCAGCCATGGATTTCCCTGCAATGTGAATGCCAACACATTGATGGCTCAATTTGTGTATAACAAGAGCTTGTCGCAAGCATTCTTATGTTTTTGCCACCGGTTCCCAAAGCATCTTGTGCTTGATTGTGCAACACTTGGAATCCCGAAATCCATTCTGGCCCCAATAGTAAAGGTATTCATTATAGGACTGGACACAGTAATATGAATCACACACTATAATTTTGGGGAATCCATGATCTGTATTTTGCAATGGCATTATCAGGGCTTTGAGTTCTGCCAGCTGTGCTGTACAGTCACCAAGGGACTGAGTGTGTGTTTTTTCAGGACAGAAGTTTCCATCATGCATGCACCACTTTACGATTGCGCATGCCACAAAATATTTGTGTCTTGTCCCTATGTTAGGTTGAGCAGACCGATCAGTGTAGATAATGTAATTATATAGATCTTTCTAGAGGCACTATTTTATTCGGCAGAGGATATTCTTGACCATACTGCAAAAATGCTTATCTTTGCAATGTAGAATCTAATCTGTAATCAACAACTGCTGCAGTCAGAGAGTTAGCCCATAGTGTACATCATGGATGTAGAGCTTCAGTATTTGGAACGCTTGATTTGGTGATGACCTCTAATGTTGGTGCCGTGTAACCAAAATTATGCCTTTTCCCTGAGCTAGTGCTCGCTCTCTCGCTACAACAGTCTGTACTGCTGTGAGAATTGTCTCGGTGGGTGCAAAACGCATTTCAGCATTTGTGTAGAAATGTGATTTGTATGCAATAGGGACTGCATCACCTTCATTGAACGTGATGTATGTATACCCAGATGGTCCATCAACCACACGGATCACCAGTTTAGTTGTGTTTACACGGGTGTGCAAATGTTTAGAAGCTATCATATCAGCTTGTATGGAACATAACATGTTTGTATGTTCCTGGGTCCAATGTGTGATTGAAAAATCAGGCCTGATTAAATCATAGAATGGTTTTACCCATTCTGTGTAGTCCAAAATGTATTTTCTGTTAAAATTTAAAAATCCTAAAATCGACCATAGTATTGTAGATTTAGAGTAGTATTTTTAGAGTTGTTGGTGGTTGGAGCAAGGTACATTTTTATCAAATATATGCCGCCAGACTAATGCCTTCACTAGACAACTCGTATCCCAAAAATGGGACATTGAGATGGGCAATTTTAGATTTTTTTAAATTAAATTTGTAGCCCAGGTGAGCAATCCCTTGAATTATACGTTCTGATCTGTCCAAGTGTTCCATTATTTCATCGACTGTCAGATAAATATCATCTAGATAGGACAATCCCTCCTCATCAAAATTTTGAAGTAACTGTTACTCTGCTTTCAGGTGCTATATTGTGGCAGAAGAATCCATTAGAGGTATCTAGTGTTGTTTTGTAATTTTTCCGCACAATGTTATTCATTAGTGAGGCACTGTGTGCATTTTGTACTGCGAATGAGCGAGTAGATATGTTTAAAAGCTGGTAGTCTAAAATGAGATGGCATGATTTCTCCAGTTTCATTACGGGAAACAAGGTGGTATTCATTGATGAGGTGCTATTTTCAATTACACCTTGGCATGCAAGTTGTTCTATAATTTCCCTAACTTGTTTTTTGGTTTCATGCTTTATTGAGTATTGTCTCTGTGGTTGAGAAATGATTTTATTGGGATCTCGTGGTGAGGTGACTCATCATTCCACCCAACATTATTGCGGTAAAGTGCAGGAGCTAGCGCTAATGCCCACTCCTTGGTGTAAGAATGTTTAATTGATTCTGGAACAAGGTAAGGGAAAGCAGGTAACATTACTGTTGTCCCATCTAGGCACTCCATTACGAACTCAGGTGGCCAGTCTTTTTCAGCCAAAAGAATATCGTAAACATATGTCAGGTTCTCCCAAAGTAGAGCCTTGATGTTCCTGGACATGTCCCCCTCCAGTTGGAGTGCTATTTTGTATAAATGATGGGGAACAATTACCCTAGAATCAGGTGTTTCCACCGTGATATGCTCACTCAGCGCTACTGCCACCAGATAATACATTAAGTTGCAGCAAGCTATTGTGAATTCTGCAGCGCTGTCCAGCATTGTCACTGCCCATTCCCCGTTCAGAAGCAGAGTCCAAAGTAGCCTGGACATGCCTTATTTTAGTCCCAGCTACTTTCTTCTTTTTAAATTGAGGTTTAATATTTTTTTGTTTGTCTTCTTTTTTAATTATGTAGTTCTTCGGTTTCATGCGCTCTCCTGATCTGCGCTCTGACCGTCCACCTCTCTCCGAACGTATATCGGATGACTCCTGAAAGGAACAAGAGGAAGGTGTATCAGTATCCTGATACCTGTCAGGCTCTCTAAATGTTATCACAGTTCCTAAAATTGTATTTCTTCTCACTGACTTCCTGTTGAGGAGACCCACCCCATGATGTTTTGTTTATTTTTTTGTTAATTGTCCCATTTCTTCTTGGAATAATTGGGTGCTCGCTTAAAGTTATTGGGCCTAATTCACAAAGGTAAACTTTTGGTATACACAAAGGGCATTTATGACTTTTGGTATACACAAAGGGCATTTACGAGTAGTAAAGTTAGACAAAAGTCTAACTTTACGATTTTCAGTATTCACAAAGGGCATTTATGAGTGCAAGAGATAGATAATGCACATTTGACACCAGGGCAGAGTGTGGCCAAAACGGATCAGGCTTAGTTCAGTTCAACTTCTGATGCACATAACTGTATGACATATTTGCAGCAGAGATCAGTCTCCTCGCTTCTACCTGTAACAGACACTGTCTTACCTTCACCTATGATGTGGGAAAGTCTGCAGGGAACTCATGCGATGGATGTAGAGATGGCACTACCAATATTTGATCCTATGCGTGCACAATGCCCACACAAGCTGGTGAGACAGGGAAAGGTCCAGCTGCATCTATGGAGGCTCTTCTTAACCAAATATTAGGTTAATTGATAACAATGAAAATTACTCAGGATGAGACACCCAAAAAAACAGAACAGCAACCAAGCCTAATTCATAACAATATGCAACAGCTTATGCACGCATCTCTGAGGTGGAATAGCACGTCTCGGATCTAGAAGATGCCAGGATTCACCAGGATTCATCTACAGATAAGTATCAGACCAGGTTGACTGACTTTCAGATTGTAATCAATGATGCTGAGGATAGATTGGCCACTCTAATTTAAAATTCATCTGAATACCTTAATAGCATGAAAATGGACAAGCAACTGCCAGTCTCATTTCAGATCTCATATTTAAGCAGGTCTGCCCTGAAGCTGCAGCCCAAAATTTGGACCTCACCATCACACGGGTGCTTTGTGTCCCTGCGGTCCAACCCCCTAGCGTTAAATATCCATGGATGATACCTGTTAATTCTGGAGATTTTCATGTCAAGGATCACATTCTCTCCAATGCCATAAAAGTCAAACTCTCTCAGATTCCTAGGGACTTTTCTTTTAAGATTTTGTCTGATATGTCTGCGTTCTATATACAGCGCCACAAGGAATTAAAAAATCTGATAAGCAATTTTCAGAACATAGGTGCCCCAGCAGGCATTGCACAGAAATCAAGGCTAACACTTCTTACATTCAATTCACCATTCAGGAGAGAAGGATGGGAGTGGCAGGGAGGGCAGGAGTAGCCATTAGTTCTGGATAAGAGGGAAAACGCTGTTTATATTGTTCATATTGTTGCTTAGGTGTAATTCCCACTTTCAAGTCAAATCTGAAGATGTGTTAGCAGATTTTAGACTGTCTACGTCTCAGCTAGTGCTGTTACTGCCATTTGCTTACCGCACTGGGTCAAACTTTGGTAAAAGATTTTTTTTTCTTTGTTACTTGAAGAGATGCCTCAGTCAGTCTCTAGGTGCCATCTCAAGGCACCATTTCCGGGTCTAAGGAAGAAGGTTCAAGGGGGCGAATGGTTGAAGGAATTTACGCAAGGAGGGAGGGCAGGTTGACTCTGGGGTGACAGGGGATCAACTGACTCAGAGGGAGCCTAGGACGGGGTGGCTTCAGGGTTGATAGGAGCAGGGTAGGGGGCGTGTGAGCTATGGGAAAGATTATTCAGCAGGTTTTCTGGATTAGTATATTCTTTAGCTACATCTTGCCGTACATTGAAAGTTATCTCTTGCAATGTAAACAGCATTAATAATAGATTAAAATGTCAGTATATTAGCTTGGTTTAGATCTTTACATGCAAATGTGGTATTTATGCAAGAGACGCACCTGAAAGATAAGGCCTCCCAGCTTTGCATGCCAGCACATATTCAACATTAGATTTTTGCCTCTTTTCAGGCCTCACACTGTGGGGTAGTAAAGCTGATCACATGTACAGTTCAATATGAAATCCTCAGAGTAGTGAGAGACCCTAAATGAATTTGGATAAATCACAGAATTAAAAATAACATTTTTTGTTTACCAAGTTATTCCAGGCCCATTGACACACCCTCGCCCCTACAAGATATTCATTCCTTAATACAACAAGCTACGGGTCATTTGACAATAGGGGAGATTTCCAATTAACTGAAAACGTGCCTCTTGATACATCTCGCTTGAATAAGTATCAGAATGGACTCAAATCCATCATGGCCCTGCAAGCATTATTTCCTGACTTTGCCCTCATAGATCCTTGGCGGACGCACCATTTGTCCGCATGACAATATGCCTGTCACTCTAAACGATATGCCGCTGCTTCACGGATACTTTTTTTCCTAGTATCACATGCAGTCCCATGGGTAAATGCCACTATTATAACTAATATTATCAAAAAAGGAGGGGTTTGGCCCAAAGGATTAGAGGGTAGGTAGGGCCAGTTATACTACATAAGAAAAAAATTACCTACACCTCTAGTGACTTCAACACTTATTCATATGAAGTAAGATAAACGAAAATTAATACGTTTACCTAAGCAGTAATTTCTGCCTTTTATTTATTTTTTAATTAATATCTTTGATCACAAAAAGAACACATAATGAACTACACGAAATACCACATTAGTACTTACACAATGAAAATGAACAACGTGAAAAATGTGTTTTGACATACAATTACAAATAAACTCATAATAATCAAACATTGAAGCAACCAAATGAAATGTCACAAAGAACAATCATTATATACACAATCCGAAATACAAAGTTGTAATAAAAATTGATGAATTAGACAACTAACACCCCTATATTTGGAATAAATCAAATCCTCTGAAATATCAGGGACACAAGGGGGTATATTTGCAATATTTAACCAAGGAGTTGAGTTCCTTTGTCTGCCGACGCGTTTCGAGTGCCGGTTAAATCAATTGCCGCACTCTCATCAGGGCTGGATTAGTCTTTCTCACGAACAGACTGATTGTGACAAAAAAGGGGGGGGTTGGGGAAAAAACAGAGTGGGGGTACGACTCGTATATACACGGGTGGGGGTACGTCTCGTACATACACGGGTGGGGGTACGTCTCGTACATACACGGGTGGGGGTACGACTCGTACATACATGGGTGGGGGTACGTCTTGTACATACACGGGTGGGGGTACGTCTCGTACATACACGGGTGGGGGTACACGGGTGGGGGTACGTCTCGTACATACATGGGTGGGGGTACGTCTCGTACATACACAGGTGGGGGTACGACTCGTACATACACGGGTGGGGGTACGTCCCGTACATACATGGGTGGGGGGGTACGACTCATACATACACGGGTGGGGGTGCGTCTCATAGATTCACGGGTGGGGGTACGTCTCGTACATACACGGGTGGCGGTACGTCTCGTACATACACGGGTGGGGGTACACGGGTGGGGGTACGTCTCGTACATACACGGGTGGGGGTATGAACAGGTAATAAGTTCTCCAAATATAGTCTACAGTTATCCCCCTCAACATTTTCAGGTAAATTAAATATGTGTAGATAATATTGTCTGTTACGATTTTCCAAGTCCAATAATGTTGAGCACATAGGAGAAATTTTTGCCACCAGTGGAGTAAATGAGTCAAGTTTGACCTTATTATCTTGTATTTTAATGGAATTATCTGATATTTTCATTGACAGGCTGGCCATATCGTTACGCACAGTTTTTACTTCAGATGCAATAGTATCTGTATTGACACGAAGTGCCTGAATTTCCTCCAATATTAAAGACAGTGAGGGTTCAGAAGACTCCACTACTTTTGATTTAGCAGGAGGAGGAGAAACTTGCTGCCTCCTTTTATTAACAGAACTCTTATTTTCCATTTTAAAGTGAAAAAGAGTCAGAAATATAATTGCAGAAACAAAATAACGAAGGAGGAAATGAAAGCTGTGGAATACACCAAGGAATGACTGGTGCAGCAGCTAAAATGGGCTGGGGGAGTGGCTAGGCCCAAGCCAGGCCCTTTCCTGAAAGCTTGTTCCGCCCCCTTGACAGAAAGCCTGGCTGTACCTGAATGCTGTGCAGGGAGCAGGAACCAGGCGGTGAAAAAACCCACTTCTGCCGTGCAAAAACGTCTGAAATTGCTCCACAGTGCAGGTAAGACCTTCATGAAAGCAGCAACCTCCTCCAGGGCACTTTTCTGACAGAAATCGGCGTTTTAGGGTTAAAAACAGGCTGAAAACGTGCGAAGACTCTCACGCGGCGGCCATCTTGGATCGCGTGCTCGCGCATCTCTCTTACCACACATTCCTAATGTTCCTTTTTGTAAAAATTGGTTTCCAGCCCATTGATTACATTTTATCCGGCCAGAGCCGGAGATTATGGTCCGTGTGTAGAGAGTATGGTCCGGGTGCGGAGAGTACAGTCCGGTTACGGAGATTCCAGCCCGACTGCGGATGTAAAGTTAGGAGTCGTAAGTGAGTTCTGTGAATACCAAAAATCATAAGTGCCATCTGTGAATACCAGCAGTAGTAAGTTTAGGATTTTGTCTCAGATTCGTTCTGTAAATCAGACCCAGTATGTCCTGCCTTGGCAAAGTGTTGTTAATTATATATATATTTTTTACATTGCAAAAATATGTGACAAAAATATAAAAGTAAAAAAGAACATGCCATCTAAACATGGTGATCATATGTCTGCATACTGCAATATATTTTTAAAATTTTAAAATAAATCAACTGCCACATTTAATTTTATAGGGACGGTACAGGTGTTTTCTAGTAGCAGTTGTAGAAAACGAAAATATGATACTTGTTAACAAAGGTACTATTGTTTGGAATTACAGTAAATTGAAGACATAGGGCCTTATTATGGTTTTGGCGGTCCTACAGCAGACGGTGCAATGCTTTGTCTGCTGTAGGACAGCCAAAGTCATGGTGTGACTGCCCGACAGATTATGAGTTAAATCTTGGTTTAGCGGGCGCTCTTGTGATGGTCTGATTTTGGGGTACTGCAAGGCTTATAGATGAGCTTATCATGCTGACTGACGCAGCTTCCTGCACCTTCCTGCAGTGTGTGGCATCTATGACACAGTGCAGGAGGGGGCGGTGCAAATCCATGGGGGCGCTTCATGTGCCCTCCCTCATGCACCACCAGGCTCAAATATGGCATGAGGCCCTGTTAGGGCTCCCTTTTTTTGCCATTCTGCCACCCTTTTCATGGCATGTTCACCGCCCTGAAAAGAGAGGTGAAATGGCAACTCGGAATATGCTCGTTGGCGCCGGCTGTGGCACCATCAGCATATTCCTGCCAGTGAAAGACCGCCGGCCCAGCGGGATCCTTGATCCCAGTGGTGCCGGCAGTCTTGTGGTGGTCCGACTGCCAAAGTTGTAATGCTATGGGTGGTCATGCAGTGTGGAGGTCATTGGACCGCCACCACGGGCGTACACCAAATAAGGCCCTTAGTTTAAACACATACAGATGACTGCAACATTTTTAAAAGATACATGAAGAAATGAAAATTGATTTGCAAAGTAACATTTAGCACACTTGCCTTCCACTCAAGCGTCTTCTTTTGAGTTGAATGCGCACATGTGATCAGACAAAATGCTGTCACTTACTGTGCATGAGAGCCAGTGACGACAGTGGACTAATCTATTGGTCCTTGCAGCATGCCATGGTGAGCAGATGCAACCTGTGAATTCCAGACTTCTGGGTGAAGAGGGCTGCCCTAAAGCCCCTCTATGTATGTGAAATTATATGAGGTTGGCCCAACATTTAGTGCTGTCACTAAGCTAAGACCTCAAAAAAAGTGGACATAGATTTAAATGTATCCTAGATGCTATGCCTTCTCCTAAAATAAACAGCGGTGACAGAGAAATGGATACATGCTACGAACAGTGAAGCCTATACATTATAGTGTTATTCTGAATGATGGCTATTACTTTCAAGGAAAAAAAGATAACTTCTCAAAAAGAAGCTGTAGTTTTACGGGGAAGAACTGAAGGCGCAGTTCTTATCAGAGTCTCTTAAAATGAGAATTTTGTAATAGATATCATGAATAGTCACAAAGGTAAATTGGGACATATACATATGTTCACAATCAAATCTACCTCTGTTACACATGCTAGGAATTCACAAAGGGATTTCTCACGTTTGTAAGCCCATTTTTGGGAAGAGAGCTCTGCTGCAAGTGCAAAGGACTTCATAGCTGAAAATTCCTCCCAGGGGATGGTGTGTGGGCGTTTCAAGATGTGAATAATATCGAACATTTTTTAAGACATTCACAACATCCTTTCGGATCCCTTACCACCCTAGAAAGCGCAAGGCTGTACTAACTCTCCTTCCAGGATCGCCCTCAGATTTGCTGAGGGTGATCCTGGATCCTGATTCTCTGTAGGGCAGAGGTCTTCAATTGCTTTGCTCTGAGCCCCCCAAGCAAATTTGTTTGATGCCTGGCCCCCCAAAAACATTATGGCAAGGATTGGGGGAGCCAGAGGAGGTGAAGGGCTGAGCACAAGGGTTGGGGTGTATGAGATTAATTCAGGGGTGTATTGTCTGTAACTTGATATTCTATATTAAATGTAAGACTTAAGATGGGGAAAATGCATCAAGCAAAAAGAGAAACAGAGCAAAAACACTGCCCCTCGCATTACTGGGTCTCAATGTCACTGCTCCTTGTGAAATAATGATAGCTTCAGCTCTGAGTAGCAGGCTGTCTCTTCTGACTCTTTCAAACTTTCCCCATCATGCATGGTCAACACTTCAACTTTGCACTCTGCCTCTTTCAGAAAAAGTAGCTCTCAAATGTTGCCCGCCATTATGTGCAGCAAGGGTTCACTATGCCCTAATGCTACCAAGACAATTGAGCGCCCATCCCCTTTTGTAAAAAGAAGACAGTCTTAACTGTGATGTAGTAGTCCCCTAACACCCCTGAACCCCATTGCCACTGCACCTCTTTCTCTAATGATAATTACTGCCTTGCAAATTAGGCTTTCTCTGCCTATTGTTAAAAACATGGGCCCCCTTCTTGCCTCACCCATTCCGCACCACCTAAAATTCCCAAAGCTAAGATGCCTCCTCTGCTTCGATTTCCACACCTTGGTTCATTGCTCCGAGGTCTCCAGCAACACTGCTACAGCATGGGTGCAATGGGCCCTAATGCACGCAAGAAAGGAGAGTGAGACATCCATAATTGGGGTTTAGTTGCCATCTCACACCACTGGGTCCTGGTGTCATGGAACTTGCAGCACCAATTATAAATACAGTCTTCTGTCCACTCTACTGGGCCATTACTCCTAGGCCTGGAGCCCAAAGTAGGCTGCCTGTTCCTGTGTGTGCAAAAAGGCCCTCATGTTGCCCATCTTGCTTCACCCCTGTAACCTGCTCCCCTGCTTCCCTGGACAGAAAGGGTGAGCCATTTCTGTTTCTGGTAGTGAAAGCCATAAATGGAGTGCAATGGCCTTCACTCTTGGCCCCAGTACCAGTACACATGTTGTGCTAATGATATTGATAGGCCCAAATTTATTTTTAAAAAGGAAGCCCTCATATCACATCTTTCCCTCAGGGCAGCGCTCTGAGGAAGATGTATCTGTTAATTTGTACATTTAACAAGCATAAGCAAAGTCAATAGTTCTCTCATATGACAGTTATATCCTTTGTCAATGATTTGTAGCCATAGTGTACAAAAATTCACCTTTTGTGCAGCATAGCTGCAAATAATTGTTTTTAAAAGCAGTGTTACACAACTAGCAATGTGCTTTTTGAAAGTAGAAAAAAGTGCATTAACACTGATCGCATCATGCATTTTTAAAATTATTTTTAGCTGTGTGCTCCCCATCCTATCACACCTGTTCTCACTCTCATATCCTTCTCTAACACCATCCCTTCCCCTGTATTGTCACAGTCTTCAACTAACTTCTCTTTCCAAAAAATTGGAGAGTGACTTGGTAGATGAGGCAATACTGAGGAAGAGAGTGCTGGAGAGAAGGACATAGGTGGGGAGAGAGGACAGGTGAGAAGCTATGAGGGAGCACACAGCACTGGAGGGTGGGTAGGTAGTGCTGGGGTAAGTGCACAAACAAGGGGGTGGCTAGGACGAGCTGGGGTTGTACATAGACAAAGGGTAGGCGGAACGTGTGGCGGAAGCACACACCAACAACAGGGGTAGGTGGAGGGCTGGGGAAGTTCACAGGCAACAGAGGGTGGACAGGAGGGGCTATGGTGACACATGGACAACAGAGGATGGGTGGGGAATGGGGAGGAACAGAAAGGAGGGAGATGTAGAAGACGGAGACACCTGGAAAACATATGCACTTTAAACAAAATAAAAAAGTAGCATCTGAAAAAGCGAGCAGAGTAAGGACTCAGTCATGTTTCCATGCTCCAGGGAGGGTTAAAAATAAAAGAATTGGATGGAAAGCCTACAAAAGTAAGTAAATGAGAGTGAAACTAAAGTCAACCATTAATAAGCACTGGGCATTCTCTAAGCTCACTTTAAGGTAACAAAAGTTCTCGCAAGAAACAGCACATTTGCTGTGTTACACAAGACCGGAAAATGTTATCTCATAATGCCCCCACTTATTAGCTATCTTTTTGATGATATCCATGGATCTCCCTCTTTTCCTCTTTCTCCTGGGCCATTACTTTGAGGTGCCATGGGTCAGAACTATAAGGATGCTACATCTAATTGTGACCTTTCTACCGCACCCTCCACTTACTTGACAGGATATCTGTAAGAACAGAAATTTTAAAGTGGGTGGGATCTATGAAAACAAATGTGCCTAGGCTTTTTTTTACTTGTTGAAAAAAAAAAACTTCCTGGACAGTTAATGCATATTGAGGTGTCACTGGCTAAAACTGTTGCGGGTGTCGGGCCTCCTGTGCTGTGAAGCCGGGAGATTGACAGAGAGCTAAAGAAACTGGCCTTTTCAGAGTGTCTGCTACCAGAAATAAATGTAAATGGGTTCAACTGGTTAATCACCAAATGTAAAGGCAGATTGGGAGCCCGTATAGACTTTAATTGATTAAGTCACTTGAAGCCTCATGGCGCCAAAGGTTTATTCTCTTTGAGAGACAATGTAAGGGGGTTATCAGTTGATCTCTGAAATGCATCATTTTAGTGGCCACTTCTAAAAAGGTGTGTACTAGGCACAGTCTGAATTATGTATTACTGAAATATATACATTAAAAGCGCTTGTTATATCTTAAAGTCTTAGGGCCTTATTATGAGTTTGTAAATCAATGGGACCTCTGAACCCATGGTGGCGGTCCTTGGCGTTCCAGACTGGCGGTCCATCCACAGTTTAACAACTACGGTGGTGGGACTGCCACAGGGCAGTCGCAACCACTAGGTATCCTTGATCCAGCAGTGGTGGCGCAGCTGTGTTTCCTCACTGTGACCCTTGTCATTGCGGTGAGCCCCCAATAAAAAAGAATGGCAGTGAGGAAACTAACGGGGCCCTCCAGGGCCCTTTGTTGTCTCTGTGTACGGGGTACATGCTGAGAGTCACATGAGACTTAGAAAGGCAACGCCGTTGGGCTGCCACCGCAGGACCACCCACCAGGATTACAACTCATAATCCAGTGGGCAGTCTGGCAGTCTTGAAGCAGGGTGCTGGAATTCCAAGACTGCCAAACTCATACTCAGGCCCTAAATCATTTTGAGACAGCCATCTTATACTGTGTGTCATACAATTTTAAAATAATAACTTACCAATTCATAGTGCTTTTTGTCACAGGCTGAAACCTAGTCACTGTTGGACTTGGCCCTTTTTGCAGGGTCATCCCTAAACTTTTAGCCTTTTTCCTAGCCTTGTCTCTGACATGGTGTTGGTGGTTTTAGGCCTCTGGGCACTTTAGCACTGCTGTCCAGTGTAAAGTGTGTGCGCTCTCTGTGTTACATTTGGTAAGATTGGTCCACACCTGATACAGTATAAATAGTGCCCCTGATACAGTATAAATAGTGCGCGCAGCTGGAAAGCTCGACACTAAGACCCACGAGACTCCTGAGGCGGAAGCCGGGAGCGATTGAGAAACTTCTTTTAAAAATCTCTTGTTGTGTGATACTCTGTTTTTAAATACTCACTTCTTGCACTCTGCAGTCCACGAACAGCGAGCTCATCGCTGCAATGCTTGTCACTCTCCCACCGCCATTCTCGAGGGCGAGGCGCGACAAGAGACACGCCCACCTCAGGTGGCCATGCCCCCTGATACAGTATAAATAGTGCCCGCAGCTGGAAAGCGCGACACTAAGACCCACGAGACACCTGAGGCGGAAGCCGGGAGCGATTGAGAAACTTCTTTTAAAAATCTCTTGTTGTGTGATACTCTGTTTTTAAATACTCACTTCTTGCACTCTGCAGTCCACGAACAGCGAGCTCATCGCTGCAACGCTTGTCACTCTCCCACCGCCATTCTCGAGGGCGAGGCGCGACGAGAGACACGCCCACCTCAGGTGGCCACGCCCCCTGATACAGTATAAATAGTGCGCGCAGCTGGAAAGCGCGACACTAAGACCCACGAGACTCCTGAGGCAGAAGCCGGGAGCGATTGAGAAACTTCTTTTAAAAATCTCTTGTTGTGTGATACTCTGTTTTTAAATACTCACTTCTTGCACTCTGCAGTCCACGAACAGCGAGCTCATCGCTGCAACGCTTGTCACTCTCCCACCGCCATTCTCGAGGGCGAGGCGCGACGAGAGACACGCCCACCTCAGGTGGCCACGCCCCCTGATACAGTATAAATAGTGCGCGCAGCTGGAAAGCGCGACACTAAGACCCACGAGACTCCTGAGGCGGAAGCCGGGAGCGATTGAGAAACTTCTTTTAAAAATCTCTTGTTGTGTGATACTCTGTTTTTAAATACTCACTTCTTGCACTCTGCAGTCCACGAACAGCGAGCTCATCGCTGCAACGCTTGTCACTCTCCCACCGCCATTCTCGAGGGCGAGGCGCGACGAGAGACACGCCCACCTCAGGGGGCCACGCCCCCTGATACAGTATAAATAGTGCGCGCAGCTGGAAAGCGCGACACTAAGACCCACGAGACTCCTGAGGCGGAAGCCGGGAGCGATTGAGAAACTTCTTTTAAAAATCTCTTGTTGTGTGATACTCTGTTTTTAAATACTCACTTCTTGCACTCTGCAGTCCACGAACAGCGAGCTCATCGCTGCAACGCTTGTCACTCTCCCACCGCCACTCTCTTGGGGGCGAGGCGCGACGAGAGACACGCCCACCTCAGGTGGCCACGCCCCCTGATACAGTATAAATAGTGCGCGCAGCTGGAAAGCGCGACACTAAGACCCACGAGACTCCTGAGGCGGAAGCCGGGAGCGATTGAGAAACTTCTTTTAAAAATCTCATGTTGTGTGATACTCTGTTTTTAAATACTCACTTCTTGCACTCTGCAGTCCACGAACAGCGAGCTCATCGCTGCAACGCTTGTCACTCTCCCACCGCCATTCTCGAGGGCGAGGCGCGACGAGAGACACGCCCACCTCAGGTGGCCACGCCCCCTGATACAGTATAAATAGTGCGCGCAGCTGGAAAGCGCGACACTAAGACCCACGAGACTCCTGAGGCGGAAGCCGGGAGCGATTGAGAAACTTCTTTTAAAAATCTCTTGTTGTGTGTTACTCTGTTTTTAAATACTCACTTCTTGCACTCTGCAGTCCACGAACAGCGAGCTCATCGCTGCAACGCTTGTCACTCTCCCACCGCCATTCTCGAGGGCGAGGCGCGACGAGAGACACGCCCACCTCAGGTGGCCACGCCCCCTGATACAGTATAAATAGTGCGCGCAGCTGGAAAGCGCGACACTAAGACCCACGAGACTCCTGAGGCGGAAGCCGGGAGCGATTGAGAAACTTCTTTTAAAAATCTCTTGTTGTGTGTTACTCTGTTTTTAAATACTCACTTCTTGCACTCTGCAGTCCACGAACAGCGAGCTCATCGCTGCAACGCTTGTCACTCTCCCACCGCCATTCTCGAGGGCGAGGCGCGACGAGAGACACGCCCACCTCAGGTGGCCACGCCCCCGTGACGCCTCTTCTCCCCATTATAAATTATGTGCCTCGCCAGGAAGCGCAGCGGGCGCGCCGATGGCGTGCCAAAGGCGCGCCAAAGGTAAACCCGTCTGCGCCCGTCCGCGCCAGACCGAGCCCTGAGCCCATACCCCAGGCTGGTCACACCTGCCCTCGACTGAACTATTCACTAGATACTCTGTACCAGCTCAGGAAACCATTAAACACCAGGTGTAATGGAACTATCACTCTGGAAACCGATCCTACTGGCTGCCCAAACTGCGACTACAGATTGTCCCCATCCCCCCAACCCGAACCAGTATACATTGAGATGGCCCTGCTTAATTGTAGGTCACTCCCAAAGCACCAGACAGAAATTCACCTATTATTATCCTGGTGGCGTGCTTCGGACGGACTCCCCGAGACCAAGAAAATATACTGAATACATCAGTCGAAGTTGTATCCTGATGACCGTGTCTCCGGCAGTACAAAGTATCTATCCTGAAGTCAGTGACTCACAGCGGGCACGTTAATCTGAATGGCAAAAGAAGAAAAAGAGTAAATAAATAGACGAAGACGAATCTAGACCTTCTACAACACTGGTATTCTCTTCTGACTGGCATTGAGCGGCAACCACGTCACACTGTTGGACATTTGTCCTATCACCTACAATTAGGCTGTTATACACCCCCCGTGTCCTGAAGAAGACCCGATATGACTGTATAGAACTACTGGTCGATATAGGGTCGAAACGTTGACGGTTCCACAGTCCCGCACTAATTGGAATTCCTTGTACATACAGATAAATCAGGACTTGTGCCATACAAGGGTTATTACCTATCCATAATTCAGCTGAGGACTTTTTGTGTAAAAAACTTTCTGTGTATTTTATTGACAATCACGCACATAACATTGTAAATATTCACTTTTTCACTATCACACCGAGTCACCTTATTCACTTTGTCACTGCGTCGTTGTTTTGCAAATATTATTGTATATACAGCCTGTTTCATTTCTTGTACATATCCAAAGGAGTTGATGAATGATTTGAAATTCATATGAAATACAAAAAATAAATTGTTACGTTTTTTGAACTATTATTCATTCTTTAAGGTTAATTGTTTGCTAGATCATTGAATGCTGTGTTTATGTTTAATTGATCTATCTTAATTGTAAATAATTGTTTTCCCTACGGAACCATTGTTCATATATATTCATACCCCAGGCTGGTCACACCTGCCCTCGACTGAACTATTCACTAGATACTCTGTACCAGCTCAGGAAACCATTAAACACCAGGTGTAATGGAACTATCACTCTGGAAACCGATCCTACTGGCTGCCCAAACTGCGACTACAGATTGTCCCCATCCCCCCAACCCGAACCAGTATACATTGAGATGGCCCTGCTTAATTGTAGGTCACTCCCAAAGCACCAGACAGAAATTCACCTATTATTATCAGAGTCGGACTTAGACGTCCTGTTCTTAACAGAAACTTGGCTTTCCCCTAGCACTGATCCGGACATCAATCAAGCACTTCCCCCCGGATACCTCATTAAAACCCTTAATAGACCGAAGGGTATCGGAGGGGGTATTGCGATCATTTATCGTGACAATTTCTTATGCCAGTTTAAAGATAGTGAAAATGTTCTGTTCTCCCTTCACTTGCCGCCATCTACGACACTTTCTGGGGCCCTAATCTACCGACCTCCGGGACAGGTAGGGTGTTTCATAGACTCACTCATGGACGCCATCTCTTCTTTTGCCTGTGTGACCCCAAACTTCACAATCCTCGGAGACTTAAATCTCCACTTCAATGATCAAAGCAACAAACTCGCCACTGACTTACAAGCCGATTTGGCTTCCCTTAATCTTCAACTACTCAACAATGAACCCACCCATACGAAAGGACGGCTACTGGACCCCATCTTTTCCAACCTTTCCAAACTCTCCGTACAAACCCCTCTGCCCCTTCCCTGGTCAGACCACTTTTTGGTCCCTTTTAAACTTCAACTTCCAGGTAAACCGTCTGACACCCCCCTTCCCCGAGTCCCTTCTCGTCCCTGGAAAAAATTGGACACAATCCTATGGGATCACGCGCTGACCTCCACTCTGCCTATAGTAGACCCTAACCCCTCGTCAGCTGAAATCCAACTTCATAACTGGATAAATGACTCCCTCGACTCAGTCTTACCATTTAAAACTCTCCCATCCAGTAGGAAATCGTCCAAACTACCATGGTTCTCTGAAGAACTACGCGAAATAAGAAGGAAGGGCAAAAGGCTTGAATGCCAATGGAGAAAGAACTGGAACACAGCCGATAAAAACGACTATAGAACCCATATTAGGTTTTATAAAAACGCATTAAAAACCGCGCAGGCCTCCTACTTTGAGGAGCAAATAGCCTCAGCTGCTAATTCCGCAAAAGAGACCTACCGAATAGTGAAGCTCCTCACCAAAATACAAGACCCTCCATCATCCTCAGATTTGGATGGGGCAAAATGTAATCAAATGGCAGATTTCTTTTCGGCAAAAATTGCCAAAATCCTGAACTCCCTTCCAGCTCCTTCTACCGCACAAACAGGCTTTGGTTCCCCTCCCCTTCAAGACACCCCGAGATTAACCTTTTTCTCCCAAATCTCCATTGAAACGTTTCTTAACGTTCTACAGAAAATCAAAAGTGGCTCCCCATCAGACCCAGCTCCCATTAGTAAATTGAAGTTAGTTGCTCCCACTATTGCCCCCCTTTTTACCAATCTGATCAACGCTTCCCTTAAAACTGGTATAGTCCCGGCGAACTGGAAAAAAGCCACAGTCAAGGCTCTCATAAAAAAACCGCACTTAGATCCCACAGATCCTTCTAATTTTAGACCGATCTCATTGCTACCGGCTATGAGTAAAATAGCCGAACGGGTAGCAAACCAACAACTTTCGGCTTTTTTAGAGACCAATCATCTTCTCCGCATCTCCCAGACAGGCTTTAGACCAGGACAAGGGACTGACACCGCATTGCTAGCCGTGGTCGAAGAAGCTAGGGGCATAATGGACGCAGGAGGATCAGTGGCAGTGATCCTCCTCGACCTGAGTGCCGCCTTCGACACGGTGGACCATGCAACCCTTGTCCAGCGCCTTGGTCTGATGGGAGTGGCGGATTCCGCCTTGGCCTGGATCTCATCCTTTCTCAAAGACAGGTCCTTTCAAGTTGTTGACTGGTATTCCGTCTCCAATGCTCAGTCTCTCAACTGCGGTGTGCCTCAGGGATCCTCCCTGAGCCCCACACTTTTTAATGTCTACATGGCTCCCCTTGAGGATGTTGTCAAGCCATTCGCCATTAAATCAATAATGTATGCTGACGACACTCAGCTCGTCGTCTCCCTTAACCAACCAGACAACGCCTTGTCCAATCTGAGCAGTTGCCTGGAGAAGGTGCATCAATGGATGTGCGAATCCAGGTTAAAACTGAATGGGGAGAAAACTGAAATTCTCCTCCTGGGAACCTCTAACAAAATCCCCATATCCCTCCCTTGGCCACCATGTATGGGAACGCCACCTATTCCCAAATCCGAAGTCAAGAGCTTAGGGATATGGCTTGACCAGGATCTAAGTTTCAAAACTCAGGCGAGGAAAACGGCGGGAACTTGTTTCGGCCTGATGAAGATGGCTCGAAAGATCTTACATCTACTCCCGCTCCAGTCCAGGAAACTCCTGATGCAGGGGCTTGTGAACTCCAGACTGGACTATGGAAATGTCCTGTATCTGGGGGCCCCAGTCTCGGTTGTCCAAAGACTTCAACGCGCACAGAATGCGGCGGCTAGAATCCTCACAGGAACCCCAGCGAGGAATTCGGCCAAACCAGCTCTCAGAAGCCTGCACTGGTTGCCAGTAAAGGAGAGGGTCAAATTTAAGACCCTGTGCATTACGCATAGAATGTTGCACAACGAAGGCCCTCCCATTCTTAGGACACTCGTGACTCAACAACATTCAAGCCGACAATTAAGATCTAACTCTCTTTCCCTCGCTAATGTCCCTAGAATTAGGAAGGCCAGAACAGGCGGTCGCCTGTTCTCCTATAATGCTCCTAGACTGTGGAACGCCCTTCCTCTCTCCCTGAGGCAAGAACACAACCACCTCAGGTTCAGGAAACGTCTAAAAACCCTACTTTTCCCTTGAGCTCGTCTTCCTGACCTTTCCTTCCCTCAGTACCGTGGTCTTTGTTAGCGCCGGGATGCCCTAGGGTAGCTGCGCGCTCTAGAAAACCTAAAATCAAATCAAATCAAATCAAATCAAACCTGTTTGGCATATTTAATTTACCTGTCAGTCCCTTGTAAAGTGGTATCTCATAAACCCAAGGCTGGTAAATTAAATGCTACTGGTGGGCTCGCAGCGCTCATTGGGCCACCTACCAAAGTAGCCTTACAAACCTATCACAGGCCTCTGCCATTGCAGGGTCTATGCGTGCAGTGTCACTGCCGCTGTGACGTGGCACCTAAAGTGTGTGCCATGTCTGTGACCCCCCTTTTCCTGCATGTCAGTCACCCTTAAGGTAGGCCCTAGCTAGCCCTATGGGCAGGGTGCATTGTAGGTAAAAGATAGGACATATACCTTAAGTGTGTGACATGTCGTGGTTGTGACAAACAGCCATTTTGGTTTCTCACTACTGTGGGGCAGCCCTCCCATAGGAATGCATTGGGGATTCCCTGATAAGTGTTTCAGTAGTAATTCCTGATATGAGAGGAGCAGCGTGATCAAGTTTAGTATATTTGGAATTGTCATTATAAATGCTGTGCAATGGTGTGCGCAGATTTATTATAACTATTTTAGAAATGCCACTTTTAGAAGTTGGCATTTCTGTGTGCTATGTGTCTGCCTGCCTGATGTGAATTGCATGTCTGGCTTTTGAGTGGCAGGGGCGGGGAGGTGTGTGTGGCTCATGGAGGGGAAGGGTGAGTCAGCACTAAGGTGAATGGGACATCTGCATTGGGAGTAGTGGGAGGAGTAACCCCCTGACCCTGAATAGGTCTGTGCCTAGCTTGTACAATGCTGGCTCCGCCCCCTGTGGTCTGTCTGACCACCTAGCCCCCACCTGACAAAGGGGAAGAGGAGCCTTGTAAACAAAGTGCTCCAATTCCCCCCTGAACCAGTTGCATCCGGTTCCCCCAAGCCCTGTGCTGCAGACAAAGAGAGTCTGGGTATAGGTATAGGGGCTGTGACCCCATGAATTGGTGCTGATCCTGACTTGCTGGGGCTTGCTGCTGCTGGGGCCCAGGAGGAACCGCCATGGGGCTTGCCTCCCTGCTGGAGGGCCCTGTGTGCTGGGCTCACTGGGCCCAGCTATGCCCAATGGACCCTGGAGGGTCCTTGCGCCCTGGGAGCGCTTTTCTTTTGACTTTCCAGGACCTTGGAGACTTTTTGGGACTTCTAGCGCCTCATGAGCGCTGTGCTTTATTTCTTTATTTCCCCCAAAAAAGGAGAGCAGGGACATTGCAGCACGGAGCTGCCACCCTGATAGAGGGAATTCCGATGTGGGGATTCCTCCGCATTTTGTGCCTTTTCGGCGGGAGCCCAACCCGCATTGTGATGCTTAGCGGGAGCCTACCCCGCTTTATGTCTATTTAAAATGGCGGGTGCCCACCCCGCATTATGGTGCCTTTGGCGGGTGCCCACCCCGCATTGTTTGTTTTCAGGCGGGTGCCCAACCCGCGTCCTGCTGCCGAGAATCACCGCCTCAACCCGATTCGGCCCGACCCGGAAGACAGGCAAAGCTGCCTGACGTTGGGTGGAGCAGGGAGAGGAAGTCCCGCCCGCTGCCAGGGAAGCCGTCTGGAGCCTCGCGGGCTCCCCTGCAAAGCCCCACGTCCACGGAGAGGGACCGGGTGAAGCTAGAGTGCTGGGAGAGCCTTGCGGGCTGCTCAGGCTGACAGAGGGAGTCCAGCAAAGGAGAGAGAGTCCCTGAGGAGCGGGGGCTCTCCTAAACATGCTGCCACAGAGACTTCCCCCCAGAGAGCTCGGTGAGTGGGAATGGCTGGGGGGAGCGTGATCGGGGCCCATTGCCGGTGCCCATTTCCTGAGCAGCCCCCGCCTGATAGAGGGCCACTCCAACGTTGGGGGCAATTTTGATTAATAGAGCCCCAGAGTGGGGCTCCAGAGCACCGTGCCATTTTCTTCTGCACAGCTGCACCGCCGTAGCGGGCACCTGCAACGATGGGGGCAGTTTTATTCAGCGAGCCCCAGTGGAGGCCCCGAGGGCACAGTCATGCCAGGGCCCCTTTATTTTATGCACAACTGCGCCGCACCAGCACAGGCAGCTGCAGCGTTTTGGCATATTTGTTTTACAGAGTCCCAGTCGGGCTCTCAGTGCACAGTCGGTGCCAGTGTCTAATTTCCTTCACAGCTGCATGGCAATTAGCGGCAGCTGCAATGTTTAGTCCATCATTTCTCGGGGGGCATTTTGGATGAGACAGGAGTGAGATACACTCCTCTGTCCCAGAGCAATTGCGCACTTTTGGTTTCTACTGCACTGGCAGGCAAGCCCTGACATTATGGACATAGGGCATTTGAGCCCTCTGAAAAGTTCAGTTGGCCAGGGGGACTGTGTTCGGTGGATAGGGTGCCAGGGCCTAATGTGATTTATGTGGTGCGCAGGAAATGTGGTTTATGCAACCTGATTTATGCATCTAATGTGGTTTATGTTTATGAGGTTATTTGCATACTGTGGTTTATGCTTGTGAGGTTGTTCTCTACTGTGATTTATGCCTCTAATGTGATTTATGATTAGGAGGTTATGGTCTAAAATGGTTAGGCTTATGAGGTTGGCGCATAATGTATTTTACGCCTGATGTTATACTGTGCATAGTATGATTTGTGTTGCAGGATATAATGCTGAGTACAGTTTTTGCCAGTAATTACTGGTTGTGTTCTCCGTTTATTATTGGTTCTACAATTACTATTTTCTCTTTGTGATGGTTCTGACAGTGGCCCAATTGGCCCTTTCATGTGTTTATAATCCCCTGTAAATATTGCCTAGTGCCAGTTGGCACAGTGTATATTGTGTAATTACAATTCTAATGGTTTATGATAATACAAAGGCTATTTTTATATATAACCTTGTGCGGAGTTTCTTTTGTGGTGTGCCTAGTGTGTTGCTGCTGTGTGTGTGTTGCGCAAACGCTTTACACATTGCCTCTCGGATAAGCCTGACTGTTCGTGCCAAGCTACCAAGGAGGTGAGCAGGGGTTATGTTCGGCGTGTAATGGTTCTAATAATTTATGATAATACAAAGGCTATTTTCATATATAACCTTGTGTGGAGTTTCTTTTGTGGTGTGCCTAGTGTGTTGCTGTGTGTGTGTTGCGCAAACGCTTTACACATTGCCTCTGGGATAAGCCTATCTGCTCATGCCAAGCTACCAAAGGGGTGAGCAGGGGTTATCTTCGGCGTGTAACTCCCTTGCCCTAATTAGAGTGGTGGTTTCTGCCTGGCTTAGGCGCAAGCCCTAGCCAACCAGAAATCCCATTTCTAACAGACACACTATAAATGCAGAAGTCACTATTCTCCACTGCACCAACCAGGATTCAGTCCTGTGACTCTTCGGTTATACACACAGATATTTCGTGTGATTGCACTAACCAATTGAGGTTTCATAATGAAAAGAGGTGATTTTCCACCAATTAGCTCAACTTAGCATTTTTTTTCATTCGAGATGTGTGCATTATTTTACAGGCATTGGCCTGAAGGTAAAGAACATCAAAATATTGAAACAATATTTTATTGTTTTTAGCCATGTCTTTGCACCTGCCACCACACACACTAAACTCCGTCCTTATGGCACTCGAGATCACAGTTGCGATATGTTTTTATGCACTTCAACCTATGTAATTAAAGACAGATTGCAAACTTAACAAATAAACAAGGAAGCACTTCCAGGCCATCCATATGCACAAGTAATTGCAGGAGCATTTGCACACCCACGGTAAAGCATCCACTGAGAACGTGCCCCACAGTTTGAAGATCTGTGCAGGGGAAGGCTCTTCCCACAGGAAAAATATGTATTTCTTGTGGTGAAAAAGAGATGTTTAAAAAAATAAACGTGGACTTGTACAAAGGATCTGATTCTACCAGTGCAGAATTCTCCATTTTGGAGAACTACCAAGACTGGGAATAGAAGCCTGCAGGTAACGTCACATGATGTTCCCAGCTGTACACCTTGAACATCCACTTGTCAGCTTTCCAGGTATACCATAAGGAATGTTGGTGAATTCCCCAAAGTAGAAAAAATCTGCACATGTATTTGGGTGTAAATCTTGTAAATATGCAAAAGGAGATTTGGAGCTTTGTTTGTGAATTGGGTCATAGGTATATTGTTTGAGTTGAACTTTATGATAAATGTTCTCTAAATTCTCTAAGTACTTGCACAATAAATGCTAATCTCTCTCTAAATCTCCCCTACCATACGTGTTTTAGTGCAAGGTGAGAGGGGAAGGACCAGGCTGCATGGTGCCTTTTAGTTTGTAAGCTCCGTTTAGCATAGCCGTCTAAAGAAAGTTTAAGTGAAACGAAACGCTAAGTGAACTCTAATCTAAGCGAGGATACTCACTTGGAGAGCTGGTATAGGAAGTGCCCTGAACAAATGCCAATGTGTCACTGCTGAATGTTTTTCAAGGTCTGGAGAGACATTTGCTTTATTTGAGCTGACAGATAAAGGATACTGAATCTGTGACATATAAGGTAGATTTGGAATAAGATATGAACATACCTATTGCCACACGGATGCCAATGATAGGAAGTGGGGCAAGGAGAAAATCATACTGATGTAACCCATTTAACTGAAAAGCGCAAATTTCAATGCTAAATAAAACACACACAAATACCTAGGCATCTTAGGCAAACGCAAATTAATTAGCATAATATATAGACTTATGTTAGCATGACTACTGAAGCCATGTTAAATGTCGACTTTACACGTTAGGGTTCAGAAACCTTCTTAGAAATGGGCTGGTTAGCAGAGGTATGCACCTTGTCCAAGTAGGGACCCTTCCTTCTAGTCAGGGTAAGGGGGGTTATACTTCTAAAATAAGCCCTGCTCACCTACTTTGTAGCTTGGCACGAGCAGGCAGGCTTAGGTTAGAGGCAATGTGTAAAGCATTTGCACATAACACACAGTAATACAGTGAAAACACTACAAAGGGACACCTCACCAGTTTTAAAAAATAGCTAATATTTATCTGTGTAAAACAAGACCAAGACGATAAAAGTCAAACATACAGTACTCAAACCATATAAAGATTGCAAGAATAACCTTAAAATACAGTTCCTTGAAGTTGATTGCGCCTTCTGGGGCTATCACGGCGTCGGGAACAAACAAATCCAACAGTCCAGGCCAATCGCTGCGTCACAAGCCAGCTACAGTGCCAGGAAGACCCACAAAACAGTACCTTGGAAATGCAGGGCATCGTGGACTTTGCAATGAGCTCCGAAGATGCAGCGTTGGTAGGCATCAAATTCCGAGGTCAACGCAGGAGTCTTCGGACCCTTGAAGTCACATGCTTTGCAGATCAAACTCCGTACAGTTGAAGTCAGGAGCACTGGCATCGGCAGGAGTCGGGGCTGCGGTGTGAAGTGGAGCCATGTGGCATGTGGTGTCCTCAGGATGTGGTGCAGGCAGTGACTCAGTGATGGTGTCCAGCAGCGCTGGTGAAACCAGGGCTGCGGTGTGAAGTGGGGTGGTGCTCGTCATGGTGCTGGCAGGTTACGGTGCAAGCAGTGGCATCGTCATTGTGGAAGTGCTGTCGTCGGTAGACGATCTGGAATCGATGACGGCGGCGTTGGTGAGCCAAGGCTACGATTTGGAATGAGGTGGTGCATCAAGTAATTTGCAGGCAGTGCACCAGGACATGGTGCAGGCAGCTGTGTCAATGTCAGCATGGAGTGTCATCATCTGGGATGCCAGGGCGGAAATGTGAAACAAGGCAGTGCGAAGTGCGGTGCCCTCAGGTCACCTTGCTTCTCCACAACAGTTTTCATGGTGGTTTCTACTCCGTGAAAACCATGGCGGAGACCTTGGGCCTCAGGGCCATGAGGTGCATTTAGGGGGTCAGAACATGTGCCCCTTTGTATCCATGCACCCAAGTTCCTGTGCAGCATCGACTTTACCGTCATTGCTGTTCAGGAACTGTTTTTGGTGGTGCTCATTTTCTGAGTCACCACCATGGGAACGTCTAAGAAAAGCCCACCAGACACGAGAAACACTCGTAATTTGGCGGATGGCCTGACCACCGGTTTGGCAGTTTGGCAGCGCGGCAGTGAACAGCCAAACTCGTAAACGTGTTCTAAGAGTTCAAGAGGTGAAGGTGAAACATGAATTTTTATACAGTGAAGTCATGTCATCCCCCTTTGGACCAGCACTGTCAATTTGTTTTCTATTTTATCTGATTAGAATAGTCTGCTCCATGGTTGGTCATGTATCGCCAGTCATTCGAAGATTCCATTGAAGGATAAATCAGGAGTACTTTCAGCACTGGGATGGAAAGGACACAGTTGGGGACTGTACTGGTGCATCATTCTAGGTGAAGCATCATAGTTTAGTCGGTACGTTTGTGGAAACTTTCCAGAGCCGAATATTAAGTGCAAGACTCTGTACCTGAAAAATCAAACGAGTAAGGGATCGATTCCGATGTCGTTCGAAAAGGCTCCGAATGGCATTCTGTTCATCCGAATCCGATTTGGAAGCCTTGTATCCGACTGACCGATTACGATGGTTGGAAACTGTCCGGACTGTCAGACTCGGTTCCGAATTGCATCCGAACGGCATATGGAGACACCGAGTCTCTACAGGCCGCGTTTCCGGGTGAGCGATTACGATGTTGGATTCAGACAGCCTTTCTGATTCGGTCTGTTTGAAATGGATCGGCTGTCGGAATCCGACTTTAGGGGCCCATAGCAGACTTCCCTTCACCCAGAGGCCTCCAAATGGGGCCTGGAGGGGTACCAAAGGGACTCCCCTTTCCAACCATGCACAGTGTGGCAGGCACCATTGGGAGCCCGACACAGTGTGCAAGGATTTCCGCAAGCACCCCTTTTTTTCAATGGGTGCCTGTGTAGTCAGTCAGAACACAGGCTCCCATCGAAGTCAATGGGAGTCTGACCGAGTGGTGTTTGGAACCATTGTACTCGGTCGGTCGGACTCTGCGAACCTGTGTCGGTCGGACAGCATTCTGAAACCGATTAAGTCAGAATGATTTCCGACGGACATCGTAATCTGCCCCTAAGTGGAGAGCACACCATAAATGTGGGAATGATGAAACATGGACTCATTCCACGGGGTAATCCTTGGAATGTGTTCATTTTAGCAAGTCTTGCCAACACCGGAGAAATTAGCACAGCCAACCTAGCAAGGTTTCACCAGAACCCGTAGAAACTACTTGAAATCGAGAAATTAGTGCTAGAAAAGAGTGGTGTGGGTCTCAACTTCCCTCACTGGCAAGGCATATTGAGATTCATATAATGCAGGACAATGAGCAGTGTGGAGCAAAACTGAGGAGTGGGACAGTACTATGATGATATGAGCAGGCTAATGGTGGTGGCAATTGTGGAGAATGTAGAATGTATTGGTCATGTGATGAGAAACCATTTTAGGGGCCTGGTAGGGACCCATATTGAGTGAAGCAGAGTAAAGCAATAGGCAATGGCACACAGACAGGAAATGACGCAAATACATCTCTGGTTTGAAATATTAACACAATGTAGTCAAATTCACCATAAGTTTGCCGTAAGTTTTCAGCCAATGACAAGCAAACATTAATTTTTAATGAAAGGGATGTCCAAGCACCTTTGCAATTCACTCATATTCTAATTACTTATATCCGAACGAACGTGTTCCCTGTCAAGGTGTATGGTTACCAGGTCCTTGGTCAGTTGTTTTATTCTTAAAGTCATTGAGAGCGTTTGTGCTTTTCTTCTCTACCTACAGCATGAAATAGAATTCAGCAGGGTCTAACACGATTAGTGCAGCTCTGCAGGTTTCAAAACTGGGGTCCTGACAAACAACTAGTTTGTCATAAACAAGACACAGAAATTTCAGAGTATTTAATATGCACCTCTAAACTAATGGTACACAATGGGAAAACATATGAAATCATAATCTTCAAGTAAAAATTATGATTTTCATGTATCCAGTTGCTCCCACAGGCTAAGAACCTGCTGAGATCTCTGAATCTCTTGTCTCTAGGCCTCTCTGTAATAATTTAAGGTCAGGTATGTGTTACACCATATGAGAAGCAACCCCTGATTCTGAGGTAATTTTAGGAAGTTCCAGCTGACGTTTGTTTGAAATGACACGTTTAATTCATTCTTAAAGAGTTACACTTCCCTCCTGATTCTTTAAGCTTTGGTGCTGTGGTCTGGTGTCAAGCCTCAGGAAGGAAGTTCAACTTTCTCAAAGATTCATTTAATATCTTCTGCTTTCACTGTTGACCCTCAGATAGTGCTAGAAACAGTGCTAGTAATCCCAATTTTCAGATAGGATGACAAAACATTTTTAACTGGTGCTTGCTCATGTCTTGAGGCAGCCGGCTCAGAAACAGAAAGAGTAACACTTCCATTGCTGTTTCCAAGCTCTGAAAATATTGCTCTAAATCAGAGAAATATCGAGTTAAACAAATTCACTTCACACACTGCAGGCCCATAAAAACAAATTGTGCACTAGAGCAGCAAAGCCCATCATGATATGGCCTCATGGTGGTAAGTTAAGGTATTGTTTGCTGCAAACACTTTTTACCTCTGTGTTATAAAATAGGTTTCTTTTAATAAGTGACAAGAATGTTTGGGCTTATTGGATGTGCACCATCCTGTTATGCTGGGGATCGTTCCTTTGTTTTTTGTAAGGCTGTGCTTTTGTGCTGCAATGTTGCACCATGGTGTTGTTGTGGTGTACTGAAGTTCCTGAACTGGGTTCTGTGTTGATTGTTTTGTTATGTTTTAATTATATTGTAGGTTGCTCTACGTAGGTTACTGTGTTATGGTCTGCAGTTTACTTTAGCTAGGTCAACAAATGCTGCTACATTTCCAGCCAAAAGCAGCACATACCTTACCACTCTCTAGGGTAGCAAAATAACACTGTTCTAAATCATCCACTACTTAAGACGGCAGGTAGCCCAAAACGGTATTAGAATCCACGTCCTAACTTAGCTCTCCCAGTACTCAATTTCTGTGATCAGGGCGTGCTTGTGATAACAATGTAATCCATATCAATACCCAGATGGGTGAAAGGATAGCAGTTACTTCCCTCATCCCACTGCAACCATTTATTTAATGGAGGCAATTGTCAGCAACACGAAATAAAGAAATGCTGATAGATAGGTGCAGTAAAATAGTTATAAAGCACTGATGTAGCATTTGGGGTTCATCATCTTGTTGTTGAATGCCAAAACACATTTAATTTGTTTGGAAGCTGAAATAGAAAAATAACACAAATGAAAGCCAAATGTGCATTCAGCACCGTAAAAGTTTTTAACAGTGTTTGTGAGGCGTTTGCTTCCGAACACCTTGTTGCCAAATGACAAGATGTATGTAATTTGTTTGAAGCAGGAATTAGTTAGTAGCTTGTTCCAAGCATGGCAGATGCCAAGTTATCAGAAAAGGGCTTTCCTATAAAATATCATAAAATATGTGGAATTGTAATCAAAACGTGGATGTGGAGTAATCCTCCTCTGGCATGTAGTTAGCTCTTCCTCAGAATTATGTATACGTACACCTGGATAGGAAAGGCAAGCAAGGGGGTCTTGCCTTTGCCTTTAAGAATCAATTCAAATGCTTTACCTTCCAGCTGGAAAATTTAGACGGTGCAGAAGCATACGGTTTTTGAGTATCTACCTCTGCACAATCCTTCTTTGCCATTGTTCTAATTTACCTGCTGCCTGGTTATGCCAGCAAATGCATTAGTTCCTTAGACAAGGCTTTGCCTCTAAAGATACAGCAATACGCTAATTTTACGGTCTTAGGATAATTAAAATCATATGTTGATGGTGCAGACGACTCTTTGGCAAAAGCTTTCATTGAGATTTTAGATTTTATTAATCTGTTAGTGAAGCCTACTGGACCTACCCATAGGACAGACCATACTATTGATTTGATTGTGTCTAATATTACCGTCTTAGTGGAACACCTGATGGAGGTACTCTGGTCAGATCATTGTTTAGTGCCCTTTGCCAGCAGGGGTTAGAATTCCAGTTGTTAGTTCTTGCATTTCGAACAAACATTAAAGAATTCTCATATGAATCTAAAAATGGCTTAGACCAATTTTTATTCTAAGAAAATAAGAAAAGCTAATATGCCAAAAGAGAGTTCTTTAAGATTGCATCCATTTTGTGTCTCTAACTGTGAACCTGGACTTATGTTCTAGGCTTGGAGAATTTATTGAAGCCAACATTTCAAAAATTCAGTTGAATCCCCAGTCGCAGGATTTCGCCTCAACCAATGAACCATCTCCTATATCACAGATACTTCCCCCAGACTTACAATTTTTGCAATGCAATCCGATTGACCAGGAGGAGCTAAAAGCACGTTTTAGAATTGTAAATCTGGCTTCCCTGCGGACCCCAGTCCACCTCATATCCTGAGACAGGTTGGAGATATTTTCAATACAGTTTATCTTAACCTGTTTAGCTCCTGACTGCATTCGGGCCTAGTCCCTAACATTTGGAAGTGGACAAATGTTGTCCCTCTTTTGAAAAGACCCACAGCTGATTGTTCGGTTCGATCTAATTGTAGACCTATTTCTCTCCTATCTGCAACTTCGAAGATTTTAGAAAATATTGGATATACACAAATCTCAGAGTTTTGGAGATGTTCAAGCCATTCCATCCATCTTATTCTGGCTCTCGTTCTCGTCACAACACTGAAACAAAATTGCTGGAAGTAGCAGACTTGATTAGGTTGACTCTGGATCTTGGTCATAATGCCACCTTGATCTTATTAGATATTTTGATGCCATTTGAAACTGTCTCACATGATATCCTCTTACAACGTCTTTCAGCCCTTCAGGTAGGAGGGCCGGCCTGAACTGGTTCAGTTCCATCTTGAACCTTAGCTTAAAGAACAGGCTGTCTTGAGGAGCCCTTAGACTTCTGATACCAAGACACACAAACGTGGGGTTGTGTAAGGGTCTGCAATGAGACTGACCTTGTTCTTTATATTTATATATAAATATATATCTCCCTACTTACATATTTAGTGGAATCTTTTGCCATACAAATTACCTTGTAAGTGGATGATACTCAGTTACGGCTTGCTTATGAGGGTTATTTGTCACAGCAAAAAAGGCTTTCTTGAACTATATGAGGGCAGAATCGGTTGGATGAGAATAGATAATTTACAGTGCAACCCAGATAAGACAGAAGTACTGTTATTTGGCCCCAACTCATTACCAGGATGGATAGGGAGATAGCCGAGGAAATGTCCAGCATCTCCCCTGCCTACAGAGATTGCTAGAAATCTAGGGTTTTGGTTTGATTCTCGCCTTTTTTTTGAAGCTCATGTCTTTTTTCGGTGGTGAGGTCTTGTATTTGGATAATGAAAGTGTTAACAAGTTTCTGACTTTTGCCATTGGGAAGCTCGGAGATGAGTTGTTCAGGCTCCAATTATCTCCTGACTGGACTATTCAAACGTATTGTATCCGTGCAATTCACTCATATTCCTAATGACTTATAACTGAACCAACCTGTTCACTGTGAAGGTGTATGGTTACCAGGTCCTTTGTCAGTTGTTTTATTCTTAAAGTTATTGAGAGTGTTTGTGCTTTTGTTCTGTACCTACAGCATGAAATAGAATTCAGCAGGGTCTAACAATTTGTGCAGCTCTGCAGATTTCAAAACTGGGGTCCTGACAAACAACTACTTTATCATGAACAAAACACAGAAATTTCAATGTATTTAATATGCACCTCCAAACTATTCGTACACAATGGGAAAACATATGAAATCATAATCTTCAAGCTAAATTATGATTTTCATGTTCACAGTTTCTCCCACAAACTATGACCCTGCTCAGATCTCTGAATCTCTTTCCTCTATGCCTCTGTGTAATAATTTAAGGTCAGGTACGTGTTACAGCACATGAGAAGCAACCCCTGTTTCGGAGGTAATTTTAGGAAGTTCCAGCTGACGTTTGTTTGAAATGACACGTATAATTCATTCTTAAAGAGACGTATACTTCGCCCCTGATGTGTCATTCTTGGGGAGGTTTAGAGAATGAAATGGGCTTACTATTTTTAAGTGTTTCTTTAAGCTTTGGTGCTGTGGTCCAGTGTCATGCCTCAGGAAGGAAGTTAAACTTTCTAACAGATTCATTTAATATCTTCTGTTTTGATTGTTGACCCTCAGATAGTGCTAGAAACAGTGCTAGTAATCCCACTTTTCAGATAGGATGACAAAACATTTTTGATTGGTGCTTGTTCATGTCCTGAGGCAGCCGGCTCAGAAACAGAAAGAGTAAAACTTTTATTGCTGTTTCCAAGCTCTGAAAATAATGCTCTAATTCAGAGAATAATCGGGTTAAACAAATTCACTTCACACACTGCATATGAGCAGGGATGCGCCAGTTATTTTGCGTCACGGAAGACACCTCTTGCGCCACCATGGATGCGCCGCATTTACAATGCGGTGCACCATGGGGCAAGAATAGACAGATGCATAACGCATCTACTACCGTAAAGGTGACGCATTGCTGGAGTCGCAAGGGTGACGCAGTTCCAGCAAGGCTCGGGGTGCCCCTATGCCTAACATGCTGCGTCAATCCTTACCCCTGTTTCAAGCAGGCGCAGTGTTTTGACGCAGCATGGCCATAAAAGTGATGGAGTGAAATCTTGTAGATTTCATTCAGCCACTTTTAGGAGTCGTTCCTGCGCCGGAACGCCCCCCCACGCCGGAATGCCCACATGGGGCGCAAGGCTTTACAACGTGATGCATCTCCCTAGATGCGTCACGTTGTAAATACCCCACAGCATGGTGCTGGCATTGCGCCGCCGCTGTGTCACAAAAGTGACGCAACGGCAGTACAAATGTGGCGTACGGGGCTTGTAAATCTGCCCCAGACTGTGCACTAAACCCGCAAAGCTCATCGTGATATGGCCTCATGGTGGTAAGTTACGTTAGTGTTTTGTGCAAACACTTTTTACCTCTGTGTTACAAATAGGTTTCTGGAGGTTTTAATGAGTGACAAGAATGTTTGTGCTTATTGGATGTGCACCATTCTGTTATGTTGGGGATACGTTCCTTTGTTTTTTGTAAGGCTGTGTTTTTGTGCTGCAATGTTGCACAATGGTGATGTTGTGGTGTACTGCAGTTCCTGAACTGGGTTTGTGTTGTTATTTAGTGCTTTGTTATGCTTTAATTATATTGTATGTTGCTTTACGTAGGATACTGTGTTATGTTCTGCAATTTACTTTAGCTAGGTCAACAAACGCTGCTACATTTCCAGCCAAAAGCAACACATGCCTTGAAAGTTCCTGTTGCAAGCAAAACGTACAACTTTCTAGGGTGGCAAAATAACACTGCTCCAAATCATCCACTACTTAAGACAGCAGTTAGCCCAAAACGGTATTAGAATCCATGTCCTAACTTAGCTCTCCCAGTGCTCACTTTCTGTGATCAGGGTGTGCTTGTGATAACAATGTAATCCATATCAATACCCAGTTGGGTGAAAGGATAGCTCTTTCTGTTACTTCCCTCCTCCCACTGCAACCATTTATTTAATGGAGGCAATTGTCAGCAACACGAAATAAAGAAATGCTGATAGATAGGTGCAGTAAAATAGTTATAAAGCACTGATGTAGCATTTGGGGTTCATCATCTTGTTGCTGAATGCCAAAACACATTTAATTTGTTTGGAAGCTGGAATAGAAAAATAACACAAATGAAAGCCAAATGTGCTTTCAGCCCAGTAAAGGATTTCAACAGTGTTTGTGTGGTGTTTGCTTCCTAACATCTTGTTGCCAAATGACAAGATGTATGTAACTTGTTTGAAGCAGGAATTAGTTAGTAGCTTATTCCAAGCATGGCAGATGCCAAGTTTTCAGGAAAGGGCTTTCCTATAAAATATCATAAAATATGTGGAATTGTAATCAAAATGTGGATGTGGAGGAATCCTCCTCTGGCATGTAGTTAGCTCTTCCTCAGAATTACGTATACGTACACCTGGATAGGATAGGCAAGCAAGGGGGTCTTGCCTTTGCCTTTAAGAATCAATTCAAATTCCCTACCTTCCAGCTGCAAAATTTAGAAGGTGCAGAAGCATACGGTGTTTGAGTATCTACCTCTGCACAATCCTTCTTTGCCAGTGTTCTAATTTACAGGCGGCCTGGTTATGCCAGCAAATGTATTAGTTCCTCAGACGAGGCTTTGGCTCTAAAGTTACAGCCCTACGCTAATATTACGGTCTTAGGATACTTAAACTCACATGTTGATGGTGCATATGACTCTTTGGCAAAATCAATTATTGAGATTTTAGATTGTATTAATCTGTTAGTGAAGCCTACTGGGCCTACCCATAGGACGGACCGTATTATTGATTTGATTGTGTCTAATATTACCATCTTAGTGGAACATCCAACGGAGGTACTCTGGTCAGATCATTGTTTAGTGCCCTTTGCCAGTAGGGGTTAGAATTCCAGTTGTTAGTTCTCTCATTTCGAACAAACATTAAAGAATTGTCATATGAATCTAAAAATGGATTAGACCAATTTTTATTCTAAGAAAATAAGAAAAGCTAATAATATCCAAAAGAGAGTTCTTTAAGATTGCATCCATTGTGAGTCTCTTACTGTGAACCTGGACTTATGTTCTAGGCTTGGAGAATTTATTGAAGCCAAAATTTCTGAAATTCAGTTGAAATCCAGTTGCAGGATTTCACCTCAACCAATCAACCATCTCCTATATCACAGATACTTCCCCAGACTTACAATTTTTGCAATGCAATCCGATTGACCAGGAGGAGCTAAAAGCACGTTTTAGAATTGTAAATATGGCTTCCCTGTGGACCCCAGTCCACCTCATATCCTGAGACAGGTTGGAGATATTTTCAATACAGTTTATCTTAACCTGTTTAGCTCCTGACTGCATTCGGGCCTAGTCCCTAACATTTGGAAGTGGACAAATGTTGTCCCTCTTTTGAAAAGACCCACAGCTGATTGTTCGGTTCGATCTAATTTTAGACCTATTTCTCTCCTATCTGCAACTTCAAAGATTTTAGAAAATATTGGCTATACACAAATCTGAGTTTTTGGAAACGTTCAAGCCATTCCATCCATCTCATTCTGGCTCTCGTTCTCGTCACAACACTGAAACAAAATTGCTGGAAGTAGCAGACTCGATTAGGATGACTCTGGATCTTGGTCATAATGCCACCTTGATCTTATTAGATCTTTTGATGCCATTTGAAACTGTCTCCCATGATATCCTCTTACAACATCTTTCAGCCCTTCAGGTAGGAGGGCCAGCCTGAACTGGTTCAGTTCCTTCTTGAACCTTAGCTTAGAGAACAGGCTGTCCTGAGGAACCCTTAGTCTTCTGATATCAAGACACACAAACGTGGGGTTGTGCAAGGGTCTGCAATGAGACTGACCTTGTTCTTTATATTTATATATAAATATATATGTCCCTACTTACATATTTAGTGGAATCTTTTGCCATACAGATTATCTTGTATGTGGATGACAATCAGTTACTGCTCGCTTCTGAGGGTTATTTGCCTCAGCAAAAAAGGCTTTCTTGAACTGTATGAGGGCAGAATCAGTTGGATGAGAATAGATAATTTACAGTGCAACCCAGATAAGACAGAAGTACTGTTATTTGGCCCCAACTCATTACCAGGATGGATAGGGAGATAGCCGAGGAGATGTCCAGCATCTCCCCTGCCTACAGAGATTGCTAGAAATCTAGGGTTTTGGTTTGATTCTCACCTCTTTTTTGAAGCTCATGTCTTTTTTTGGTGGTGAGGTCTTGTATTTGGATAATGAAAGTGTTAAAATGTTTCTGACTTTTTCCATAGGGAAGCTCGGAGATGAGTTGTTGAGGCTCCAATTATCTCCTGAGTGGACTATTCAAACTTTTTGTATCCGTGCAATTCACTCATATTCCTAATGACATATAACTGAACCAACCTGTTCACTGTGACAGTGTATGGTTACCAGGTCCTTTGTCAGTTGTTTTATTCTTAAAGTTATTGAGAGTGTTTGTGCTTTTGTTCTGTACCTACAGTATGAAATAGAATTCAGCAGGGTCTAACACAATTTGGGCAGCTCTGCAGGTTTCAAAACTGGGGTCCTGACAAACAACTAGTTTATCATGAACAAGACACAGACATTTCAGTGTATTTAATAGGCACCTCTAAACTAATGGTACACATTGGGAAAACATATGAAATCATAATCTTCAAGTAAAAATTATGATTTTCATGTTTCCATTTGCTCCCACAGGCTATGAACCTGCTGAGATCTCTGAATCTCTTGTCTGTAGGCCTCTCTGTCATAATGTAAGGTCAGGTATGTGTTCCACCATATGAGAAGCAACCCCTGATTCAGAGGTAATTTTAGGAATTTCCAGCTGACGTTTGTTTGAAATGACATGTTTAATTCATTCCTAAAGAGTTATACTTCCCTCCTGATTTGACATTCTTGTGGAGGTTTAGAGAATGAAACAGGCTTACTATTTTTAAGTGTTTCTTTAAGCTTTGGTGCTGTGGTCTGGTGTCACGCCTCAGGAAGGAAGTTCAACTTTCTCAAAGATTCATTTAATATCTTCTGCTTTCACTGTTGACCCTCAGATAGTGCTAAAAACAGTGCTAGTAATCCCAATTTTCAGATAGGATGACAAAACATTTTTAACTGGTACTTGTTCATGTCTTGAGGCAGCCAGCTCAGAAACAGAAAGAGTAAAACTTCCATTGCTGTTGCCAAGCTCTGAAAATAATCTAAATCAGAGAAATATCGAGTTAAACAAATTCACTTCACACACTGCAGGCCCATAAAACAAACTGTGCACTAAACCAGCAAAGCCCATCATGATATGGCCTCATGGTGGTAAGTTAAAGTATTGTTTGGTGCAAACACTTTTTACCTCTGTGTTATAAAATAGGTTTCCGGAGGTTTTAATGAGTGACAAGAATGTTTGTGCTTATTGGATGTGCACCATCCTGTTATGCTGGGGATACGTTCCTTTGTCTTTTGCAAGGCTGTGTTTTTGTGCTGCAATGTTGCACCATGGTGTTGTTGTGGTGTACTGCAGTTCCTAAACTGTGTTCTGTGTTCATTGTTTTGTTATGTTTTAATTATATTGCATGTTGTTGTACGTAGGTTACTGTGTTATGGTTTGCAGTTTACTTTAGCTAGGTCAACCAATGCTGCTACATTTCCAGCCAAAAGCAGCACATACCTTAAAAGTTCCTGTTACAAGCAACACTTACCACTCTCTAGGGTAGCAAAATAACACTGCTCCAAATCGCCCACTACTTAAGACGGCAGGTAGCCCAAAACAGGATTAGAATCCATGTCCTAACTTAGCTCTCCCAGTGCTCAATTTCTGTGATCAGGGCGTGCTTGTGATAACAATGTTATCCATATCAATACCCAGTTGGGTGAAAGGATAGCTTTTACTTCCCTCCTCCCACTGCAACCATTTATTTAATGGAGGCAATTGTCAGCAACACGAAATAAAGAAATGCTGATAGATAGGTGCAGTAAATTAGTTATAAAGCACTGATGTAGCATTTGGGGTTCATCATCTTGTTGTTGAATGCCAAAACACATTTAATTTGTTTGGAAGCTGAAATAGAAAAATAACACAAATCAAAGCCAAATGTGCATTCAGCAGAGTAAAAGATTTCAACAGTGTTTGTGAGGAGTTTGCTTCCGAACACCTTGTTGCCAAATGACAAGATGTATGTAATTTGATTGAAACAGGAATTAGTTAGTAGCTTGTTCCAAGCATGGCAAATGCCAAGTTTTCAGAAAAGGGCTTTATGTGGAATTGTAATCAAAACGTGGATGTGGAGTAATCCTCCTCTGGCATGTAGTTAGCTCTTCCTCAGAATTATGTATACGTACACCTGGATAGGAAAGGCAAGCGAGGGGGTCTTGCTTTTGCCTTTAAGAATCAATTCAAATGCTCTACCTTCGAGCTGGAAAATGTAGACGGTGCAGAAGCATACGGTTTTTGAGTATCTACCTCTGCACAATCCTTCTTTGCCATTGTTCTAATTTACCTGCTGCCTGGTTATGCCAGCAAATGTATTAGTCCCTTAGACAAGGCTTTGGCTCTAAAGATACAGCAATACGCTAATTTTACGGTCTTAGGATAATTAAAATCATATGTTGATGGTGCAGACGACTCTTTGGCAAAAGCTTTCATTGAGATTTTAGATTTTATTAATCTGTTAGTGAAGCCTACTGGACCTACCCATAGGACAGACCATACTATTGATTTGATTGTGTCTAATATTACCGTCTTAGTGGAACACCTGATGGAGGTACTCTGGTCAGATCATTGTTCAGTGCCCTTTGCCAGCAGGGGTTAGAATTCCAGTTGTTAGTTCTTGCATTTCGAACAAACATTAAAGAATTCTCATATGAATCTAAAAATGGCTTAGACCAATTTTTATTCTAAGAAAATAAGAAAAGCTAATATGCCAAAAGAGAGTTCTTTAAGATTGCATCCATTTTGTGTCTCTAACTGTGAACCTGGACTTATGTTCTAGGCTTGGAGAATTTATTGAAGCCAACATTTCAAAAATTCAGTTGAATCCCCAGTCGCAGGATTTCGCCTCAACCAATGAACCATCTCCTATATCACAGATACTTCCCCCAGACTTACAATTTTTGCAATGCAATCCGATTGACCAGGAGGAGCTAAAAGCACGTTTTAGAATTGTAAATCTGGCTTCCCTGCGGACCCCAGTCCACCTCATATCCTGAGACAGGTTGGAGATATTTTCAATACAGTTTATCTTAACCTGTTTAGCTCCTGACTGCATTCGGGCCTAGTCCCTAACATTTGGAAGTGGACAAATGTTGTCCCTCTTTTGAAAAGACCCACAGCTGATTGTTCGGTTCGATCTAATTGTAGACCTATTTCTCTCCTATCTGCAACTTCGAAGATTTTAGAAAATATTGGATATACACAAATCTCAGAGTTTTGGAGATGTTCAAGCCATTCCATCCATCTTATTCTGGCTCTCGTTCTCGTCACAACACTGAAACAAAATTGCTGGAAGTAGCAGACTTGATTCGGTTGACTCTGGATCTTGACCATAATGCCACCTTGATCTTATTAGATATTTTGATGCCATTTGAAACTGTCTCACATGATATCCTCTTACAACGTCTTTCAGCCCTTCAGGTAGGAGGGCCGGCCTGAACTGGTTCAGTTCCATCTTGAACCTTAGCTTAAAGTACAGGCTGTCTTGAGGAACCCTTAGACTTCTGATACCAAGACACACAAACGTGGGGTTGTGTAAGGGTCTGCAATGAGACTGACCTTGTTCTTTATATTTATATATAAATATATATCTCCCTACTTACATATTTAGTGGAATATTTTGCCATACAAATTACCTTGTAAGTGGATGATACTCAGTTACTGCTTGCTTGTGAGGGTTCTTTGTCACAGCAAAAAAGGCTTTCTTGCACTATATGAGGGCAGAATCGGTTGGATGAGAATAGATAATTTACAGTGCAACCCAGATAAGACAGAAGTACTGTTATTTGGCCCCAACTCATTACCAGGATGGGTAGGGAGATAGCCGAGGAAATGTCCAGCATCTCCCCTGCCTACAGAGATTGCTAGAAATCTAGGGTTTTGGTTTGATTCTCGCCTTTTTTTTGAAGCTCATGTCTTTTTTCGGTGGTGAGGTCTTGTATTTGGATAATGAAAGTGTTAACAAGTTTCTGACTTTTTCCATTGGGAAGCTCGGAGATGAGTTGTTCAGGCTCCAATTATCTCCTGACTGGACTATTCAAACGTATTGTATCCGTGCAATTCACTCATATTCCTAATGACTTATAACTGAACCAACCTGTTCACTGTGAAGGTGTATGGTTACCAGGTCCTTTGTCAGTTGTTTTATTCTTAAAGTTATTGAGAGTGTTTGTGCTTTTGTTCTGTACCTACAGCATGAAATAGAATTCAGCAGGGTCTAACAATTTGTGCAGCTCTGCAGATTTCAAAACTGGGGTCCTGACAAACAACTACTTTATCATGAACAAAACACAGAAATTTCAATGTATTTAATATGCACCTCCAAACTATTCGTACACAATGGGAAAACATATGAAATCATAATCTTCAAGCTAAATTATGATTTTCATGTTCACAGTTTCTCCCACAAACTATGACCCTGCTCAGATCTCTGAATCTCTTTCCTCTATGCCTCTGTGTAATAATTTAAGGTCAGGTATGTGTTACAGCACATGAGAAGCAACCCCTGTTTCGGAGGTAATTTTAGGAAGTTCCAGCTGACGTTTGTTTGAAATGACACGTATAATTCATTCTTAAAGAGACGTATACTTCCCTCCTGATGTGTCATTCTTGGGGAGGTTTAGAGAATGAAATGGGCTTACTATTTTTAAGTGTTTCTTTAAGCTTTGGTGCTGTGGTCCAGTGTCACGCCTCAGGAAGGAAGTTAAACTTTCTAACAGATTCATTTAATATCTTCTGTTTTCATTGTTGACCCTCAGATAGTGCTAGAAACAGTGCTAGTAATCCCACTTTTCAGATAGGATGACAAAACATTTTTGACTGGTGCTTGTTCATGTCCTGAGGCAGCCGGCTCAGAAACAGAAAGAGTAAAACTTTTATTGCTGTTTCCAAGCTCTGAAAATAATGCTCTAATTCAGAGAATAATCGGGTTAAACAAATTCACTTCACACACTGCATATCAGCAGGGATGCGCCAGTTATTTTGCGCCACGGGAGACACCTCTTGCGCCACCATGGATGCGCCGCATTTACAATGCGGTGCACCATGGGGCAAGAATAGACAGATGCATAACGCATCTACTACCGTAAAGGTGACGCATTGCTGGAGTCGCAAGCGTGACGCAGTTCCAGCAAGGCTCGGGGTGCCCCTATGCCTAACATGCTGCGTCAATCCTTACCCCTGTTTCAAGCAGGCGCAGGGTTTTGACGCAGCATGGCCATAAAAGTGATGGAGTGAAATCTTGTAGATTTCATTCAGCCACTTTTAGGAGTCGTTCCTGCGCCGGAACGCCCCCCCCACGCCGGAATGCCCACATGGGGCGCAAGGCTTTACAACGTGATGCATCTCCCTAGATGCGTCACGTTGTAAATACCCCACAGCATGGTGCTGGCTTTGCGCCGCCGCTGTGTCACAAAAGTGACGCAACGGCGGTACAAATGTGGCGTACGGGGCTTGTAAATCTGCCCCAGACTGTGCACTAAACCAGCAAAGCTCATCGTGATATGGCCTCATGGTGGTAAGTTACGTTAGTGTTTTGTGCAAACACTTTTTACCTCTGTGTTACAAATAGGTTTCTGGAGGTTTTAATGAGTGACAAGAATGTTTCTGCTTATTGGATGTGCACCATTCTGTTATGTTGGGGATACGTTCCTTTGTTTTTTGTAAGGCTGTGTTTTTGTGCTGCAATGTTGCACAATGGTGATGTTGTGGTGTACTGCAGTTCCTGAACTGGGTTTGTGTTGTTATTTAGTGCTTTGTTATGCTTTAATTATATTGTATGTTGCTTTACGTAGGATACTGTGTTATGTTCTGCAGTTTACTTTAGCTAGGTCAACAAACGCTGCTACATTTCCAGCCAAAAGCAACACATGCCTTGAAAGTTCCTGTTACAAGCAAAACGTACTACTTTCTAGGGTGGCAAAATAACACTGCTCCAAATCATCCACTACTTAAGACAGCAGTTAGCCCAAAACGGTATTAGAATCCATGTCCTAACTTAGCTCTCCCAGTGCTCACTTTCTGTGATCAGGGTGTGCTTGTGATAACAATGTAATCCATATCAATACCCAGTTGGGTGAAAGGATAGCTCTTTCTGTTACTTCCCTCCTCCCACTGCAACCATTTATTTAATGGAGGCAATTGTCAGCAACACGAAATAAAGAAATGCTGATAGATAGGTGCAGTAAAATAGTTATAAAGCACTGATGTAGCATTTGGGGTTCATCATCTTGTTGCTGAATGCCAAAACACATTTAATTTGTTTGGAAGCTGAAATAGAAAAATAACACAAATGAAAGCCAAATGTGCTTTCAGCCCAGTAAAGGATTTCAACAGTGTTTGTGTGGTGTTTGCTTCCTAACATCTTGTTGCCAAATGACAAGATGTATGTAATTTGATTGAAGCAGGAATTAGTTAGTAGCTTGTTCCAAGCATGGCAAATGCCAAGTTTTCAGAAAAGGGCTTTATGTGGAATTGTAATCAAAACGTGGATGTGGAGTAATCCTCCTCTGGCATGTAGTTAGCTCTTCCTCAGAATTATGTATACGTACACCTGGATAGGAAAGGCAAGCGAGGGGGTCTTGCTTTTGCCTTTAAGAATCAATTCAAATGCTCTACCTTCGAGCTGGAAAATGTAGACGGTGCAGAAGCATACGGTTTTTGAGTATCTACCTCTGCACAATCCTTCTTTGCCATTGTTCTAATTTACCTGCTGCCTGGTTATGCCAGCAAATGTATTAGTCCCTTAGACAAGGCTTTGGCTCTAAAGATACAGCAATACGCTAATTTTACGGTCTTAGGATAATTAAAATCATATGTTGATGGTGCAGACGACTCTTTGGCAAAAGCTTTCATTGAGATTTTAGATTTTATTAATCTGTTAGTGAAGCCTACTGGACCTACCCATAGGACAGACCATACTATTGATTTGATTGTGTCTAATATTACCGTCTTAGTGGAACACCCGACGGAGGTACTCTGGTCAGATCATTGTTTAGTGCCCTTTGCCAGCAGGGGTTAGAATTCCAGTTGTTAGTTCTCTCATGTCGAACAAACATTAAAGAATTCTCATATGAATCTAAAAATGGCTTAGACCAATTTTTATTCTAAGAAAATAAGAAAAGCTAATAATATGCCAAAAGAGAGTTCTTTAAGATAGCATCCATTTTGTGTCTCTTACTGTGAACCTGGACTTATGTTCTAGCCTTGGAGAATTTATTGAAGCAAACATTTCAAAAATTCAGTTGAATCCCCAGTCGCAGTATTTTGCCTCAACCAATCAACTATCTCCTATATCACAGATACTTCCCCCAGACTTACAATTTTTGCAATGCAATCCGATTGACCAGGTGGAGCTAAAACCACGTTTTATAATTGTAAATTTGGCTTCCCTGTGGACCCCAGTCCACCTCATATCCTGAGACAGGTTGGAGATATTTTCAATACAGTTTATCTTAACCTGTTTAGCTCCTGACTGCATTCGGGCCTAGTCCCTAACATTTGGAAGTGGACAAATGTTGTCCCTCTTTTGAAAAGACCCACAGCTGATTGTTCGGTTCGATCTAATTGTAGACCTATTTCTCTCCTATCTGCAACTTCAAAGATTTTAGAAAATATTGGCTATACCCAAATCTCAGAGTTTTTGGAGACGTTCAAGCCATTCCATCCATCTTATTCTGGCTCTCGTTCTCGTCACAACACTGAAACAAAATTGCTGGAAGTAGCAGACTCAAATAGGTTGACTCTGGATCTTGGTCATAATGACACCTTGATCTTATTAGATCTTTTGATGCCATTTGAAACTGTCTCCCATGATATCCTCTTACAACGTCTTCCAGCCCTTCAGGTAGGAGGGCCGGCCTGAACTGGTTCAGTTCCTTCTTGAACCTTAGCTTAGAGAACAGGCTGTCTTGAGGAACCCTTAGACTTCTGATACCAAGACACACAAACGTGGTGTTGTGTATGGGTCTGCAATGAGACTGACCTTGTTATTTATATTTATATATAAATATATATGTCCCTACTTACATATTTAGTGGAATCTTTTGCCATACAAATTATCTTGTAAGTGGATGATACTCAGTTACTGCTTGCTTATGAGGGTTATTTGTCTCAGCAAAAAAGGCTTTCTCGAACTGTATGAGGGCAGAATCAGTTGCATGAGAATAGATAATATACAGTGCAACCCAGATGAGACAGAAGTACTGTTATTTGGCCCCAACTCATTACCAGGATGGATAGGGCGATAGCCGAGGAAATGCCCAGCATCTCCCCTGCCTGCAGAGATTGCTAGAAATCTAGGGTTTTGGTTTGATTCTCACCCCTTTTTTGAAGCTTGAGTCTTTTTTCGGTGGTGAGGTCTTGTATTTGGATAATGAAAGTGTTAAAAAGTTTCTGACTTTTTCCATTGGGTAGCTCGGAGATGAGTTGTTGAGGCTCCAATTCTCTCCTGACTGGACTCAGGGGCGGCCTTAGGCATGTGCAAGCTGTGCACCTGCACAGGGCCGCCAAACCCCCAGGGGCCGCCACGAGGAATCGGATACAATACATATTCGTGGCGGCCCCTGGCAGGGATTTGGCGGCCTCCGGGCGGGGCCCCTACCTACGCTCCCTGCACAATGCCACCATGAGCCTAGAGCCGCCCCTGCTGGACTGTTCGAACTTATTGTATCCATGCAATTCACTCATAGCCCTAATGACTTATAACTGAACCAACCTGTTCACTGTGAAGGTGTATGGTTACCAGGTACTTTGTCAGTTGTTTTATTCTTAAGTTATTGAGAGTGTTTGTGCTTTTGTTCTGTACCTACAGCATGAAATAGAATTCAGCAGGGTCTAACACAATTTGTTTAGTTCTGCAGGTTTCAAAACTGGGGTCCTGACAAACAACTAGTTTATCATGAACAAGACACAGAAATTTCAATGTATTTAATATGCACCTCCAAACTAATGGTACACAATGGGAAAACATATGAAATCATAATCTTCAAGCTAAATTATGATTTTCATGTTCACAGTTTCTCCCACAGGCTAGGACCCTGCTCAGATCTCTGAATCTCTTTCCTCTATGCCTCTGTGTAATAATTTAAGGTCAGGTATGTGTTACACCATATGAGAAGCAACCCCTGTTTCAGAGGTAATTTTAGGAAGTTCCAGCTGACGTTTGTTTGAAATGACACGTTTCATTCATTCTTAATGAGACTTATACTTCCCTCCTGATTTGGCATTCTTGTGGAGGTTTAGAGAATGAAATGGGCTTACTATTTTGAAGTGTTTCTTTAAGCTTTGGTGCTGTGGTCTAGTGTCATGCCTCAGGAAGGAAGTTAAACTTTCTAACAGAATAATTTAATATCTTCTGTTTTCATTGTTGACCCTCAGATAGTGCTAGAAACAGTGCTAGTAATCCCACTTTTCAGATAGGATGACAAAACATTTTTGACTGGTGCTTGTTCATGTCCTGAGGCAGCCGGCTCAGAAACAGAAAGAGTAAAACTTTCATTGCTGTTTCCAAGCTCTGAAAATAATGCTGTAATCGGGTTAAACAAATTCACTTCACACACTGCAGGCCCATAAAAACAAAGGGGCAGATTTACAATAACTGGCGCATCCCTGCATATCAGCAGGGATGCGCCATTTATTTTGCGTCACGGCAGACACCTCTTGCGCCACCAAGGATGCGCCGCATTTATAATGCGGCGCACCATGGGGCAAGAATAGACAGATGCATGACGCATCTACTGTCGTAAAGGTGACGCATTGCTGGAGTCGCGTCGCAAGCGTGACGCAGCTCCGGCAAGGCTCGGGGTGCCCCTATGCCTAAGATGCTGCGTCAATCCTTAACTCTGTTTCAAGCAGGCGCAGGGTTTTGACGCAGCATGGCCGTAAAAGTGACTGAGTGAAATCTTGTAGATTTCATTCAGCCACTTTTAGGAGGCGTTCCTGCGCCGGAACGCCCCCCCCATGCCGGAATGCCCACATGTGGCGCAGGGCTTTACAACGTGACGCATCTCCCTAGATGCGTCACTTTGTAAATACCCCACAGCATGGCGCTGGCTTTGCGCCGCCGCTGCGTCACAAAAGTGACGCAACGGCGGTACAAATGTGGCGTACGGGGCTTGTAAATCTGCCCCAGACTGTGCACTAAACCAGCAAAGCTCATCGTGATATGGCCTCATGGTGGTAAGTTAAGTTAGTGTTTGGTGCAAACACTTTTTACCTCTGTTTTATTAAATAGGTTTCTGTAGGTTTTAATGAGTGACAAGAATGTTTGTGCTTATTGGATGTGCACCATTCTGTTATGCTGGGGATACGTTCCTTTGTTTTTTGTAAGGCTGTGTTTTTGTGCTGCAATGTTGCACAATGGTGATGTTGTGGTGTACTGCAGTTCCTGAACTGGGTTTGTGTTGTTATTTAGTGCTTTGTTATGCTTTAATTATATTGTATGTTGCTTTACGTAGGATACTGTGTTATGTTCTGCAGTTTACTTTACCTAGGTCAACAAATGCTGCTACATTTCCAGCCAAAAGCAACACATGCCTTGAAAGTTCCCGTTACAAGCAAAACGAACTACTTTCTAGGGTGGCAAAATAACACTGCTCCAAATCGTCCACAACTTAAGACAGCAGTTAGCCCAAAACGGTATTAGAATCCATGTCCTAACTTAGCTCTTCCAGTGCTCACTTTCTGTGATCAGGGCGTGCTTGTGATAACAATGTAATCCATATCAATACCCAGTTGGGTGAAAGGATAGCTCTTTCTGTTACTTCCCTCCTCCCACTGCAACCATTTATTTAATGGAGGCAATTGTCAGCAACACGAAATAAAGAAATGCTGATAGATAGGTGCAGTAAAATAGTTATAAAGCACTGATGTAGAATTTGGGGTTGATCATCTTGTTGCTGAATGCCAAAACACATTTAATTTGTTTGGAAGCTGGAATAGAAAAATAACACAAATAAAAGCCAAATATGCTTTCAGCCCAGTAAAGGATTTCAACAGTGTTTGTGTGGTGTTTGCTTCCTAACATCTTGTTGCCAAATGACAAGATGTATGTAATTTGTTTGAAGCAGGAATTAGTTAGTAGCTTATTCCATGCATGGCAGATGCCAAGTTTTCAGGAAAGGGCTTTCCTATAAAATATCATAAAATATGTGGAATTGTAATCAAATCGTGGATGTGGAGGACTCCTCCTCTGGCATGTATTTAGCTCTTCCTCAGAATTACGTATACGTACACCTAGATAGGATAGGCAAGCAAGGGGGTCTTGCCTTTGCCTTTAAGAATCAATTCAAATTCCCTACCTTCCAGCTGCAAAATTTAGAAGGTGCAGAAGCATACGGTTTTTGAGTATCTACCTCTGCACAATCCTTCTTTGCCAGTGTTCTAATTTACCGGCGGCCTGGTTATGCCAGCAAATGTATTAGTTCCTCAGACGAGGCTTTGGCTCTAAAGATACAGCAATACGCAAATTTTACGGTCTTAGGATAATTAAACTCACATGTTGATGGTGCATATGACTCTTTGGCAAAATCATTTATTGAGATTTTAGATTTTATTAATCTGTTAGTGAAGCCTACTGGCCCTACCCATAGGACAGACTGTATTATTGATTTGATTGTGTCTAATATTACCATCTTAGTGGCACACCCAACGGAGGTACTCTGGTCAGATCATTGTTTAGTGCCCTTTGCCAGCAGGGGTTAGAATTCCAGTTGTTAGTTCTCTCATTTCGAACAAACATTAAAGAATTATCATATGAATCTAAAAACGGCTTAGACCAATTTTTATTCTAAGAAAATAGGAAAAGCTAATAATATCCAAAAGAGAGTTCTTTAAGATTGCATCCATTGTGTGTGTCTAACTGTGAACCTGGACTTATGTTCTAGGCTTGGAGAATTGATTGAAGCCAAAATTTCTGAAATTCAGTTGAATCCCCAGTTGCAGGATTTCACCTCAACCAATTAACCATCTCCTATATCACAGATACTTCCCCCAGACTTACAATTTTTGCAATGCAATCCAATTGACCAGGAGGAGCTAAAAGCACGTTTTAGAATTGTAAATCTGGCTTCCCTGTGGACCCCAGTCCGCCTCATATCCTGAGACAGGTTGGAGATATTTTCAATACAGTTTATCTTAACCTGTTTAGCTCCTGACGGCATTCGGGCCTAGTCCCTAACATTTGGAAGTGGACAAATGTTGTCCCTCTTTTGAAAAGACCCACAGCTGATTGTTCAGTTCGATCTAATTTTAGACCTATTTCTCTCCTATCTGCAACTTCAAAGATTTTAGAAAATATTGGCTATACACAAATCTCAGAGTTTTTGGAAACGTTCAAGCCATTCCATCCATCTCATTCTGGCTCTCGTTCTCGTCACAACACTGAAACAAAATTGCTGGAAGTAGCAGACTCGATTAGGATGACTCTGGATCTTGGTCATAATGCCACCTTGATCTTATTAGATCTTTTGATGCCATTTGAAACTGTCTCCCATGATATCTTCTTACAACGTCTTTCAGCCCTTCAGGTAGGAGGGCCGGCCTGAACTGCTTCAGTTCCTTCTTGAACCTTATCTTAGAGAAAAGGCTGTCTTGAGGAACCTTTAGACTTCTGATATCAAGACACACAAACTTGGGGTTGTGCAAGGGTCTGCAATGAGACTGACCTTGTTCTTTATATTTATATATAAATATATATGTCCCTACTTACATATTTAGTGGAATCTTTTGCCATACAAATTATCTTGTATGTGGATGACACTCAGTTACTGCTCGCTTATGAGGGTTATTTGCCTCAGCAAAAAAAGCTTTCTTGAACTGTATGAGGGCAGAATCAGTTGGATGAGAATAGATAATTTACAGTGCAACCCAGATAAGACAGAAGTACTGTTATTTGGCCCCAACTCATTACCAGGATGGATAGGGAGATAGCCGAGGAGATGTCCAGCATCTCCCCTGCCTACAGCGATTGCTAGAAATCTAGGGTTTTGGTTTGATTATCACCTCTTTTTTGAAGCTCATGTCTTTTTTTGGTGGTGAGGTCTTGTATTTGGATAATGAAAGTGTTAAAATGTTTCTGACTTTTTCCATTGGGAAGCTCGGAGGTGAGTTGTTCAGGCTCCAATTATCTCCTGACTGGACTATTCAAACGTATTGTATCCCTGCAATTGAATACACTCATATTCCTAATGACTTATAACTGAACCAACCTGTTCACTGTGAAGGTGTATGGTTACCAGATCCTTTGTCAGTTGTTTCATTCTTATAGTTATTGAGAGTGTTTGTGCTTTTGTTCTATACCTACAGCATGAAATAGAATTCAGCAGGGTCTAACACAATTTGTGCAGCTCTGCAGGTTTCAAAACTGGGGTCCTGACAAACAACTAGTTTATCATGAACAAGACACAGAAATTTCAATGTATTTAATATGCACCTCCAAACTAATTGTACACAATGGGAAAACATATGAAATCATAATCTTCAAGCTAAATTATGATTTTCATGTTCACAGTTTCTCCCACAGATTATGACCCTGCTCAGATCTCTGAATCACTTTCCTCTATGCCTCTGTGTAATAATTTAAGGTCAGGTATGTGTTACACCATATGAGAAGCAACCCCTGATTCATAGGTAATTTTAGGAAGTTGCAGCTGTCGTTTGTTTGAAATGACACGTATAATTCATTCTTTAAGAGACTTATACTTCCCTCCTGATGTGTCATTCTTATGGAGGTTTAGAGAATGAAATGGGCTTACTATTGTTAAGTGTTTCTTTAAGCTTTGGTGCTGTGGTCTGGTGTCATGCCTCAGGAAGGAAGTTAAACTTTCTAACAGATTCATTTATTATCTTCTGTTTTCATTGTTGACCCACAGATAGTGCTAGAAACAGTGCTAGTAATCCCACTTTTCAGATAGGATGACAAAACATTTTTGACTGGTGCTTGTTCATGTCCTGAGGCAGCAGGCTCAGAAACAAAAAGAGTAAAACTTCCTTTGCTGTTTCCAAGCTCTGACAATAATGCTCTAATTCAGAGAAATATCGGGTTAAACAAATACACTTCACACACTGCAGGCCTATAAAAACAAACTGTGCACTACAGCAGCAAAGCCCATCATGATATGGCCTCATGGTGGTAAGTTAAGGTAGTGTTTGGTGCAAACACTTTTTTCCCTCTGTTTTATAAAATAGGTATCTGGAGGTTTTAATGAGTGACAAGAATGCTTGTGATTATTAGATGTGCACCATCCTGTTATGCTGGGGGTACGTTCCTTTGTTTTTTGTGAGGCTGTGTTTTTGTGCTGCAATGTTGCACCATGGTGATGTTGTGGTGTACTGCAGTTCCTGAACTGGGTTCTGTGAAGACTGTTTTGTTATTTAGTGCTTTGTTATATTGTATGTTGCTTTACGTAGGTTACTGTGTTATGTTCTGCAGCTATGTCAACAAATGCTGCTACATTTCCAGCCAAAACCAGCACATGCCTTGAAAGTTCCTGTTACAAGCAACACTCACCTCTCTCTAGGGTGGCAAAATAACACTGTTCCAAATCTTCCACTACTTAAGACAGCAGTTAGCCCAAAACGGTTTTAGAATCCATGTCCTAAATTCTCTCTTTCAGTGCTCACTTTCTGTGCTCAGGGCGTGCTTGTGATAACAATGTAATCCATATCACTACCCAGTTGGCTGAAAGAATAGCTCCTTCTGTTACTTGCTCCTCCCACTGCAACAATTTATTTAATGGAGGTAATTGTCAGCAACACGAAATAAAGAAATGCTGATAGATAGGTGCAGTAAAACAGTTATAAAGCACTGATATAGCATTGGGGGTTGATCATCTTGTTGCTGAATGCCAAAACACATCTAATTTGTTTGGAAGCTGGAATAGAAAAATAACACAAATGAAAGCCAAATGTGCATTCAGCACAGTAAAGGATTTCAACAGAGTACGTGTGGTGTTTGCTTCCTAACATCCTGTTGCCAAATGACAAGATGTATGTAATTTGTTTGAAGCAGGAATTAGTTAGTAGCTTGTTCCAAGCATTGCAGATGCCAAGTTTTCAGAAAAGGGCTTTCCTATAAAATATCATAAAATTTGTAGAATTGTAATCAAAACGTGGATGTGGAGGACTCCTCCTCTGGCATGTAGTTAGCTCTTCCTCAGAATTATGTATACGTACACCTGGATAGGATAGGCAAGCAAGGTGGGTCTTGCCTTTGCCTTTAAGAATCAATTCAAATGCTCTACCTTCCAGCTGGAAAAATTAGAAGGTGCAGAAGCATACGGTTTTTGATTATCTACCTCTGCACAATCCTTCTTTGCCAGTGTTCTAATTTACCTGCTGCCTGGTTATGCCAGCAAATGCATTAGTTCCTTAGACGAGGCTTTGGCTCTAAAGATACAGCAATACGCTAATTTTATTGAGATTTTAAATGTTATTAATCTGTTAGTGAAGCCTACTGAACCTACCCATAGGACAGACCATACTATTGATTTGATTGTGTCTAATATTACCATCTTAATGAACACCCAACGGAGGTACACTGGTCAGTCATTGTTTAGTGCCCTTTGCCAGCAGAGGTTAGAATTCCAGGTGTTAGTGCTCTCATTTCGAAAAACATTTAAAAAAATTGTCATATGAATCTAAAACTGGCTTAGACCATTTTTTATTCTAAGAAAATAAGAAAAGCTAATAATATGCCAAAAGAGAGTTCTTTAAGATTGCATCCCATTTGGTGTCTCTTACTGTCAACTAATCAACCATCTCCTATACCACAGGTACTTTCCCCAGAGTTCAAATTTTTGAAATACAATCAGATTGACCAGGAGGAGCTAAAAGCGGGTTTTAGAATTGTAAATCTGGCTTCCCTGTGGACCCAAGTCCACCTCATATCCTGAGACAGGTTGGCGATATTTTCAATACAGTTTATCTTAATCTGTTTAGCTCCTGACTGCATTCGGGCCTAGTCCCTAACATTTGGAAGTGGACAAATGTTGTTGCTCTTTTGAAAAGAACCACAGCTGATTGTTCGGTTCTATCTAATTTTAGACCTATTTCTCTCCTATCTGCAACATCAAAGAATTTAGAAAATATTGGCTTTACACAACTCACAGAGTATTTGGAGACGTTCAAGTCATTCCATCCATCTTAATCTGGCTCTCGTTCTCGTCACACCACTTAAACAAAATTGCTGGAAGTAGTAGACTCAATTAGGAGGACTCTGGATCTTGGTCATAGTGCCACATTGATCGTATTTGATCTTTTGATGCCATTTGAAACTGTCTCCCATGATATCCTCTTAAAACGTCTTTCAGCCCTTCGGGTAGGAGGGCCGGCCTGAACTGGTTCAGTTCCTCCCTGAACCTTAGCTTAGAGAACAGGCTATCTTGAGGAACCCTTAGACTTCTGATACCAAGGCACTCAAATGTGGGGTCCTGCAAGGGTCTGCACTGAGACTGACCTTGTTCTTTAAATTTCTATATAAATATATATGTCCCTACTTAGATATTTAGTGGAATCTTTTGCCATACAAATTATCTTGTATGTGGATGATACTCAGTTACTGCTCGCTTATGAGGGTTATTTGCTTCAGCAAAGAAGGTTTTCTCGAACTGTATGAGGGCAGAATCAGTTGGATGAGAATAGATACTTTACAGTGCAACCCAGATAAAACAGAATTACTGTTATTTGGCCCTGACTCATTACCAGGATGGATAGGGAGTTAGCCGAGGAAATGTCTAGCATCTCCCCTGCCTACAGAGATTGATAGAAATCTAGGGTTTTGGTTTGATTCTCACCTGTCTTTTGAAGGGCATGTCTTTTTTCGGTGGTGAGCTCTTGTATTTGGATAATGAAAGTGTTAAAATGTTTCTGACTTTCTCCATAGGGAAGCACAGAGATGAGTTGTTCACGTTCCAATTATCTTCTGACTGGATTATTTATTTTATTTATCTGATTCAGTGTATGCAAAGTGAGGAACATGGCAGTCCATCTTTTATTTAAACTTTCCAGATGGACCTCCACTTCTTTGTATTTGAAAAAGCTTCATTGGTACTATGTTAGAAAGAGAATTGCATTCAAGGTTCTGGTTTATCCAGACATGAGCGCCTTTCTTTCGGGACCCCGCATATTGATAATTGATCCAGCACACACCTCCCCCCCCTTGACACTATGCTTGATGGTGTCGTTGAGACTAGCCCATCGCTCTGGATTGTAACGCGCCCTCCGGCACTCCCCCACCCTTCTGTTCACTCCCCTCTTAGCCCTTTTCATTCCCTCCTCACTCTTTTCTCCCCTTTCTCCCCCTCTCAAGGACATTCCCTGCTATGCTCTCCAACGCATCACCCTCCTTACTGCCTCTTTCAGTAAATGGGGCCTCCCTCCCTCCCTCCTGGTTGAGAAGCTGTGACTTTACTGTATGACATGTGCTGTGAATTGTTGCTCCATATGGGTCAGTTAGGTTTACCCTTACTCATTGCCGATGTATAGCGATTATTAGGTCAATGTATGAGATGAATGTATTGCCCTGTTCCCTGTTCTTCTGCCAGCCCCTTAAGTACGTTTTGTTGGTTTTCAATAAAGGATTGCAACACAAACAAATCTCTGGTTTTAGCTCACCAAGCATATTATGGCACGAGTGACAATATCTCACTGCCAGGTTGTGGGAATAATTCTCATCCCAGGCTTTGCGCTCTGGTGACACTCAGCTGCTGGTGGTTACTCGTTCCAAATGGAGTAGAAGAGGAGGGTCTTGATTTTCCGTCCTGGCTGCTCAGACATGGAATTATCTTCCTTTTTATCTTAGAAACATGTCGAATGAGGAGTGTGTTCATAAAATGCTTAAAAACTAATTTGTTTAGCTCACTATGATCCTGTTCCTTGAATTGCTCCTGCCTGCAGCACCGGGACACTCTCTGAGTAGCTGTGCGCTATACAAATTTAGACATTCATTCATTCATTTATGTGTTCATTTGATATTTGATTCAATTGAACTACAGCACCTTGAGACAATGCTTCTTTAAAAGATGGTCCCAGTCTTGATATTCAATAGTTGATGTACATGAATCAATCTCGTAAACCTATGTGTGTCATATGCTAACAATAAAGAAATTAAGGTAAATATATATTGTATAGTACGTTTTCCCTGGGCGCTCAAAAGCACTCAACTGTTGTTCTCAGGTTATCATTAATACAAAAGCCAAGGCTTGAATGGCTTATTCCTTGACATAGTAGAAGTGATTTCTCAAAGTGAAGGATTTATTATTTGCAGCTATTACTGTTAACTCTTTCCAGAGGTATGACATTGACATTACAGGCACTAAGGATTACGTGGATATGAAGCTTTCACACATCCATGTGTACTTCCCTGTCTTTCCATTCATCTGCATGCCTGTTGTTAGAACTGTGGGTCTCTAGTTGGCAATGGTATACACCTTTGTCCAAATAGGGACCCTTGCTTCTAGTCAAGGAAAGGGGATTACACTCCTGGATAACCCCTGCTCACCCCCTTGGTAGCTTGGCATGAGCAGACAGGCTTATCTCAGAGGCAGTGTGTTAAGCATTTGTGAACACATGCAGTAATACAGTGAAAACACTACAAATGGACACCACACAGGTTGTATAAAAATAAGTATTCTTTATATAGACTTAACACAAGAACACAAACGACAATAATCCACAATACTGTACTCAAAATAGACTTAAAGATGGTAGAAGTAACTTAGTTCAAGTTGATGATAAATGCGACACGTTTCTCACAAAAGTACCTTGAATGCATAACACAAAACAAACAAAAGGTTCGCAGGAAGGGTGATGCGTCGGTTCCTTGCTTCAGGGGAGGCGATGCGTCGCTCCTCAATGCTAGCTCAGCGTAGGGGATGCGTCTTGTTCCTTACCGGAGAGGAGGTGATGCGCTGATTCTCATACAGCGTTCCGGTTAGGATGCGGCAAGATGGCGCCTCGATGCGATGCGACAATCCTGTGCAATGCGATAAGATGGGGCCCTTGAGGCAATGCGATGATGTGAAGACGATGCGTGCACGCCTGACAGCCGTGTGGCAAACCCTGTAACTCTGGAGCTGCAACAGGCCCTGCGACACGCTTCTCCGGTGATGCGACGACGACCCTTGCGGTGGCGACACGCTTCTCTGCTGATGCGATGACAAACAACTGCTGCAAAGAGACGCTTCTCTGGTGATGCGGCGGTGTCCTCTGCGGCGGCGACACGCTTCTCCGGCGATGCAACAGCAAAGCTGCGACCGCGTCACGCTTCTTTATGTTGAGTCGCGCTTCCAGCTCCCAGCGACACGCAGTTTTCTGCAGACAGAATTACCAGCAAGGAAATTCAGAGGGGAGCTGGTGGTGAAGTCTTGTAGCCCTGAGACTTCAGCAGGAGGCAAGCACAAGTTCAAGCCCTTGGAGAAATATTCTACAAGATGATGAAAGGTCCTTAAAAGTTCCTTCTCCTTTCCTTGGCAATAAAGAAACCACTGCAGCCCAACCCAGCAAACAGCACACTGGCAGAGGTGCAGTCCAAACTCCTGCAGCTTCCTTGGTTCTTTTCCTTGGCAAAGGTTTGTCTTGTTTTCCCAGAAGTGATCTAAAGTCTTGGGGTCTGGGCCCCAGTATTTACACCAGGAAATCATTTGTCCTCAGAAGGCAGAGGGTCCTGTACCTAATCCAAACCATTTCTGGGTGCATTCTGCCAGTGCACACCTTCTTCCTTTGTCAGTGTGGGCCAGGGTCATCAGACGCACCACAGGAGGTGGAGCCAGCATTATGGAACGCAGGCACATGCCCTATTCAGGCCCAGGTGCTACTCCTCCCACCACTCCCAATGCAGATAGGTCTTTTCAGCCTAGTGCTGCCTTGCCCTGTCTCCTGGAGCCCCCCAGCCCCTGTCACTCACAAAACCAGATATACAATACACAAGCTAGAAGAGGCAGGCTGGATGGTTAGGCAAGAAAATACCTATGTTCTAAAAGTGGTATTTTCAAACACAGAATGTTAAAACCAACTTCACTAAAAGATGTATTTTATCATTCTGAGTTCAGGCATTCTAAATTCGAATTTCTACCATGTTCCCTGGGTCAGTTAGGATTATAAAATGTTATAATCAAACGGCCCATCCTGGCGTATGGGGACAAGTAGCCTTGCAATAGTGAAAAACAAAATAGGCTGTAATTCACTATCAGGTCATGCCACACACATTAGGCATGACGTACATTTTACATACGATGCACCCTGTCATAGGGCCTCCCTTAGGTGTGTCTGATATGTAGAGAAGGGAAGGTTTTAGGGACTGGCAAGTGGGTGCACTTGTCAAGTCGACATGGCAGTCATAGACTGCACACAGGCTCTGCAATGCCAGGCCTGAGACACACTTTACAAGCTGCTTCTGTGGGTGGCACAACCAGTGCTGCAAGCCCACCAGCAGCATTTGATTTACAGGCCCTGGGCACACATGGTGCACTATACTAAGGTCTGACAGGTAAATCAAATAATCCAATCATGGAGTCACTAATCAATAAAGGAATTTAAAATAGGGAGCACTTGCACTGTGGCACTAAATTGCAGTGGCACAGTGCCCAAAGCATCTAAACCAGCAAAACATATCAAAAACAGAGGAGGCAATCAGCGAAAAATGGAAGGGAGACTCACGCCAGTGGTACCAGGTCTAACACCTGTCTATGAGAAATGGGGCTGTTGGTTGACTGGGTTGTGAGCCCTGGCCAAGCAACAGCCACAGTCCCTTGCAGAGTGAACCACAAAAAGTCACTGAATTAACCTGTGCTTAACGCTGGCTTGCTTGGTACTAAAAGCAGTCTGACGTAACTTAGAGGGATTGTGTAAAGTATTTATGCTGGAAAAAGACAGTAATAAATTAAAAATACAAAACGTGAAAAATTCCCAAACCAATTTAGATAAATACAGTAAATTCTAAATTGTTTGACAACAAAACAACAAAAATCCAATCAGTAGAACCGGAGTTATGAATTCTTTAAATTTTCAGTGAAAACTGGTGCCTAAATGATCAATGCTCCAACCACACCAAACTTGGTTGCGTGAGTCCGGTTCAAAGTAATTGAATATGGCTGACCTTAATGGAACGCAGTTCAGATACAAGAAGTGGATTGGGCCTGGTCAGTGCTTATCTTCAGACTTATAAACATTCTTTAAAAAAAAAAAGTTTCTGAGAAAGTGAAGTTGAGCAGGACAAAGCAGTAGGAGGCATCGTCTTCGGATGGCCTTGGGTCAATGCCATGGTGAAGATTTCTACATTCAGACTTAGGGCCTTATTTAGATCTTGGCAATCTTACCACCATTCCACCACGGCGGCGGTCCCAAATACTACGCCAAGTTGACGGTCTTTTGCCTGTCCACGTCGAAGGAGTGTTTCCCGCCACGGATGCGGCACACCGCTGCTGACTCAGTGGACTCCATTGCTGGCGAATAGTACTCCGTCGCCGGCAGGGCGGCGGGTTCCTGCTGAGCAGATTGAGATTTCACAGTTGTGCTGGGAGTCTCCTAGCAGCAGTTCCCCGGTAGAGTGAGTCTGTCACGGTATGCGCTCAACAATGTACCATTACTATGGCCTTTAAATAAATGCTAGTAGAAAACACATGATGTCCATTGGCCAAATGGAAACACCTGCAGACCACAATATAAAACAGACTCCATTTCAGACCATGATCCTTTGACATTCCACTGCACCACGACATTTTCTACATTTTGAGAGTTAAGTGAGGTTATTTTGTCCCGTTGCCACTTTCTTGTCCTTGTATCTTCTTTTATTACTTTGTGGTTAATATTTTTATTTAATCAAATTATTTTGCACAATGACTGGCCCCAAACTCCTCGTGTTACTAAGGGAGAGTTGTCAGTCATGGTGGATGAAATCATAAAAGTAGAGCCATAAATGTTTGGATCCCAAGTCTAAAATACACCCCTATCTCAGAAAAGGCAAATGTGGCGGGCCAGAATAGTCGAAAGAGGGAATGCTGTAGCTAACAACCTGCACACACAGGAGGAAATTAGGAAGAGGTGAAATGACCTGCAGGGGAGGTGCATTCCCTGGCCTCCAAGCATCACCTGGAGGCACAGAGGACTGATGGTGGTTCTTCCAGGGCCCCCTTACAACTCATGCCCTGGGATGAGAAGGTCTTGCAGATCCTACATCATGATGGATTGACAGGAATACCTGGTGGAGTGGAGTCAGGTAAGTTACACTTTACAAACTCTCACTAAACCCCGATGTCCTGTGTGCTTCAAAGTTGGCTGTTGCTAATGTTTTCTGCACATATTTTCACTACATGGAAACCTCACACCCCTGTTTCTGATGATTTTGATTGTCTGTGTGAATGTATTGTGTTGCATTTAAGATTACAGTTGTCAATCTCCATTACATGTCACATGATGGTATGGTGTCTGTAAGTGTTACAACACCAAATAACTCATTACCCATATGTATATTATATTGCAAGTGTCTGCCCCATTTCACCTGCATATTTTCCACAGGTGAGTTTCACGAACCATTTTGCAAGTGTTGGGAAGTTGTCTATGAAATGACTACAACTACAATGATGCCCTGTTTCTATTTTGTCAAAAGAAAATTCTTATGTCATATTGCTCATTCTCTATTTCCTAACAGATTTCAACAAATGGTAAAGTGTCATGTGGTGATCAATCCCTATTCAATGCTCTTCAGAAATGGTTTCTGTTTTCTGAATGTTGTCCTGTTTTTATCAACCAATTGAATTGATGTCATGACTTTCACAAATCAAACTGTGTTGACACAAACATTGTGAGGTATGTAAATTACTATGCTGAATTGAAGTACTACTAAAAATTGACTCTGAAGTGTTTACATGATGACTAATGCCAAACATCGTCCAAGTTGTGGAAATGCCTGTTTTGAAGTCAGCTAGGCATAGGAATTGTTAATTACATTTCACCTCTCCACTGTGTTGGGCTGAATGGTGAGGATATGTTAGGTCTACTTCCTGAACATTTCATGACATCTTATTACCTGCTTATTTGAAGTTGTATTGTTTGAAATTGCTAAAGGTTAGGGTACAATGTGCGATACCACTGAAAGCTATCATCACAACAATCTCTACCTATTTTTACTTCAAGGTATCTACATTGTTTGTCTCAAAAGATTTGAATGTACAATATGCACTTTTACTGATAAAAATGTTCTCAATTTCTCAATAGGTCCAACTGGCAGAGCAGGTGGCCAGGAATCTGCGACTGAAGATACCTACTCTCCAGCTCAGTGTCAAGCCATCAGTGAGGAAAACACTTCTGGCAATCTGGATGACAACGAAGAACCTTGTCCATCTGGTCATTATGGACAGACGGCACCAGTGAGATTCACAGAGCCCACATTGAGTACCACCCGCAGCCACCCTAGGACCTGCAACAGTGTGTGCAGAAAGTGACATCTTACTTGCATGGTATGCCCCCACTTTTTGCTGAATAGCTGAATGTACTTTGACTGAGTGTGCCCTGGGCTCCTGCCAATCAGGTGCCCACGACCTATGTTCCTTCCCTAAAACCTAAAACCCAAATTGGCAAACCCTGGCAACATGCCAGCCCCTGGTAAATGGTACCCTAGTTACCCAGGGCCTTGTGACCAGGGAAGGACTCTAAGGGCTGCAGCACTTATTGTGCCACCCTTAGAAGCCCTATACCCTAACACAAACACACTGCCCTTGCAGGCTGAGTGTCTGGGTACAAGACAAAACAAAGAGTCGACATGGCACACATCCCTGTGTGCCATGCCCACAACCTACACTGCCCTGGCACACATCAGCCACCCCTCTAGCTGGGTGACCTATGTCAGTGGTGTGGGCAGAGGAGCATGAGCCCTGTGTCTCTACAGTGCCCAGGTCCATTCATGGGCACTGTAAGTGCAGTGCTGCCATTTAGGAGTATAATGTACTGGGAGCTCATCAAACACGAACTCCACAGCACCATAATGGCAACACTGAAGACTGAGACGTTTGGTATCAAACTTCTCAGCACATTAAACCCGCACTGATGCCAGTGTGAGATTTAATGTACAAGGCACCACAGAGGGCATCTTAGAGATGCCCCCTGAAACCTAACCTACAATCCATGTCTTGTCTGAGAGGCTGCCTAGGCTGCCACACAGCAGACATGTTGCTGGACCCCTGGGTGGAGAGACCCCCACTCTCCTGGGCCTGCAACAATGCACATCCTGTGCGAAGTGCTATGTCTCCTCCCCCAGGATGGGCAGGGGGAGGCTTCAAAGGCATGCTGCCTTTGTGAGCTTCTCCAGGCCACTTCCTGTACTCAGCAACTGGCCCCCACCGGTTCTGACCCCCGCTCTGGTGGGAAGACTGGCCGGAAACTCCAAGTAAGGACAGGGGATGTGCCAGGCCTTCCAACCCCACGCCTCAGGTGGGGGAGGCGAGGTGAAGCACATCTCCGGGCCTGCACCATCTTGAAGATGGGGAGCCCTACCCAATCAGGACTAGGCCACTGCCCCCTCCCACAGGAGAGTGGCAGGATAGGGGGTGTACCCACCCCAGGACAGGGACCCAGTGGTCCCTGCCCTTTACCTATCTGTAACGCCCGTAAATTTAGTATTTGGGGGTACCCTGAACCTTCCTTTGTCAGGAGTGAATGGGTCAGATGGGCATCTAGGCAAGAAAGACACCAAACCAGACCTCAGTACACACATCTCGTCTATGGGAGGGTGCGCCGAGTCCTTCCCCTGACTCTGGTTTCCCTATTGATGAGAATTCTTTTAGGAACATGGTCGCAGAATTCCAAGATGGCCGCGCTCGACCGATGCGGAGGTTATCGGTCTAGTCTTTCACTCGCGAGCGACCGCAGCTATGCTAGCGCCCACTCGCGAGTACCGTTGCGCACTTCAACTGTTTTCTTGTGAGAAAAGGCAGCGTTAGTGAGAGCGCAGCCTTCCTGAGAAGATTCAACGACTTTTGGGCTTTGGCAGCAAGAAGATGGACAGCTAAGTTACACTAGAGTGTTAATATTAATCGTTGCGCAATTACTTTTTGATTGAACTAAACATACAAGTCAGCATAACTCTTTGGGAGAATTAGTTATGGAAGCAACGGGATTCTCCTATAAAAGGGAAACTATTTATGCATGGGATTGAACTTTTTGAGTCACTGAATAACTATAGTCAAGTAGGCAATTGAAAATTTGCATATGGATATTGTCTACCAACTTTGGAGATAGAAATAAATCAAAAAGTAATTGTACTTACCATCACTGACTTCATTGCTGAGTTACAAGAAGAAAAGGGTTATCAGAACTGTTCTACTAACAGCAAGCAGTAGGACAATAAAGAACAAGTACAGAAGGAAATATCAAACACATGGTTCAGGTGTAAGAAAGGTAACCAAGGAATAATAGGGAGATTGGGATCATTAGCTAACAGAAATTACATACAGTTTGTCTTACAGAATTGGACAGGACAGCACAAACACCCAACCAGAAAAGAATAGAGCTAGATCAGAAGTATCGATCAGCACTATCAAGAGAGCGGCAAATCACTGTGGGATGACAGGTAACATAAGAGTGGTATAGGAAGAAATAGTAGGTAGAGAGTTAATTACTGTGGTTACATGATATTATTTGTTACAGGGTTCTACACCAAGAAGATAGAATCCAGTCAGAAGATGACGAAGCAGTGCAGTCTCTCTTTCTCATGCCAACTCCCCTTTGCCCCTCTCTTCTAGTTGTGAGCATTGAAACTCGCAGCTAGGGTAGTCGGGAATTGAGGAATACGCATCGGCTCCTGTGGAAGCTACAGTTTGTTATAGGTACTTGACATCCTTCCTCAGATTCCAGATTCTAAAACAGCAAAGAAGATCAAGAAGAAAGAAGACCTGCCGTGCAGCTGCTAAGAAGAGGAAGACACCAACTGCTTTGGCCCCTGCCCTACCAGCCTGTCGACCCTCAAACATGTTCCTGCTAAATCCCGGCATCACCTGTGGCCAGCAACCTTGTGACTCTGAGCACCTGGGACTCCCACGAGCAGTGGCTCTGCTCAAAGCAAGTTTCTAACCCCTGGCATCAGCCCGGAACCGCGAACCCTGCACACTCTGCACCCGCCAAGCCTGGCCTGTGCCGGAGTGGACAAAGACCCTGAGGATGTCTTCCCGGTGACTGTGACCCTAATCTGGCACCCAAGGACCCACCTCGATGCTCCTGATGACGCCTGCAGCCTCAGAACCAGGGACCCCCCCAACCGCGATCAACAGAGGGTAAGATTTCCTGACATCAAAAGGCACCCCTGCACCCTTCGCCCTTCAACCCCTGTGCCCGACTCCTGGGTACCTACCTATCCTCCAACTACCCAACTTACCTCTCGAAGTGGTGGTGGCACCTGAAGAATCTTCGTCCCCGAGCTTGCAGCCTTTGATCGTCCTTGAGCTTTCCCATTGAAATCTATTGAGCGCCCGAAGGCTCAAAAGCACCCTGCACCCTAGCTGCCCGAGTGGCCCTGGCAATGCAACTTCTACTCCTACCTACTTCCCCATTTGCCCTGAGCAAGTGACCAGGAGCCCAGCTCCCACAGCTACGTGGCCTGCTAGTCAACAGCCACCAACCAAGGCCCGCCTGCCTCCGATAGGATAAGATTGGGCCTAACTCACTCTGCACCCGGCTGCCCCTGTGCCGCTGAGGGTGTAACAACTGTACTTACCTGACCCGGGAGACCCCTGAGTCTGTGCCCAGGACCTTAACTCTGCCAGTCGAGTACTTACCCAAAAGCCGATAACTCACTTTTCTTCCATAGGGTAACATTGACTGGCTTCTTCTGAAATTTCTTCTAAGTGTGGAGTTTCTAAACATTAAGATATTCACCTAAAATCAACTGAGTAACAAAAATGGAAATACTCACCTGCTATTAGTAGGGGTGGGCGGAATTTGCGTAATCGCGTTACGCAAATGTCCGCGAAACGGTAAAAAATCTCCGCTAACATACAGAAATTCCGCGAGCACGCGGAATTGCTTGTTCGCGATGCTTTTTTCCTGTTCACAGTTGCTGTTTGCGTGCTCGGGGAGAAATATCTCACGAACACGCATTTTGAGAACGCGAACAAGAAAAAAATTCTCGAAGTCGCGGAAAGCAGAATTTTGGGCAATTTCGCGTTCTCCGCGGAACGCGAAATTACCGAAATTCCGCAAATTCCGCGAGCGGAAAGAAATTTACCGCCCAGGCCTAGCTATTAGGAGAGATCCCGGTGCTGGATCTTGGGGCCCAGCACTGACCCTGAAAATTACTTACAACCGTACTTACCACTAACTGAATTTTCTCCCATAGGAAACTATTGACTAAGGGTGGGCGTAATGTGCGTAAGGGACCTACACAGAGAGGCACGGAGATGGAACCAATCTCCGCACTCTCCGCATAGTTCCCTTATGCACACCCCGCCTCCCGCCCGCCTCCCACCTGCAGTATTAAACACATACAATAATAAATGTTTAAATAACCTTACCTTATTGGCGGCGTCCCCAGGCTTCAAACCTCTTCCAGCGCGTATTTAATACTGTGGGCGGACAACTTACGCTATGCCCCGAGTGAGCGGAGATTTGCCCTGTTTCTCCACCTATTATCGCGGAAGGGCAAATCTCCGCACATTCCGTGGGCAGAACTGAGTTGTCCGCCCACCCTTACCATTGACTGTTTTTCTGTGAAATGTCTTCTGTGTCGATTTTTGCAAACTACAAATATTCTTTAAAAATCGTACCAACTGTGAAAACGCAATTACTTACCTGTTTTAGATAGATGCCCCAGTACTGAGCCTAGGAGCCCAGCACTGGATTACAAAAGTAACGAGAACATACTTTACCCGTAACTGGAATTTTTTCCCATAGGAAACCATTGACTGTTTTTCTGTCAAATTTTTTCTGTGTCGATTTTGCAAACTTATAAATATTCCTTAAAAATCGCCTGTGTAACTTAAAAGCAGTTTCTCAACTGCTTACAGGTGGTACACTAGTGCTGGATCTAGGATCCAACACTGACCTAGAAAAAGTAACCATAACCCCCACTTACCTGCTAAGTGAATTTCCTTCCTTAGGATAACATTGGTAATTTGATTAGAAAAAGTTTCCGAGTGTCAACTTTTAAAATAGCAAAATATTGCTTAAAAATCACACCAGTAACTAAAACGCATTTACTCACTTGTTTCCAAGAACTGTCCCAGGATTGAATCTAGGATCCAGTCCTGGAGTTAGAAAAGTAATCCTGAAAGTAATCAATTTCACATAACTTAAAATTCCCATTGAGCTCAATGTATTATTGTGTTTGAAATTGTGTTGCCTAAGGCAACACAACTGTAACTATTATCTGCAAAAGTTAATTGCCTATTGCAAAGTATTTAACTAAAGCATCTCATTCTGAGAAAGTATATTTTGATACCTATTGTTGGTTCTAAAATAAAACAACCATATATTTTTTTTATATAAACCATTGGCCTAGACTTCAGTTCTTGAGTGTGTGAGACCATTTGCTGACTGAGTGTGTACAACAAATGCTTTACACTGTCCTCTGATACTGCATTTCTGCTCGACCAAGCTACCACTTTAGAGAGTAAGGTTATATCTAACTTTAACCTCTGCCAAACCTCTGGGGACTGTGGACTCTGTACACACTGTACTTATTTGGGAACAGTATATACAGAGCCACTTTCTCACACTGTGGATCACTCCCTCCCCCTTATGAGGGGGCATCCAGTTGATCTGGATTACATAGGCAATCAGTAGGTGGGACACACCGGTGGAAGAGGGTGAGGTGGGAGGGGGGAGTGAGGGAAGTTTGTTTAGGCTGCATTATAATACTCGGGTCGCGTGGAATGGGTGCACCTCAATAGCTAGCAAGGAATGGGCCTCTGCCAGACTGCTACATGTTATACGGGGTTAAGGCTTGCGGGAGCTGGTCTATAGATAGTTAGCATATAAACACAGTGGATATAGCGATGGGGGCAGGGAGACTCCTGACTAAGAGGGGGCTGTTACCATGATAAGTACTGAGCAGGAGTAATGCCATATTAATTGGCTATTGTAGTGTTGGAAAAAAACTATAAAAACATGTTAAAAAATAAATCAAAAATAAAAATGAGGGGGCATCCATGCATATTACCAGGAGGTGAGAATGGCCAGAGCTCTGCCACCACTAGCAAGAAACCCTGATCCTATTTTCCTCCAGTGTGTGCTTAACATTCCCTCTGTGGACTATTTCTGGACACATTTGCCTTTTGGATGCCAGTGGTATTTTGGACTTTGTACTTCAAACAATTTTGACTCTCCAACTATGGATTCATTCACCATGACTGACTTTTTCACTCTTTTGTTTTGCTTTTCATTTTCACCCTGTTTAATGTTATCATGTTTAGTTCAATAACTTTGCAATTAAAAAAGTCATAGACTTGTGTATGCCTCAAATCTATCAATTCATTTGTTTTCTCCTATCATAACTTGGCAATGACAAACATCTAAATATGTGTAAATAACGATAATTTACAAGTAGGTGATGTTTATTCTAAGTTCCCAACTATGACTCCCAGAAATATCATATAATTCAATCATCTGCTACTATTTGTCTGTCAACATTTGCACTAACATAACAATCCATATATGTCACTGATACTCAGTACCAGTTTTCAAATTTCCAGTCCCAGACCTTCCCAACATGGAAGAAGGGGATATAAAAACAATCAGATTGAATAATCAAATGATCACTGACTCATGTCATCAGCTGGAGCCAGATCTCCCGGCTCACATAAGGAATAAGTCATTAATAACACTGATAAACAAAAACATGGCAGTACTACATTTTGGAGACACGGGATCATTACCATCCGTTGTTCCAGTATCTGGTGGAAAGTCACAACCAAGTTTCAGTGATGTGCCACTAGAATTATGTCCTACAATGATGAGTCACATCAACAGCTACATACACTTTACAAACAAAGAGGTTTTGCAAATGTGATGGGAGAATAGTATGATTTGGCTCCACTACCACGTGTGTCCAATGTATTCTTCACATTTTCCATTCAATCAGAGTGCAAGTTGACTTAGTACAAGATTTGTACCCACACAGTCTCTTCCTGTCCTTCCCAGGATCAACTCATGTTCACTTTGTACTTCAAAACAGCACCATACCACCAAATGTCACAACTCTGATATGTTCAAATGAAGATGACATGGTGAAGGAACCTAAAACAGATCAAAACAAAAGGTTTACCAAACATAACATGATAGACAGATTACAAAGTCAACTTTTGGGGGACAGTTTCCCAAAACAATCAGAGATAAACAATGTAACTGAATACAGTAGTCAATGTGTCAAAACTTTAATTAACAAACACCTTTAGTCTGATTTTCCCTGAACTTACCCTTGCTAACAAATTACTACCACTTACTTCTCTCATCATCACATCAATATTTGGTGCAACGATGAAAGTGACAACATGTAAAGATATACTTACACTCATGAGAAAAAGTTGTCGATGAGATCTCTACGTAAGTCATCTCCTTCCTCTTCACCACTATCATCTTCTTTTGACATTTCAGGATCCTCACCCGGTGGCTATTTATGGTCGCCATCCTCTGCGATGCAAGGGATGTTTCATGGCAGGGTGATTTTGTGGAACATGCACCAGGCCATAGTGTTTTGCACACCTTGTCGGTGAGTATAGAAGGACTCCACCAGTTTTATCCAGAAAACAAAATCTTGCCTTTAGGAGCTCAAAAGGCCACTTTGCTGACTGCTGTGTCCTACCATCGGCCTCACTGAAGCAGACTTTCCCTGATGTTGTTGAATTCTTCAGCGGTGCCAACTACCATGGTCGGTTGGGGTAAGCTGAGTCTCCTAGATAGAAGACAAAAAAGTATTAACATTTTTTACACAATTACAGATTATTCATATAGACATTTACCAAACAATATTGTGAAAGATTGTACTGACCAACAATCCAGGCCCTCTCAGGTCCAAGTTGTGACATTTTGCAGGGGTTTACAGCTGTTATTTAGTACAACGGAATCATAGGAAGAGCCGGTGAAACGTTCAAAGATGCTTGTGTGCCATCAATTGCTCCAACCACATGTGGTAGGCAGCCAACACTGTAAAAGTCCCCCGTCAAATTTGGCTAAATCCTGCTGCTGTGTAAACTGGATGAAGCTGCTGATGTGTGTCATCAATGAATATAAAATTTCTTGTAGCACACCACTAAAAGTTGGTTGTGGCATTTCATCAGATATAGCCACAGTGTATTGGAAGGATCCTGTGGCCACAAAATGTATGACTGCCAAGAGTTTGACAACTGGTGTTATAGATATGAGGCTTCTGTTGGGAGGCTGAAGATATTTCTCCAGCTGATGACATAAATCCAGTATAGTTTGCCTATTCAACTTGACCTTCTTGATTATATCCCTTTCTTCCTTGGTGGCAAGGTCTGGAAATGGGTGGTACACCTGAGGCTGTCGTCATCCTCACTCTCCCAAGGTTCATATGTCTGTATTGGAAAATTCATTTGAGCGTTTGACACGTTTTCCACAGCAATATATTTGGTAACTAACACTAAAGTCATGTAGTGCTCCAAAATATATATGGTTTAGCTACATATTTGAATCCATTTGCTTTTTGTCCTTTATTCTTCACAAAGTACATTTATAGCCTAACTTACATTTTAAAAAATTGTAAATAATACATTTCAAATGTATTATTTACATATCATTTAAAAAAAATCTTTCCTCCAAAAAACAGTTAACTGAGGTGTAAATAACACTACTCTAATATCACTTTTCAGCACAGTGACGCATTACATATAAATGTCTTTTTTAAAGAATGAGGGTCCATCAAAGTTTGAATATGTAAACAAACTAGCTCCCATTTTGAGTGGTGGTCACAAACGTAACAGTCACAAACACACTATTTTGAACTTCGAAAACGCCGGGTGCCTGACCTCTCCGACAGGACATTTGGAATTAGATGGACGTTGGTGAAAGTAATGTGCGAAGGCCAATGGCTGTATCTGTCAATGCTAACGATCGTGTACGTCACATACATGTACACAGCAGTTGTAAAAGAAAGCTCACTTGCCTCCTAACACTGCTGCCACCAAGACTCCCTCCACTGTTGCTGCTGTTTCAAGGATGCCAGGTCAAGCAGGTAAGAGGGCCACTGCCTTCTCACCAGAGGAGCTGGATTTGCTGGCTCAGGAGGTCCTCTCCCTGTATGGCCAGTTCTATGGCTTACCAGAAGAATAGGTACATGTCTGAAATGTATATGGGAATGTGTCTAACTGTTTTTTTCCATTACCACAGACTACAATGCTGGTTCAAGTTCTTGAGTGAAGTGTAGTTAGTGATGTAAACTGTCATATATTTTGTTACAGACGACAATGATGTTGGGGATATCTAAACACTTCTCAATACTAAAAAACATCAACATTAGTATGAGTTGCTTGTTTAAAGCCCTAGATTCCAACTAGTGTGTATGGGGAGATGTATCTATGTATATGTTCAAATTATATGTCCTACATTGAAAACTCACATCATGGAAATTAGAAAACACATTATATACTGAGGGGCAGATTTATGTTCCCTGGCGCATCCCTGCAAATCAGCATGGATGCGCCAGGGAAGATGCGTCACGCAAGTTTGCCCTTTCGCCTCCGCAGATGCGCCGCATTTACAATGCGGTGCATCGTGGCACAAGGACAAGCAGATACGTGATGCATCGCCGGCGTAAGGTTGGCGCAGTGCTGAAGTTGCGTCGCAAGCGCGATGCAACTCCAGCACTGTTCCAACCTACCCTATCCCTAACATGGTGCGTCAAGCCTTACGCCTGCTTCAAGCAGGTGCAGGGTTTTGACGCATCAGCGTTGGGAAAGTGACTCAGTGAAATCTTATAGACTTCACTGAGTCACTTTTTAGGGGCGTTCCTGCGACGGAACGCCCCCCCCCCCCCTGTGTCGAAACGCCCACGTGAAACCTGACGCAGGTTTCACGTGGCGCAGGGCTTTACACCGTGACGCATCTCCATAGATGCGTCACGATGTAAATGGGGCGCAACGTGGCGCAGGGTTTACGCCGCCGCTGCGTCACAAAAGTGACGCAATGGCGGCGTAAAAGGGGCACAAGTCCCACATAAATCTGCCCCTCAGTCTTTACAACTGTACATAAAATGTTTTTCTGTACAAGCAAAATGAAAATGATGTTAGTTATGTGTATGGTCCCATAAATCGCTCAGCCTATATCAGGGCTCTTCAAAAAGTTGTATGGGGCTACCAGTAGCTCCCAGACCCCCTTCAGAGTAGCAGACAGCCTTGAGGAAATTATATAGATGGGTACAAGGTCAATTGTGTATGTTAAAGTTCAGGGAAGGCTTTGTTCTTGTGACATCATGATGACCAGGCTGCAGATAACAAGGCCTGGCAATGAGCAGTGCTTAGTCAGGATAATATGCCAGGCTGGGGCTGAGTCACAGGGTCAAATAACTGAAGCACTTAGGTACATCGGTCATAAGCATATATGTTTGCTAGGTGAAATTAGGAGGTGTGCTTAAAAATATGCCCCTGAATGCTTTTAAATAGACGACAGCTGAAAGGGAGAGTTATCTAACCTAACTTCTTGAGCTAACAGTTTATTTAATTTTACTTCCATTTCAAAGTGTGTCATGTCCAAACTTCAAGCCCTTTACTCACAGTGGCCTCTATTCACTGTGTCATAAGTATATATGTTTAGCCTTCAGTAGTAGAAACACAGGCCCGGATTGGTGAGTTTAGACCATGACATAGGATGAGGGTAGGCAACAGATCCCTACAAAAGTGTGCTTTTGGTCTGCATGTGACAATACACATGTTGTATGCTAACTTATGAGTTATGCTAGGGATAGATTTAGAAAAGATGTTGTTACATCAATACAGACAAACAAAAAGTCATTAAATTATTTTTTATTTTCATTACTTGTATCGATACAGGTTAATGGCTAAAAGAAGTAGAACATATGGAAGACTATCACTGGGAAGCTGTGGTTCCTGGGGGTCTACAAGTGGTGCAGCATACATTGCCACAAGAGGTTGGAGGACCTACGACATTGGACCCAAAAGTCAGCTTAAGTCCAGTAGGGGTGGCATGTGTCCGCGCCTTGACCATGCTAATGGCACGCATTCTTGCGGTGGCCTATGTAGAGCTTGATGGGCAGTTGAGGGCCCATTACCAGCAACAAAGGGGTAAGTTCTTATCAGCGTTTCACATGTTACATGACACATTTCTTGCTACAGGCAGGATTTTGACATCAAAATGAAGGGTAAGCCATATCCAATCCACAAGAAGAGTTCCTGAGGGTGTAAGTTCGGCACAATGGGTATGATGGTGTGCTTTGTCTAATAATTGGTTAGTAGGGATCCCACATGATTCCTGTTCACAACCAATGGACTGTTCTGAGCAGACACATGGCTGCCTAAACTCCATATATACATCATGTTGTTTGATGTCATGAGGGACAGTTGTAATAAACAGGTTAATTGTGCTTATAGTGTCAGGTGTGATGCTCCTTCACTTTTCTGGATGATATAATCCTATTACATGTGGCATAGCATTCTAGGCACCTAGAATACAGAGGATGTACCAAACATCACATTGTTAAATTGGTATTCCACCCAAACAAAAGTGAGCATGTGATCCAAAATGACTAATGGCATCAGTATCAGCAGCTACGTTTTGGAATCAAAACATATCCAAATTATGTACAGCATCAGAAATACTGTTTAAGAGTTAAAAGGGAAAGATTTGCATGACATGTTACTCCTTGACAATGATATGTGTGTAAACCAATCTGTTATAATGGTGATAGTCATACAATTTTTGTTGAATTTCAGACAAGAATGTGTACACATTGGTGACAGAGTGACACATACCCTAAACCATTTCTTAATGTCCTTTGTCATATCAAGATGATAAAGATATGATGGAGATAACTGGAAAACTTAAAGGTATTTTGCAAGATGAATGTTCCAGCACATTTATGTACAAGTATCCCATCAGGAAAGCTCAAAATCAGGCCTAAGTCGTGACTCATTAGGCAACTGTTGAAATGCATCAAGGTGTAATATGTTGCATATTGTGATTTATTTGTGAATCTTCAAAGTAAGTATTATATATGAATTAGTATGTGCAATAATTACTATCATGTTCTACTAAAGTTTGACTACAATGAAGGCCAGCATATTTATTGAAACAATTTCACTAAGATACAACAACCTTCAAATAACTAAAGGTATTTAGGAGTGAAATGTGAGCATTTGTTTTGCTCTGTGCTGAAGTGTATTAGAAATGTTTCAAGGCCTATGTATTTACTTATGCTGTGGAAGTCATTGGTCAATCCACCCAAATATTTGTTTCTGACTGTCTTCAACAGCATAGGTATCTACATAGTATGTGATACATTGCTAAACTACTTCAGTGTAGAAATCATTTATGTTTTGTGAGAATTGACATATATTTTAGTGGATTGTAGTAAGTGTTACCATAGTGAAATGCCCAAACAAAGGTAATATTGGTACAGCATTGCAGTATTTGTTGACACACCAGTCCAGTTCTGGGGGGTCATGCAGTCTCTTGACCCACTTCCGATCGCTCTCTGGAGCTTTCTTTCAGCCCAGTCCATACCTCTAACTACCAAGAAAGGCCCGTTCTGGGCAATACCATCTTGCAACACGATGTAGTCTGGGGCCGGGTGAGAAGAGGGCAGTTGGTACTCCTCACTGAGAACCCCAAAGGAACAATCGATGCAGGGGGAATAAAACAGGGTGGGCCTCTGGGAAGAAAGAGGCACCCCGTCAGGCACACATCCATCAGAGTCACACCCAGGCAATCCAGGCACAATGTCTGGTGCATGATGATACAAGTCGCACCTCGTAATTCCTATATCACAAAACAAAGAGTTGCAAATGCAGCACCTCCCTGTAAATGAGGCACAATATCCGGTGCATGATGATACGAGTTGTACCAGAAACTTCCTGTCATGAACAACGAAGAGTTGCAAATTCCGTACCTCCCTGGAAATTAGACACAACGTCTGGTGTGCGATGATACAAGTCGCACCAGAAAATTCCGGTCACACACACAGGCACATGTTGAGCAATGCCACACAAGGTAGAATGAGGTACTGCTATGGGTCCGCCCTCTTCTCCGAGGGTCACATTCTGTGAATCGAACACCACACACAATGAGCATGCAATTGGCGTGTCGCACGAGAGATGCAGCATGATCGACAAAGTGGGCCACGCTGGATCCCGCAACCAGTGAATCTGCAACAAGACGCTCAGGGGTTTTGAGGTACCCAAAATGCAGGGGCCCCACTACTGTGATGTGGGCACTGCTTTTGGGGCTCCACACAAGGCAGTCTGGCCTCCAGGCACAGTTCATAGCAGGCAGGACACATATTTAAAACATCATTGGTACATGTGTGCACAGATACAGGCCTACAATGACAGACCTGACTTATGTTGAGGAACACCATGTAAGCACTGCTTCCTAACATGTGTAGGAAGGGCCCACACACTTTTACACTTCATTTACAGTGGCAAAGTGTCCAGAGCACTAGGACCACAATGAGAGAATCAACAAAACCCAGGAGGAGTCACGGGGGAAGAGCCAACCTCTCTAGGTAGGGAAAACCCACTTGGGATTTCTTCTCTACCCGGGCAGAGAACATGCATGTGTACCTACACAGTCACTCACCTACCATGTGCTGCACCCCTCAGGACTTACACTAGGGGTGTTCTGATGATAGTTACAGGCCCACTCAGGGTTGGCTACTGAGTGAGAAAGGCCAGCCTTAGCACTATACATTCCTGACAGGCTATTCTGGTGGGCGGCATCATTAGTGCCACGTCCCACTACTAGCCAGTGCAGTACCTACCCTGGGTATGTGGTGTACCTTTTTACAGGGCACTTACAATGGGGCACCCCCTAGAGGGTTAGGTCTTATTCAGGCTGGGCCCAGGTGCAGGTTCAAGGTGGAGGAAGACTTTTGTGTCCCGGTCGCTCTGAACAAGGGACCTGCAAACTAGCCCTTGTGAGTCACTCTGGAGGTCATTTGACAGGTGAAAATCCAGTCCTTGTCCCCAGGCAGAAGGTAGCAGAGCAGCAGGACAATCGAGGCAGCAATACAGCTGGACAGCAGTCCTTCAGAGCAGGAGTCCAGGAGAGTGGCAGTCCTTCCAGCAGCACAGCAGTTCATTCTTTCCACAGGTCCAAAAGTGTACTGAATAGTTGGTGTCTGAGGTCCGACTTTTACCCTGGTGCCCTTCTTCTGGAAGGTGGGAGAAACTTCTGGAAAGGTTCTTTGAAATGCATGGAATTTCCTGACTCCCTCTCCTGCCTCCAAGCTGGCTACTGTGACTATGTGGGGTCGTTAGGTCCTTTGTGTGAAAGTGGAGAACCAAGCTATTCAGTTGCAAGTGAGCCTGTGCTCAGCTCCGCACTGCTATCTTGCCAACAGATGGCCAATTGGGACACACCTGATCCCTCTATTGTGTGACTGTCTGGGAGAAATCTACAAAGTTTTACTGTCAGCTACACCCAGTCCTGTGACCCAAAACAGGCTGTAGGCACAAAGTGTTCAGGCCATAAAAATGCCAACTTTCTAAAAATTGGTTTGTTTTCGAACTGATGGTCTAGTAGTCTTTTTATTATCTTTTTGGTTACCCCTGACAAAGGGCTCAAATAGCCTGAAATTCATTGGGTGGAACTGTGTGAGGTTACTCAACATGAGCTGTTCACCTCTACATGTCAATGTTGAAGCCCGGATGGGCATGCAGAAGGCAGTTGAAAATGATAAAATAAAGTACTACAGTGGAAACTTGCTGTCCTCATTGTGATTGTGAACATATGTAGAAATTTTGGGTGAACTTTTGATAAAATATTGGTTTACAATTGGATAACTTGGAGCACGATATACATAGTTGTTTATCGTGAGGATCAACTCCTACATTTCGCAGTGCGACTGGTGCATAACACAAGTGCCTTTTTGGTTACTTTCTAAGAGTGACATTTTCAAAATTGTAATGTAAATTTACGACCTGACCAATAAAGGGGGGTTATCATTACAAATTCATAGATACCAAACATGGCATGCCTTCCTACTTTCAATTGGTAATTACAGATTATTATAAGTAATAAGGAATCCCCAATGTTATCCATGGGAGGGGAAGGCCTCACAGTAGTGAAAAACAAATTTAGAAGTTTTTCACTACCAGAACACTTAGAACTTAAAAGTGCATGTCCAACCTTTTAATTACACAGCAACCTGCACCATGAGCTACCTAGTGCCTACCTTATGGATGATTTACATGTAATAAAAGGGGAGTGTAAGGCTTGGCAAAGGGTTTTTAATGCCAGGTCGACATGGCAATTTTAAACTATACACAGGCTGCAATGGCAGGCTTGGGACCTGTTTTAAGGTGCTACATAAGTGGATGGCACAATAAGTGCTGCAGGCCCACTGGTAGCATTTAATTTACAGGCCCTGGGTATATGGTATACCACTGTACACGTAAATTAAATATACCAATTAGGTGTATGCCAAAAATCATGTTTAGGAGAGTGTGCATAAGCACTTTAGCACTGGTTAACAGCGGTAAAGTGCGTATGGTCCTAAGGCAAACTAAAACGAATTTCAGCAAATATTGGAGGTAAGCAGGCAAAAGGTATGGGGGAAGACCGCCCTAAGAGTGACAGGTCTAACACTGTCTATGTGTGTTAGCTTGGGTTAAATCTGTGTCTGTCTGTGTGCTTTAGGACTATATGTGTGTCTCTATCTTATTGTATGTGCTTATCAGCCTCGCAACCATTGTGCATTCATGGGCTACTAGTCTTACCTAGCTTCTCCAACCAACCCTCTCTGAGTCTATAAAGGTTCCTAATTTTCTGTCAGGCCATGATTTCTCACACTGTTTATTCCCACCCTAATATTTGCACCTCCTTCCTCTCTTAAACCACTCATTTTATTTACTTTTCTCTGCTTGTCCTCTCCTATTTCCACTGTGCTCACCTAATGCCTTAGGTTGACTACCTAATTCCTCTTTGTTTTAGAGAAGGTAATTTGGTTGAGAAGACTCCCTTCAACATTCTCTTTTTTCCCCTCTTTGTACTCTCCAGAGCTTTGCAACATCATTAGAAATGCATAAAGCACTATAACTGAAATTTCATATGACATGGCTATCAGTTTGGGTGCATGGCTGCCTGTAAATGGGCCGCTATTATGTCATTGGGGTACTTTCATCTGTGGTGTCCTAGGGCTTCTATATCATCGATACTCAAACTTGGAGCCAAGTACCTCTCATGGTAGTTAAGTACCTTGCACTCAGGGTGCCAAGCAGAGCAGCCCAAGGCTGACTCAGGGAGGTGCTGTGTGTTAGAATCTCAGAACACAGCAACACACAACATCACATTTAATGGATTATTGTCCAATTGCTGCCTTTTCTTTCAACAGGAAAAAAAGAATGTAACACACATTCTATTAAATGCTACACACAAATCACAAATATATTCAAGATTTCAGGTGTAATAACATTCAGGAATCTCTCATAAACAAGGTTCACAAGCGAACCAGGGTGCAAATCACCCTAAAGAAATATTACAGTGCTCCACCTCCCCTCTAAATCTTACATGTTCCCATTAATTGTGCACCAGGAGACTCTAACCAGCAAAATAGCAATACCCTAATCTTACCAATAGTAAAATATTAGAGGACTCTCACTATTACAAATATATGCCTACTGACTTTGTCAATGTAGTCCACAATCAAAAAATCAGATTACAACCGATGACACAACATTATTGATTGCAATCCGTCAGCCTGTTAGGTTTACCACAACAAATACAACATTTGTTTATCACAGTAACCAACCCACAGCAATTAGCATAAAGCAGATATATCATAATAAACAAGCAAGCTCTCCAGATTTCAACAGAATCATTTCTTTCTTCAATCAGTTTGTGTGACAACCACTCCTGACCTGCAGTACTAGGAAGTTTCAAACAGTCCCAAGAAATGTGATGCACTGGGTGCTCTGGTCTTCCAAGGCACCTATTACTCTTTCCTACGAGACTTACAGTTCAGAATTTCCCCAGCGCACGGGGTTCTTGTGGATGAGCACCAGTGTTCCTGGTGGAACATCAAGCAAATACATGCAGTTTGTAGGTGCTCTGGACTCTCAGGCTTCCAGTATCCAAATATGCAAATTTATATTCTACTCGTGATTCACAGGGTGGGCCCCTGCTTCTGCTGTGGTCCTGAGGTGAGTTAGCTTTTTCCTTTCAAGCGGCCTTGGTCACTTCACTGTTATTTACAATCTAGGTCTTCCCCTCTCTTCTGTGGCACTCACACACACACCCAGTGCTGCTGAATGAGAGTTGGGTTTCAACCACGTGGTCTTCCTGTCTGCTCTACCCTCCCCAAACACTTCTTTCATTACCAAGCCGTAGAGTCGGATATCCTGCTGCCACCACCTGCCTCCTCTGGTCTTCTCGGTGGTGGGCAGAGTAGTGAACACTTGGAGGATATTTACAAGGAAATTGCACAGTGCAGTGATCCATGCAATTTAGCAGCTCTCTGCTGTGTCATTTACAAAATGCAGGGATGCGCCATTTTTGCAAGAATACGGGCACACCCCTGTGTATTCCCTTGAGCTGGTGCTAAAAAATTCTGCCTAGCACCAACACAGACACCCTTGCGCCATAGTGCATGGGTGCCTGCATTGCCCTCTGCCCTCTGACTCTTTAGATGCTTTTGAGACTCTTGACCATTCTCCTAGAACAATTATGTTAAATCTACCTGGTCCTAATGGGATACGAAAATCAGTATGGTTTGACAAAGGATGCAGGGTTGCTAACCGTCGGCTCAGAGAACTCCTCAATGCACGCTCGAGGAACCAGCAAAACACTGTTTTAGAAAGGTCAGCATACACGGAGACTATCAAGGATAGGAAGCAAGCTATATAGGAGGATACATGAGTGTGCTTTGTTTCCACTTGTAAAGTTATAGACACCAAGTGGTTTTAGGAGTTTAATAATGGAAAACAGGCACCCTCACCACTGTATGATGGTTTACGTTCCAACCTCAATCTGGATAATTGGGTGGTGCATTTTAAGCAGATTAATTCATTAGGACATAGTGATACAGCAGATCTCGCAGAGATGATCCCACTGTTTCCCTTGAGAATCACATGTGAGCTCGAGGAGGTTTGTTCTGCCATTCTGGCTAGCCCATACAACAAGGCTCCCAGGCCTGATGGGGTGCTGTTAGACCTGCTATCCTCAGAGTGGTCTTCCTCTGGACTTTTTCTCTTTTGCCTTCACGTTTTGCTTATTCTTTTTGTTAGCCTCAGGAATCTGAGCACTTTACTACCGGGCAAACCAACCTTGAGAGACTATCTGGTCATGAAAATCAACGATGAGCCCGAGCCCTATCTTTCTCTTGTGAGAAAACCATGGGAAAGATCTCTTTTAAGTTTTTGTTGGGCTGAATTAAAACACATCTTTGCTTTCCACCTGGCCAATTTGACCCAAGTTCCATATTGATTTTCCCTTGTAATGATAGTTCCTTAAATACATTGACGCATTTTGTTTTATTGTGTAATTACTGTGATCCCTTTCGGCGCAGGTACTTTTTACCAGTTCTTAAAACTCTGGGCTTTTGCCAACAAAGACCAGCTTCCTTTTATCTTCAAATGTTATTCTAGCCAGTTGTCTGTTTCGCTGTTGGGGCTTTTTTTAAAAGTGCCTTGTATTGCCAAAAAATATTGAATTCTTAACACAAACTGGGCCAGATGTACGACCATTGGATTTAGCAGCTCGCAATTTGTGACAAATTGCGAGTCGCAAATTGCGAGGTGCTAAATCCAATGTACAACAGTGTCAGAGACACTGTTAGCGATTCCCAATGGGGTCGCAAAATGCAAGGCTCATCAATATTCACTCCCAGTTTGCGACCCCATTGGGAATGGCCAACCTCACAGGGATGGTGGCCTGCTGAGGTCAGCAGACCACCATGTCTGTGACTGCTTTTCAATAAAGCAGTTTTTTTTTCAAATGCAGCCTGTTTTCCTTAAAGGATAACGGGATGCATTTAAAAAGAAAAAATGAAAAGTTTTCATTTCATTTTTTAAGGGTAGGCCCGTGGTCCCTGGGACTACTGCCTGCCCTTAAAAGAACAATTCCCCAACGTTCGGAAAGGGTTGGTGTCCCCTGGGGACCCCATCCCTTTTGCGACCCCATTACCACCCTCTTGAAGAGGGTGGTAATTTGCGAGAGTTTTGTGACCGCAATTGCGGTCACAAAACATTTGTATATAGGGTTGCGCTCGCTATTAGGAAGGGAACGCAATATAGGGTTTGTACATATCCCATTCCAGTTTTGCATGCGCAAACGGGTTCGCAAACCCTTTTGCACATGCAAAAATGGTCGTACATCTGGCCCACTGTGTTTCAACTTAAAGGTTTAATCACTTGTTAAGAATTTCAGATTTTTACACTTATAAGTTCTATTTATGAATGCTATTGTAGTAGATCTTTTTATGCAACGTAGGGGAATATTATCAAGCACAGCGTTAAAATGATCGCCGCTTTAGCGGCAGAAAACTGCCGCTAAAGAGAGGCTATAATGAGCTTGATAATACGCCGCAGAGAATTCAAATAGAAGCCCATGTTGACACCAGAACATGAGCTTCTATGGGAAATCTGAAGGGCATATTATCAAGCCCATTATCGCCGCTTTAGGGGCAGTTTCCTGCCGCTAAAGCGGGGATAATTTTAACGCAGTTTCTTGATAATATGCCCCTATGTGGTATTCTTTTATGAGGGATATTTAAATGCTATTTGCACTGCTTTTTTAAATTTCTCTTTTATGATTATTTCAAATTGAATAAAGAGTTTTTCAACTCAACTCTATAGAACAAGAATGGCAGGAGTAGGGATTCATTTGAACCTCTTTCTTCCATTTGATTCCACATTCACATATGAACAAGAGACAATATTGGTCCAAGGTACTTCATAAAAAACTATGCTGGTTACGTCACTTTGTAACTATGAGGAAGGTACCAATAGATATCGTCTCTCCATGACCAATGTTTTCCAGCTAGGTATCCTTGGTTCTCATTCACAGTCGTCCCAAGAATTATGGCTGATAAGAAATGGAGATGCCACGGTAGACCTGTATGTTTACCTGTATCAGTTTGTGCCTGTCAGAATGCAGAATGTTCCACAGAAACTTTGTGGGACAGTTTGACTTATTTGGAGGCCGGGTAAGAGCTTCTTATTTTACAATAAGCAGAGAAAAGGGCATATCATGTGTGCCTTTGGAACTGATTAATGTTCAGGAGCGAAAACTATACCTATGGATAAGCACCAGGGGGCAGATTTCTAGCCCCTTGCGAAACATTTACGCCGCCGTTGCGTCACTTCTGTGATGCAGCGACGACGTAAACCATGCGCCATGTTGCGCCTTATTTACAACGTGACGCATCTAGGGAGATGCGTCACGTTGAAAAGCCCTGCGCTACATTAAACCTGCGTCAGGTTTAATTTATGCAGGGTGGGCGTTCCGTCGAAAAAAGCCTCGGAAAAGTGACGCAGTGAAATCTTCAGGATTTCACTGAGTCACTTTTCCGACGCTGCTGCGTCAAAACCCTGCGCCTGCTTGAGGCAGGCGTAAGGCATGACGCAGCATGTTAGGTATGGGCAGCCCCTGAGCATTGCTGGAGTTGCGTCGTGCTTGCGACACGACTCCAGCAATGCGCCGCCCTTATGCTATCAGATGCGTCACGCATCTGTTTATCCTTGAGCCATGATGCGCTGCATTGTAAATGCGGCACATCAGTGGTGGCGCAAGGGTAAACTTGCGTGACGCATCTTTCCTGGCGCATCCCTGCTGATTTGCAGGGATACGCCAGGAAACATAAATCTGCCCCCATGTTTATTTCACTGTTGATAATATAAGCAGTCAAAAGCTCCCCTTCTTGAATGGCCACAAGCTTATTGTACAAAACGTTATATGTACCTGAGGTCCATGGACCAACTATGGTCATCCGTTTTGATGCATGGTCAACGTTATGTGATATTGTTTTAGTGATGTGACAAGACAGAGGGGCATATCAACAAGGGCTTTATCTCTGCTTTTTTGGCTTTAAAAGCCAAAAAAGCAGAGATAAAACTAGCACCCTATCAACAACAGGGTGCTAACACGCAAATTTGCATGTTAGCACCCTTTTACTCTACGCTTCCCCTTGCATCTCTAATGAGATGCAAAGGGGGCGTTCCAGAGTAAAATAATAGGAAAAATGTCGCTAAGCGACATTTCTCCTATTATTCAGAATGTCGCTAACCCTGTTAGAGACAAAAAAAGAAGCGCTAACCGCGGTTAACGCTGCTTTTTTACGTCTGCTAATTTTCAGACTTAGCCATGATATCCTATGGAAGGAGGATATCATGGCTAAGTTTGCCTGTCCCTATCAACAAGGTAACGTGTGATTATCGCTGGGTTTCCAGCGATAATCTCACGTTAGCCTGTTAGCGTGTAGATTTTTATCACTATTGAGATAAGCGTTGCTAATAGCACGCTATCTCAGCGATAAAAATTCACGCTAGCCGGCGATAATTATCCTCACGCTAATAGCGCTGAGCGATAATTATCGCCGGTTGTTGTTGATATGCCCCAGAGTTGGCTAATTTGAAAGGGAAGAGGAACATTTTGAAGTTAGAGAGAAGAGCTTTCAGCATAGATGAGTGTACAGCTACTCGGGTAGGAGGTAGGTCCTATAGTATGTTAAATCTTTAATCCTTAGAACCTGTTATGGCCAGCCCCAAAAATCTCCACATTTCCCAACATGCCTGGTCAACCCATGAATGCACAGACAAGCTAAGACACTGCACATGGCTTTAGCCCCTGACACGTGAAAACGAGACTCAGACTGATGCAAAGAAGGTTACCGCTGTCTAATGCAGCTTCCCCTCTCTCACGAATAACTCAATCAAAAGCGGCCATATTTGGAAGAGTGGATAAATAAAACCCCTTGGCAGTACAATATCCCGCTGCTGTGAAAATCACATACAGGTGAATCATTTGAACCCCTAATTGGAAATAACATTTTTTGGGGGCATAACTCGTTATTTTGTTTGTTTCCCTAACATTCCATTCACCACTGGTGACTCCTACTGATCTTGCCCCGGCCCATCTGTCTGCAGATGTACCCTTTCATCCTTCTTGTGCATTTGCTCTTTCAACACATGCACTTGGCATTGCTGCAAAGACACAATAATGAAAGGTGGAAATGAGAAGATCAGAAATGTCTGAAACGATCCGGATTCTGCGGAAGTGTTTGGAATCAGGTGGAGCCGACAGACCCGACGTGCTCCAATTATATCTGCAGCAGGGTCTGAGAAGAAAGCGGCTAATTGCTTACCTCTGCCAAGAAAACGCACCGTATGCTGTCATTACAGAGATGGATTGTGGTAGCGGTTGTTTTTTTCTCCTTTCTGTTGCTGAAAGCAGTGTTCTTGCCAATATCGCCTCTTCTGTTCTGTTTGATTTGACATCAGTGGCAGATCTGATGGACTGTCTTACGGATGTTACTCAAAGACATGCCACCAATGGACTGATAATGAGATGCTTGCGAGATATTTAAAGATATCAACTGTGTTTAGCAGAATGGGTGTGCTAGCTAAGGGTGTGAAAGGTGTAATGTAGGCAACATTTATGAAGAATTAAAAAAAACAAAGAATAGTGTGCATAAATACGTATGGTGGTATAACTCTCGGGAAATAATTCTTTTAAGTGGGAAAATTCTCTTGCAAAAACATTTTTGGGAAACTCGCATGCAAAAACCTATTTTTGTTTTATGCACAGTTTGCAAGCTTTACAAAACCTTTGTTACAAGTTAAATATTTGCCTATCTTGCAACTAACAACTCAGTTGAACGCATTTCAACAGGAAACAAATATCCTTTTCCTGAAAGTAATTACTGACTCAGATAGTTTAATTTTACAAGAAATTGGTTCCTGCAGTGAGGGAAGGTTCAGACGGATGTATGATGTTACAACGCATACATTAACATTGCGGTACATTACATCGCGGTTTTGACAACGCAAGTTGCTACAACGACTTGCGTTGGAGGGCGCTGGACTTAGGAGTAGTATAATTTACTATTCCAACTCCAGTCTACGTACAGTAGGGAAGGTGTTGGATAGTAAATTATACTATTCCTTGTCCTAGAGCGCCATCTAGCGCAAGTCGTTGTAACGACTTGCATTGTAAAAACCGCGATGTAATGGCATCGCAATGTAATCCCCGCGTTGTAAACAATGTTTCCCGGTTCAGACAATCTGTTCTTCCTACCGTTCACTTGAGAACATCATTAATATGTGTGTCTGGCTTGGAATCCAAGATCTCAATGAAGATCCTATGGCAGAGTTTGTTTCAAACCATGTCCATCGTAAAGCAACTCATGATGAGAGTCGATCTTCCCTTTAATACTTCAGAAGGGCTGGAAGTTAGATGGACCAGGCACTGCAGAGCCTGTGGTGAACCCCCCAAAGTCCATATGGTTCTGATGTAATATTGTTGGAACTTGCTCTGACAAGACAGCTGACCTATACGAGTTAGAAGATCTGATAATACAGAGAAGACATGAGGGTTTTCTGTGAGGTCATAGGTTAGCCGAGTTCATTTGTGGTGAACATATTATATTCAGGTAATTTTGCATTTAATCAAGGGACCGATTCACAAAGGTAAAAAGTTTATTACTTTTTGGTATTCACAAAGGTACTTACAAGTAATTTTTATGAATATATTATCTACTGGCGGTCGCCAGCAGATAGTTATAGTTAGGGACGTGTTTCCATAGGAAATCTCAAAATTCTATTTTGAATAACTTTGGCGCCGGTTGACGAATCTTCGCGAAATTTTCAACACTAATGGGGCGCTCCGCTCAGCTCCTACCCTGAAAGTCTCGGGGGGATTTGTCAAGCGGGAGCCGAGAAAAAAGGGGGGTCCCAAAACACGTTTTCCCCATGCATTTTCCCATAGGACCTTTAGTTGAAGGTACAGCCCGAACGGCTGAACAGAATTACTTGAAATTTGGCAGAGAGGTAGTCCTCAGGTCAGGGATGTGCCTTTTGCATATATGGAGTCAATCTGTTCAGTAACTCCTGAGAAAATTGCATTTAAAAGCAGATACATATCTATAGCCGCACACCGTGCGCGCACCGTGCGCGCACCCTAACGTGCGCGAGCGTAATTCTGATTGGTTGTTACATGTCAGTCAACGTTCGAATCGGTCGAAATCAGGAAGTGTCGGCCGCCATTTTGTTTGTTTTCAGAGCGAGAGTGGAAAAGGAAGGTGGTGAATGTGAAAAGGGGGCAGGGTAGAGAGTTTCTGACCCCCTAGCCTTTGTCAGGGGATTCCTGAAGAACCCCGAAGGCAGAACATTTTTATAAAAAAATTTTTAAAAAAAATCGCGGGGGTGCGCGCACCATGCGCGCATGGTGAAAAACCATTAAAAAAAAAGAAAAAAATGTTAATACGTAGTTTATTGAAAAATAAGTATATAAAAGAAATAATAATACATACATAACTTAGCATTTAAAAAAACGTACAAATTCACTGAAAAAACCATAGGTTTCACACACGTTATAGTTAGGAATTAGCATTTAAAAAACCTTGCAAATTCACTTAAAAAACCATAGGTTTCACACATGTTATAGTTAGGTGGATATTTCGTAAAAAACCAATGAAATTCCACCGTTATAGTTAGTTCAGATAACTATAACTCGCGCGACCGCCACTCTGTCACAAGGATGATGTCATCAGTGATGTCAAAAGTGATGCCTCACCATGTCATGAGTGATGTAATATGTGACGTCATGAGCAGAGGATTGCGGGCGCGCAAGTTATAGTTATCTGAACTAACTATAACGGTGGAATTTCATTGGTTTTTTACGAGTGAAATATCCACCTAACTATAACATGTGTGAAACATATGGTTTTTTAAGTGAATATATATGTATATATTTTTTTTAAATACTGCCAATAGCCGGTAGGTATTTATACTCAGGTTATACTCGGGGTGAACCGTCAAGCGGGGGGAGAGATAAAAGGAAGCTCCAAAATGCGTTTTCCCCATGTTATGTCTATGGGGATTTTTCATTTTTTGAACACAAATACAGCCTGAACCGCTAAACTGAATTACACCAAATTTGTCAAAAAGCTAGATGTTGGTTGAGAAAGTGTGCATTTTCTGTTTTGGTGTAAAACCGTTCAGTAGTTTTGAGATAATTAAGTTAAAAAAATATAGAAAACTGGTAGCCCAAAATGCTACTGAAACTATACTGAAATTTGATTGGCTGCCAACATTTCAAACCAGGAAGTGTTGGCACCTCCCCTGGGCTTTAACTTTAATAATAGGGGGTGCGCACAGACATTAAAAAACAAGGAGGTCCATCAAGGACCCCCGGGGACCACCACCTCCCCAGGCCAATACAAAACAAAGGAAGGGGCTGCGTGGCTCCCCTCGAGGAGCCAATAATGGCCATATTGAACGCCACCTCTCAGGGTTGGCTCCTGTAATGTCCCGGGGCGTACATTTAAAATGCTGTAACTTGCACAAAATGGAGCAGAATTGCTTTTGGATAGAGGGAACTGCATGTTTAGCCGCTCCCTCTGTCCAAAAGAAATGGCAACACCCCCAGGATGCAGGGAGCCAGCAGGAACCGCCGGGGCCTTCAGGCTCCCCCCACGGTCCCCTATGTGAGAAATTATGTGCCATAGGTGGGAACAGGGCAACCAGTATCGTGGCCGGGCTCCAGGGGGCTTTGGGTCCCTGAGGCCTCCAGGGACAAAACCGGCCCGGAAGGGTAGCCGCGCAGCCCTCCTCCCATGTTTAAAACAATAAAAATAAAGGGCAGACCCCGGGGGATTGGGTCCCTAGGGCCAAAATCGTCCCAGGAACGGGGATCTATAGGGCGCCTCGTGCTCTGTGGAATGGAGTCCCCAGGGCCATGTTCAGGATGGGGGCCTCGCAGCACCCATCTCCATTCTAAAAATACCTGGCTCCGGGGCATGGGGTCCGTGGGGCAAAAATTGACGCAGGGATATTGAGCCACATGGCCCCTCCTTCCCTTATAATTTAAGAAAAGCCTACGAGCACGATGCTGGAGGCCTCATCCCCTTTCAGCACCATTCTGCAATTGCTCCTCCTAGCGCATTGCTGGTTGGAGGAGAAACACCCTTTGGCTGCTGAGGGTCCTTGGGGCCAACAAGACCTCCTGTTACCTCTAGTAAATCCCACACAGTGGGATTGCTGAGAGATGTTCAGTGGCCACACCCCCTTTCTCCACCACTCTGCAAACACGATTCCTGGAGCACTGCTGGTTGGGGGATGGCGTCCCCTTGGATGCTGAGGGTCCTTGGGGGCCAACAAGCACTCCTGTTACCTGCAGTAAGTCCCACTCAGCGGACTTGCTGAGAGGCCTCCGGAAGCCATGTCCCCTTTCTCCACCACTCTGCAAATTTGCCTCCTGGTGCACTGCTGGTTGGAGGATGAAGTCCTCTTGGATGCTGAGGGTTCTTGGGGGCCCAGAAGCCCTCCTGTTACCTCCATTAAGTCCGACACAGCAGGATGCCTGAAATCTGATCAGAGGCCCCACCCCCTTTGCCCACCACTCTACAAACGCAATAAACCATAGAAATTTACTTTAAAAACCAAATGTTACAGGGACATTATAGTCAGGAAATAGATTTTGAAAAACTTAGAAATTCTTTTAAAAAACCAAGGTTACAGGGCTGTTATAGTTAGCAATAGGCCTGGGCGGTAAATCCGGTTCCGCTCGCGGAATTTGGGTAATTTTGCGTTCGGAATTACCCAAAATTCCGTGATCCGCGGCTTTGCGGAATTTTTTGCTTGTTTGCGCTTTCAAAATGCGTGTTCGGGAGATATTTCTCCCCGAGCATTCAGACAGCGTTTGCGAACAGGAAAAAAGCATTGCAAACGGGCGGAACAAGCAATTCCTGGTGTTCGCGGAACTTTTGCGTGCTCGCGGAGATTTTTTACCGTTTCGCGGAGCTTTGCGTAGCACAACTACGCAAATTCCGCCCACCCCTAGTTAGCAAACAGAATTTTAAAAAAAACTTAGAAATTCACTGAAAAAACCAAAGGTTACAGAGATGTTATAGTTAAGGTCAGATTTCACTCATACAAAACCAGTGAAATTTGGCATTTATAGTTACCTGATCTAACTTTAACTTACGCCCCGCAATGCACTGCTTATGATTTCACATATTACATCACTCATGACATCACTGATGACATCTCGAATACCATCACTGATGATATCATCCACAGAACCACATGCACACCTACACACACCCATTCAACCTCTTGTACGCCCACTCACACACCCGCACAACCACTGGCTTACCCATTCACAGACCTAAACCAGTACTGGTGGGCACCCCAGGACATTGCTGGAGCTGGCCCTGGGGGGTGGCGGTCCCCATGGCCATGTAGGCCTCCACGAGGGGGGGACACATTGCTCCCTTATTGTTAAGTAAGCCCCAGGGAGGTGGTGGTCTCCTGAGTCGGGGGTCCACGACGGGCCCCCTTCAATCTTTTATTTGTTTCCCATTGAGGTGGTGGTTCCAAGGGTTGTCTGGGGGCCAGAGCCCCCCATGTATCATTATTTACTTAAGCCCCGGTGAGGTGGCATTCCCCAGGGCTGCAGCAGAGGCGTAGGGCCTTCTCCAAATTGTTTTTTCAAATTAAATATTGTTTGTACCCCGGGGAGGTGGCAGTCTGCCAGGCAGCAGGGGGTTGAACAGTGCCACTGGTGGTTCCTGGGCTGTGTGGGGGACCAGAGCCCCTCCACGCATTATAATTTAATTTAACCCAGAAGGAGATGGCTGTTCCTGGGGATACAGGGGGGGCTTTATCTTGATTAGCCCTGGGAAGGTGGTGGGCACTGGGGCTGCGGGGGAGGCCATAAAGGCCTAGCCCTCATCTCTTTCAATATGTTTGCCCCAGGGAGGTGCATTCCCTGGGGCGCGGGGGTGCTGTATGTCATTTCCTGCATTACTATATAAACTTTTCCCGGGACCTGGCCCACCCAGGGCCTATATTTAATGAAGGGCGGGAGATTGTGTTTCGTTTTTTAAAAAATATTGCCACAGATTCTCAAATCCACCTTCAAGTCTGAGGCAAAATTTAAAACAAACCTTTTAACCATATCTGGGGTGTAAGGGTATTGCTACCCTTCCCCTTTTCTTTTTTTAAAACTTTTTGGGGGGACTCAGCTTCAAGGCGAGTCGCAAGATGGCTGCCAATACTTCCTGGTTGAAGTGTTGGCAGCCAATCAAATTTTAGTAGGATCCGTGAGTCCATTGCAAGGACTCACATCCCCAGATATCTATATTTTTTAAACTTTAATTTCTCTAAAACTACTAAACAGACCAAACTCACAAAAAGCAAGCTTTCAGAACCAGCATCTAGCTTTCTGCCAAATTTGGTGTAATTCCGTTCAGCAGTTCGGGCTGTAGTCGTGTTTAAAAAATGATAAATTCCCATAGACATAACATGGGGAAAACGCATTTTTTGACCCCTCCCCCTTTTTTCTCAACCCCACTTGACAGATCACCCCGAAACTTTCAATACAGAGCCTGAACCAAAAAGGGGAAGTTTTGTGAAACTTTCGTAGACATTTGTCAAGCAGCAACAAAAAAACACTTTTCCTATGGAAACTTTGGTCCTGACTATAACTACCTAGTGAAGTTTAATTTCCTAACTGTAACCTTTGAGAGTGGGTGTGTGAGTAGCTGTATGGGCCTGTGAGTGACTGTATAGGAGTGTGAGTGACTGAATGGGTGTGTGAGTGGATGAGAGAGTGGCTGAATGGGAGTGTGAATGTCTGTGTGATTGACTGGGCATGAGTAGAACCTCACCTACTGCTTATTTTAAACAATGTTGATTTATAAATACACATAAAATGAGTAAACAATAAAAATGGATAAATCCATAGCAAGATGATTTAAAAAATATAATGTAAAAAAATGGGACACTTGATGTTTTACCACCTTTTTCTAATTCAGGCCTCTCATGTCATTATCACATGTGTGTCCACATTATAAGTCCTTACAATACCTACATCAATCAAATTCTTTGTAGGCAGCATTGATGATTATTAGGTAAATAATGGTCTTTGAGGAGTGGGCATAGATGCAGTGTTTACCGGTCTACAGTGCTAGGACGGATAGTCCTTAGGTTGAATAAAGAATGATGGATTCTTAAGAAAACTTAAACGTTTTTTAGGGTTAGAAAGTAGAAGAGAGGCTGGGTAATTGGGGTAGAAAGAGGTTGGGTCGGGGTACTGAGTGGGTTGGGCATGATGAAACAAATAGGAAGGGTTAAGGGGAGGTGCTAATAGGCCAAATGTATTGTTGTTTGATGCTTGGAAGAAGAAGATGTTGGGTAGGAGAATGGGCATGGTTCAAGACAAAAAGGCAGGGTCTTTGGGATGGGGAAAAGTAAATACAGGGACCCTCACCAGGCATGGTTTGAAGGTGAAGGTTCCTGGGAAGAACCAGGATTAAATGCATGCAAAGGATTGGGTTGGGGGAACAGCTTGGTGTAGAAAGATGAGCCCCGGCTGCAGGGGGGATCAGCGGGTGACACATGTGCACCCAGTCCCTGTTTCCTTTAGTCACACCCCCCTCATCATGATGGGACCTACCAGGAGACAAAGCGACAACCTCTGGGATCATGTGACTGCCACCACCCCTGAAACAGACGCACACCATCATTGGACAAAGTCTGATGAGGCCCATAGAAACACACGCTTCCATTGGACAGGGAGACACATGTGACATTTCCAACAGAAAAGCATCTTCCAATTGGGGGGTCATACATACCAGGTGCTCTGCCAAAAAAGGGCATTTTCATTGGGCTCGCAGTTGCAGTAAGTTTGAAACTGAGGATATACTATAATTATTTTGATAGCAAAAGTGATGACTCATGCCAAAAAACATTGAAAATGGCACAAAATATTAAAAATACAATGAAACTAAAATAATTGCCTGAAAGGCAGAGATACTTAATTTTCCTTGCTTATGTTCTTGTGCAACCATTAGAACTCATGTGCCCTCTGAGAAGTGCGAGAAATGTTCACATTGTTCCTCAATTTCTGGAGATATTGTGCAATATTTTAAATTCCTGTAGTCATGTTGGCAACACTATAAGTTGCCACCACTTCAGCATGGCAGCTATTTTCAACCACAGCCCCAGGGTGGTCGTGTAGACAATTCATGTTTTTCTCTGTTACATACTCGTCACTAGTAGAAGAGGGCTATTTCAAAATATTAAAGAAACATTGGCAAGTCTATAGGTCTGCCAATTGCATAATTGAAACTGTTTATGTATTGACCTGTAAATTAGTGATTTATGATGGGAGGGTGGTGAGGTTTGAAACTGCCCCTTCCCATTTCTCTAATAATTAAACGATGCTCCAGGTACCTGGGCCACGTGCTTGTTTGGTTTTTTTGTTGTAGGGAATTCGTAATTCTACAGATGATTTCACTGCAAATGTTTATTTTATTTTTTATAATCCTTTTTTACCCTGGCGGGGTCCCAAGGGGACCCCAACACCAGGGCCAGGGGGACAGAATATTCCTACCCTGCCCCCTTTTCTTTTCTATTTAACTTTATTTTTGGGATTCAGATGAGTCTGAGTCCCAAAATGTTTGCCAACACTTCCTGGTTGAAGTGTTTCAGCCAACCAGATTTCAGCACGGGGACTGTCGGATCCACAGCGGATCCGTTCCCCTAGATATACACATTTGGTATTCAGTTAAGATTTCTAAAACTACTGAACGGATTTACACCAAATCACAAAAAGCATGCTTTCTGGATCAAGAGCAAGCTTTCTGGCAAATTTGGTGTAATACAGTCCAGCGTTTTGGGCTGTAGTCGTTTTAAAAAAACCTGTGGGAAACTGCATGGGGAAAGCGTGTTTTGGGACCCCTCCCCTTTTTGTCTGTCCCCACTTGGTGAAGCAACTAAAAACATTCAAGACAGCAGCTGAAGTGAGTGGCAAACTAGTTTTTAACATTTTGTGAAGATTTGTCAAATGGTGCCAAAGTTATTGGCAAAAAAGAAAAAACTTTTCCTATGAAAACTAGGTCCTAACTATAACTACCTACTTGTGTCTGCCAATATATATATGTATATATATTTTATTAGAAGTAAAACAAAGTACAAAAAGATAACATGTTAGCTGAAAGATAATAAAACATTAAGAATGCATTAGGAAATCTAAAAATGGAAAAGGAAAAAGAACATAATGAAAAAAACATTGGAAAAAATGAATAAAGTTTTAGAAAAATTATACAATTTATATACAAAGGTAGGAAATAAACTTTACATTAAGCAAGAAAGAAAGTCAAGGAGGCTGGATAACCTCCTCTGTAAGTGGTTGGGGTTTAAATGAGGAGTTAGCATTTTTATCCAGAAAAATAGGAGTTAGAGACGATAAAGAAAGACATTTACAATAACAAATCACATAGGGTGAATGTAAGTGGTATCCAATTTATGGTTATAACACAAAGCATACTACCATGCTTGAAAGGACAATTGGACGAAATCATTCCAATTTTTTTGATATGCTTAAAAGCAACTGCTATTCAGCACAAACATTTTTATATCTATTTTAGGATCCTGCAATCTCCCTCAGATTTGCTGAACATGTATCCTGAACATCACAACAATTGCTGATCATATCAATCACCACAAGATGAGCTAAAACACCTTTTATTCATATGTCTCTTTGTTTATGTTTTCTGGTCTCTAATCTGGAAACAAATCAATGTGATATTTAACTCTATGTTTTTTTCTCTATCATCAGTGCTTTCCTAGGTAGTTTATCTGACGCTCGCAATACTATTTAATTAAATATACTTATTTTCCAAAATAGAAAAAATGTTTGTGTGGGGTTTGCAGCACGAGAAGATGTTCATAGTTTTGTCTATATCTTCCTCTGCATGGGCATAGGCCACATGACTTCTAAATAATGCTCCCAAGATAATGTCATTATTCATTATTTTAACTCTATCTATAGGACCTTTATGTAAAAATTGATAGATGATGGAAGCTTTCGGAGTTGATAGCAAGAGAAAAAGTAAGTGAGAAGGGAGATCTGGGATAAGAGGGATGTGAGAGGGAAATTGATCATACATTTGGGAGATAACTGTTTGCAAGGATTTGAAGTTGTTATGAAAGGAGGAAGGAAGATCAAACAGGTGTTGTGCATCTGTAAAAGACAGAGCAGAGCCCTTAACTATTACTTGATTATTGCATATTAATGCTTTCCTCCTCCATGATTTCCAATATATGAGATAATTGTTGATTAAGACCAATCTGTTGTGCCAAATTGTGAAATTCAAAAAAGAGTCAGTATCAGTTGGAGTATATGACAAGGTAGGTTCCTATAATTTACAATGATGTTTAAAAAGTGTAATGGAGAGATTCTGTGGCTTATGTGTGAATGTCAAATATTCATGAAAGGAAAAACTATGTAAAAAACCTTTCTCTACATCAACCTGTAATAGGTAATTATCCAAGGAGTCTGAGATACAAGAAATGGATTGTTTCAATACAAAAGCCTGAGTACTGAGTACCGAGGACAATCTGGAAAGTTTACACCACCATCCGATTTGGAGCATTTCAATTTTACCAAGGACATGCAGGGCTTCTTGTTGTTCCAAAGAATGGAGTTAATTTTCTTCAAATATTTAGAAGGTATATGAGGTAAAATATTAGAAATAGTAAATGATATAATGGACACTGCCATCATCTGGATGGTGTCAGGTCAACCCCTTCAGGAAAGATGCAGAAGGTGCCAGTGCTGAGTCTGAACTGTGATTTTATGGAAACACTTGTCTAAGTTAATGAAAATTGAGTTTTTATGGATTGAGAAAACCTTATATCAATCTATTTAAATCTAGTCATATTCCAAAGAACATTGCTCATAGAAATATCCTGCTTAAATGTAAATTTATTTAGAGGTAGCATCTCACATTTGTTGTGTTTCAATTTATAACCGGAAACAAGAGAATAAGTGCTAACTTCTCAGAGATCTAAAACTGATGATTGAGGTTGAGAAATGAATATTAGGATATCGTAAACGTATACTGCTGTTTTGATCTGTTGTCTGTTGCAATAACAACTATGTATCTTATGGTTCTGTCTTAATTTGGATATGAAAGGTTCCAATGCCAGGTTAAAAGGAAAGGGTGAGAGGAGGCAGCCTTGTGTGACCTCTCTACCAAGAGTGAAGGAGGAAGAAGTGAGGCCTTTAACAACAATAGCATCTTGGTGAGAGGTGTATGAGAGAGATATTAGAGAGATGAATCTTGAGCCAAACCTGAACCACCTAAGAGTTTGAAATATTAAAGACCATTGAACTCTATCAAAGGCCTTCTCAGCATCCAAAGTGATTGCCGCTAAAGAAAGGGTCAGATGAGTAAATGGACTTGGACAAAATGGCAAAAAATAATCTTGTATTGTCAGAAATACGGCATCCTTTTGCGAAACCAGATTGTTCTTTACCGAGAAGTTTGTGGATGAAGGAATCCAGCCGCAGAGCTAGAACTTTCAAAAAGATTTTATGATCAATATTGAAAAGGGAAATGGGTCTAAAATTTTTATGATATTGAACATCCTTACCTTCTTTATGAATAAGGCAAAGTAGAGCATTTTGGAAGGAGCCAGAAGATATGCCCATGTGCAAGAAATAAACGATAAGTAGAGAGAGTTTAGATAGAAGTAATTTGGAAAAATATGTAAAGAATTTGACTTTGAAGCCGCCTGGGCCTGATGCTTTGTCTTTGTTAAGAGTAAATACAGCAGATTAAAGTTCCAACATTGTGATATCCGATTCAAGTTCTGTAAAGTCTAATTGGGAAGTAAATGTCTTTTGTAAAAATGAAAGGTAATTAAGTATGTCCATCAGATGGAAAATGTTCTGGAGTATATAAACTTTTATATAAATGAACAAAGGCATTGAGGATATCCGAGTCTTTATGTCATACTACTTGAGTATTATCAAAAATAGACTTAATCTTTGTGTTTTTTTTAATTATAAGATATTTGGCAATAGTTTTCCAGATTTGTCTTGACCACCATAGTACCTGGCGCTGGATCCGAATAAGTATGCAGAAGCATTCAGTCGATAATTAATTAAACTGAAGTTTGGCATTAACTAGTTCTTGTTAGTAGTAGTTAGATTTAGAAGTATAGCAAGTGTGTTCTAATTGCTTAATATTTTTGAAAAATAATTTAGTCTTGGCTATAGAAGCTTTCTTTTCCCAGAAACATAACCAATAATAAAGCCCTGGGCAGAGGTTTTAAAAATGTTACAAATGGTAGGAAAAGGAAGCTCTTCAGTCTGCTTAAATCAAAAATATTCATACAAAATGTGGAGAAAGATGTGGTAAATACATTTTCTAGTAGTAATGAGTTATTGAATCTCCATCACTTCGGGCTATTGTTTTTTTGGTAGGAGATATAAATTTCGAAAAACAGGAGGATGATCGGAAATTAGAATGGACCCTATCTCTGCAGAACATATGGTCTGAGCCAAATCATGTGAAATGGAAATCTGATCTATCTTTGAACTGCCTGTGATGAGATGGGGAGAAGTAGGTATATTTTCTGAGTGTGGGGTTGCATAATCACCAAGAATCAATTAATGCTTTTTGTTTAATGGCATGAAGAATATTTTTTGTGATTTTTTGCTGAAAAAGGAAAGGTGGAATTTCTGTCAGTAAATGGATCAACAATTTGGTTTCAATCACCTGCAAAAATACAATTATCATCAGAATATTGGAGAAGCTTTAGAGAAATATGAGGCCAAAAATGACAGTTAGTGGTTGTAGGTCCATAAATATAAAAGATAGAAAATATAGGAATATTGTCAGCAAGATATTTTGGAAGTAACCATCTACCATCAGTATCAACATCATGTGATAATTAACCACGGGCTGAAACCTCCGCTCCGCAAGCGGAGTGTGCGGAGATTTGCCTCCTCCGCGTTCCGCGGAGAAGGCAAATCTCCACACACTCTGAAGCGGAGCGGAGTTGGTCAGTCCATGCCTCCACCCCCCCTTATATTAACAATTATTTACATGACTTAAAATTAAATTAAAACCACTTACCTGGCATGCAGCGTCCCCGGGCTGCCCTCCTCCTCTTCCTCGCTGTCTGGGTAATTCTTTGAGAAAACTGTGCATGCACCGGCGCATTGTTTTATTTTTGTAGGTAACTTTTGAAGAAACAAGGATGAAAGAGTCCCAATCTGGCACCAAGAGAACAGACTGATGATCTCATGCTCAGAAATTATTTTAGTCTATTTGCAATATTTTTAGCATATTCTTGTGAGAAATAAATGGCGTTGCCAGACCAAGGAATCTTTTTTAGACCTTTTGCTGAAGAAATGACCATGAGTAGATCTGTGTATTCCAAAAAGTAAATAATTACTCCTCTGGTTCTTTTGGAAGTAGATGCTGTGGTATGTTGATGACCAAGTTGATGTCTGTTGAATGTTGAGAGAAGATTAATCTGTTAATTTCAATAATTTAGGAAAGAATGATTTAAAGAAATTAATTCGGTTGCTGCATTCTGTGCCTTCTGTTAGACCATAAATTCATTCTGTTTCTATTTTCCTAATCCTCTACCTGCTTTTGGAGCAATAAAACTTGTGACAGAAGATGGTCACTCTTGACAGTAGTATCAATAAACCCTGAGATTTGTTGTTCATCAGTCAAGATCCTTTCTTCCAACCACGACAATTTTATCATCAAGACTTTGTAATTTAGCATTGGTTTCTTCCATGTATGGGCGCAGAGCTCGAATTTCTTCTAATATATGATGCATTGAAAGAAGACAAAGAGCATTGGTGGGAGAGTGCAGATCTTTCTTAAGGTGTTTGGTGAAAGTTTTGCCTTTCGTGGGTAGAGATGTGGAAGAGAACGTTACTCAAGTCACAGAGGGGTTCACATCTTCCTTCTCCAAGCTCTGCAAATGTGAGAAGTAATATGATGGATATGTGTGAGAGCCACTTGAGAGGCACTTAGGTGATAATTTGAGTTTATGGTCAGATGGTGTAACAATATATATTAATGGTATGCACCTTGTATAATGATTCTACAATAAGTAGAAATGAAATGGTCGTGCCTCAGAACAACTAAGCTAAACAAGCATTTGCAATGCAATAGGTCTCGCATTTGTAAAGTTAGACCTACTGGGGTTATAAATGACACGTTTTTTTATTTATGTTTTATTTGTAGTGGAGTGGTTTTTTAAAGAAACAAAGGGCACGCTATGAAGTATGGTCGCGTATGTGTAAGCAAGAAGCACCGAGGGAGTGTAATTGTATGTAGGACAGTTGTGGGAAAGATGAAAGTGGCGTGGCGACACTAAGTGTCCTATGCCCGTACTGTTGTTAATAAATCCAAAATGTTGTTATTATGCACATTTCCTTGGTCTTGCACTAAAAAATAAATCTTTCACACATTAGATAAAAGGCCAGATCTGAGGGATGGACACCAGAGGGGGCCCCTCTGTAACCTCTTCTGTACAAACATCATACCGCTGTCAGTGCCTGAGTTAATTCTCTGCGAGCAGCATGAGTGTTTGCATTGGGAGTCCTTAAGGGAAATCTGTTTATATCAGATGGACATTGTTGGGTCAGTGTAGGTATGACCCCAGTTTTAACTAACCATCCCTCGCACGCCACCTGGCGGAGGAGTTGCAGTTCGCATCAAGCCTCTCGCATTCGTACCCAACATTCTTCAACCCAGTTAGCAGCCAGAATTCAGAACACGCACAGTCTGCACTATCACGTGAGGAGATTTATCTGCAAACAGCTGGGGTCAACATCATTTTAATCAAACACACTAGTGATAAAGGGAGTGAGTGCATGTGCGAGTAGGTGAGTGAGTGGATAGATAAGGGAATGAGTGCATAAGTGGGCAAGTCATTGAGTGAAAGAGAAAGCAAATCCGTGAGTGAGCGATTGGACGGGTAAATGTGGTACAACATGTATGCGTGACGAGTGAGTCAGTGTATTGCTGAGTGGGTGAACAGTGAATGGAGGACTTGTGATTACAAATACAGGAGGGTGCGCAAATAAATGCGTTTGAGTGAATGTTTGAGTAAATGTCAGGTGGCTGGGTAGGTGCACGGATTAGTGTGTGAATAGCATAGTTAACAACGGGAATTAAACCGGCTGGTGGTAGCCACGGTGCTTCGAGGCAGGTCACGAGCCGGCTCCTCTATCTTGATTTACAAGACATTGTGCAAGTGATTGTCAAGCGCTGTGGGACATGAGGCCCCCCTGGGACAGACTGACACTAGCAGGATTCGCGGAGGAGATTTCCAAGTTTCTACCAGAGTAGAAGTGCCCAACAGTCATTAAAGTATATTAAATAAGGCACCACCTCCTATCACTGTAAAAGTACTTGTGGTCACTCGTGTACAGTACCGCATGTGCTGGGGGGGAGCTTATTTACAAGCCCCTTGCGCAGCCTGTGCGTCACTTTTAATATTGGAAAGTGACACACCGGCGGTGCAAGGGGCTTGTAAATAAGCCCCGGTGTATCTTCTTTTCCTTCTTCACATATAAACTGCCTAAGCGTGGACGTTTATGCGCATCTTCAAGGGTGTGCTGCGCCGAGAGAACCACGAGAGAGCGAGTACACCCCAAGCAAAGTGCTCAGGGCCACTGTCTACAGCGCCTCACAAGACATCTCCTCCCCCATCCAAGGTAATGTGGAGAGGACCCCAGTCACGCTCGCGCCCCTCCGCAAGTGTTTAGGTTCATTATCAGTTTGTTTTGGTTCTGATCTCTGCAGCTGGTTTGGAGGCTTGGAAGGGCAGCGCTTTGACAAAACATGTATGAAACCATAGGTATCCAAATGGCTTAGTTGTACAGCCGAGGGCAATGTACACTAGATGAATGGACCCGGGAGAGAGTGTACGATCAACCTAGATGCAAGAAAGAAAGGTGGCTCAGCGAGCTGAATGCTTGACACTTACAAAGTGCGGTGATGTGTAGGTCACAAATTGGAATATTGGCTGGATAGACCACATTCCATCCTTTCAATCAGTAAATTCTAAGATACATTGGATATAAGTAACATGTCATTTGCAATAGTTAGAAATGGCAGAATTGTGGTTGTAACACTTTTAAACAGATATATAGTTACTATTACAGTGCAGTGCCTTTCAAAAGCAGGTGGCTCCAAGCACCCCTTTTCTCTCCAACAATTACTCCGTGAAGACGCTCAAAAGCACGATCTTTCAAACGCCAAAGAACTGGGAGTGACTGGCATGGTTTTCCTGTAGAAAACCAGCCATAACCTGAGTAAAGTGGAAACGTGCAATAACTTAAGCACTTTAATGCTTCGCCAGGGGTACTAAGTGCTACATAAACGCAACTACAATGCAATACATTCTACTTCGGCATGGGAAGTAGGGCTATTTCTGATTACCCAGACACGTTAGTCAGGGTGTGTGAGCTTTGCCTTCGTGACATTCTTGCGCTTAAAGAGGCTGCGAGTGCCTCGCTGTCAAACCTGAGCCTCAACAGGTAGAGGCACAGACGGGCTCCGCAAGCCCATGCGCTAGGAGCGCAACGCTGCCCTCGGTCAAATGAGGTGACATGTCAGTAGCCGGACCCTCCCTCCTGCCCCTTCTCCCCATGCCCCCTGCAAACAATGCTGCGCCGGGCAGCCCCGGGAGTGTGCAGCTTTAAGAAGAAGGCGAGTGGCTGAGGAATGATGCAGGAATGTTAATGAGTAACTCATGAAGTGGGGAAAAAAGCGAGCCTCTTCCTCTGAGCACCATGTGTAGTAACGAGCTTGGCTGACACACTATTTAAACAGAGCCTATGGCAAGAACCAGGGAGACTGCACAAGATCAAACAGGAGATGCTCCACCAATGGCAGCACTGAGCGGCGCACTCCAAGTCCCTTTGTGACTATATGAGAAAAGGAGTACCTTTCCAAGCACATGCACCCGCTCCACCCTTTCTCTGCAGCTTGAAGATTTAACATCTCAAACAACTTTTTCATTGGCATAATCCGAAGAAAGAGCAGAGAACAAGTGCAGTCCTTTTCTCGAAGAATGCAGGAGAGCGAGCCAGCTGGCGGCCACTGGTTGATAGTCGCTGTGAAGAGTGGCGCTGCCTGCATGCATCTGTTTCTTTAAATTGCCACAGCCCATGAAGTGGGCGCCATGGCAATTAATAAACAAAATATGGACAGCATCTGTTTTTTGAAATCACCACGGCCCATGAAGCAGGCGCCGTGGCGATTTAAAAAAAAAAGCCCAAGTAGTCCCTAAAGGAAACGGACAAAGCCCTACAGCGCAATATAACTGTATTTGGTCGGTGCTGCTTCCGATAAAAACAGAAGTGATGCATCGGACCAGCAGCCAATAGGGAGCCCGGAAATGACTGTAATGTGTGAATAAGCCAATTGCAAGAAGCAGGCAAGCAGCAGGCAGGATTACCATTGCTATACAGATAACTAGATGTCTCGGAGAGACAGCGCATGCGCGCTGCGTACGCAAGACCTAAAAAGTGCTGATATAAGTTATGGAGAAAGAGTGTAAAAACAGAGTGACAGGCAGGTAATCTTGAGAAGAAAATAATGATGGTTAAATGCAGGATGAACAATTTGGTTGTATGCAGAAATCTTGAACAGGAGATAATTGATGTTATCCTCGATCCAATGTAGAGAAATAGAGCAACAACAAACAATTAATGGAGATGAGCAATGAGAAGAGAGTATGTTATTTGCCAATATGAAGATTTGCCAATTTCTCCTTAAAAGCGGGTGGTGTTGAGAGTGAGAGAGAATACTGACTTAAGCACGATTTTCCTCATCACCTCAGTGGGACAAAATGGTGCCCACCACATGGGGATGTAGTCCATCTCATCAGCAAAGAAGACATACCACGCGTTGCTAAACGTCCAAATGGGAGTGAGAAGGAACCTCACAATCTTACAGCACAATGACGTGGGGAAGAGAGGAGAGTCCGCAGCTGAAGCCGCCTTATAGAAGGAAGCACCCGGTGCTGTCCCTCTGAGAACTACAAGGACAACGCCATCTTCCTGGAACATCAAGCCACGCCACAAAAAACGTAATATTCACTTAATTGTGAATAACTTTTTACGATTAAGTATGCAACACTAATGTCCTTAAAGTACTGATCATCACCTTAGGCAGACAATATTAAAATGCACATTGTATTATAATGAGGCGGGCTATAATACGATGCCCACATGCTTACCAGACACTTATTTTATTTAATAGAGTATTCATTTTGTACTAATGTTTACATTTTTTGCTCACTTCCCAAATATATGAATTCTCTCAGGGCACGTAATGTTGTGAGTCTAGTTTTATTATCACAATTCTACTGGAAAATCAGCTGCAGACTAATTACCAATATTCTGATTGCATGAAGCTACACCTTAAAGTTTAAGATGGAAGTCATATCTAATAACCGAGGAACTGCCTCAATTTTGTTTAGAACAGTTGCTCTACTGCTCCCTTCCTCAAGCACAAGCCCACCAAGAGAAAACTTCCTCTCTTTTTTCCTCCCTTTTACCAGAAATGACTTCCCCAAACTGGTCTCCAAATGTCTCCTAAGAAACGCCAACATATGCAACTCATGCAGTTACATCCAGAAGCATTTCATTCTATTATTTACTTAACCTTAAGATATAATCAACAAGGCCGAATTCCTACAAATCCAGCCCCTTGTCATCTCTAAGCACTCATCTGCCCTCCAGGTTGCTGGTCTAAATAGATTTAACAACAATTTCCAAATCCCAACTTTTGGACTTTTTGCTAAATTATTTAAAAACTCATATTTCCACCTCTACTGATTGGATTTTTGTCATTTTGGCCTCGTTTTATTTATTAAATTCAGCCCTAGTCTAATATTTATTCTGTTGTGGTTTCACAGTTTTGCTGTTTTAAGCATTGCACAAATGCTTTACTCTAAGTTATGCCTGACTGCTCTGTGTCAAGCTACCAGGAGTTGAGCACAGGTTAATTTGGGGTTTTCTTGTGCCTTACCCTGGCAGGGATTGTGGTTGCTGCCTAACCAGGGCTCACACCCCAGTTACCCAGTTTCTCAAACGAACTGCTTTTTAATTGCCTCCAATAAGGGCAAGTTCTGCTTTTCCATCTAAATTGCTTGTCTTTACTTAAAAGTAATAAAGCTAGTAACCAAGGGCTGTATTAGAGTTCAGCGGATGGGTTACTCCATCACAAATGTGAAGGATATCCCATGCACTAAATTAAAAGTGCCATTAGATATAATGTTCTTGTAATACGGCGGACTGGACCAGGGGCATAACACAGGCCCCCGCAGCCCCCGCACAGTACTCGGGCCTGAGAACTCCTGATGAAATCAGGAGTGGGGGCCCCTTCATGTACCTTGTAGGGGGGCCTTCTCAACTTTCGTTACACCACTGGACTGGACATCCGTCACATTGTGATGGAATAACGCAGCTGCCAAACTATAAATCAGGCCATAAATTTTATCTTTCCCATTTTCTGCATCAAAATCCTAGCAAACATTTTGCAAAACACTTATGTCCACACTAAGAAAAAACTAAATCATCATTACTGTATTCTCTGCTGTACCTACAGAAAGAAACAATACTCCCCCTTCAAAGGATCCAGACGCTTTTGCAAATTTTCAGTCATAATCATACTAAAAACTTACCCTCTCTACCATTCTAATGGTAACTTGTATGCTAGTATGTCTCTTCCTTTAACTTCTCTAGTCTTCACTCACCTCTCCTCTCCTGTAGTCCCCTTTTCTCCTTAATAGTTAGAGTTAAAGTGCTGCTAAATCCTTAGGTCGATGGTGCTAAAATAACGGAAGGGAAAAAAACAAACAGAAGGCTATAGGTCCTTTTATTCGAGAACTCAGGCAAAAATGTTGTCTTGGAGTAACATTAGGCCTGATTATGAATTACCCCTATAAGATCCTATGAGTATCACACTGAATAAAATGTGAAAAAAGTGATAGTGCTAGACGTGATCATTATTATCGATTCTGATTTCTTGGTTAAAGACTGCAGATTTCATTTCTCACTGCACCAAAATCCTCACATCCAAGTAAGTAGCGGGTCTTTAACCTTTGGTAAAGTCTAGCAGATTTGACCTGCTGAAATCAATAAAGCAAAAGACATTAATAAAGGGTGCAAACTTTCTTGCACCTGGCATATACCAGGGGTGATAAACATTTCACCATTAGTAGTTACAATTCGTATGCAAGCAGGTGTTTGTTCATAGATCACTTATGGTCAGACTCTTTGTGCTTTAAGTTTCATTTACAAAACGTCATTTCACTAGGTGCATATTTTCTAATATTGCCATAGCCTTCTGAAAATGGTGTCCAGGGAAATATTAAACCTCCTCTTATTTTATAGGCATTAATTGCTATACTCTAGAGCTATTCGGATGCTGATGTGCTCTACACTTATTCCAGAATCTTCCTTTTGTGACCCTATATTTTCAATGCTGCTTTGCTTAGAGAATTAAAGAAATTCAATATTACTGCCCTTAGGCTCGAGGGAAGCCAGACATTCTCTCTTTAGTCTTTAGATGTGTCCCAACAGCAGCATGCATGAGATCATGACCTTTGGTGGACAGCACCCTTCCTGGGTCATAGGAAAGCTTCCGGTTTAAGGACCTGCAGTGACTCCTCCTTGCTTTCTCTCGCTCACACTCATGCATAAGTAGAAAAATATGATGTTGAAAGACAATGAAATAATTAGGTTTGACAGATTACCTGGACACGACTAATATTAGCAAATGTAATTATCTCATTATTATTAGAGGTAATGTTATTAAAAAGTGACAAGCATATGAATAGGGCCCTTGTGCTGAATTAATAATTACCGTTTCATGGAGATGAAGAGATATCCCTTATTCATAGCTCAGCACAGCACCAGAATCTGGGTTGGGAAATATCTGTCAGTGCAAGTAATGCTGTTTTTGTGCTGGCATTATTTTTATTGTACATGACGTCCTAGTGCTTCACTTGAGCCCTGGAGCCCATTTTTGATTTTCCCATCGAACAGGGAGGGACTATTCTCTAAGGTGCATATTTACCAGCAAGTCACACAGTGCAGCGCTGCAAGCCACCTTGTTGCACTGCGTGATGGAGAAAGGGCAAGAATGCGCTCTTTATAACATAATACAGCACATTCCTGCCTGTTCCCAGAGTTGACCCAATGCGCTGCCTAGCTTCAATGCAGGCACCCTTCAATCATGGTCCAAGAGTGCGTGTGTTGTAAGCAGGATGGCTTTTGTGTAGGAAGGGACAGCTTCCTGCACAAAAACAATCCCCTAAGGCATTTTCCTCTTTCGATGAGTGCTGAAAGAGGGAACGAGGAGAAAAAATGATATTTTTCATTGATATGTCTCCCTGTGGATGCCTAGCAGTTTTGACACATTCTCAAATTTACTACATATGGTAAATCTGTGAATGAGCCAAAATCCATGGGTATTACATAGGAACACCCACGCACCACTCATGGCATATCTCCATGGCGCAGAGTAATGTGCCACATCAAGTTGTGCTGCGTTGTGTTACTCTGGATTTATCAAGCCACTCAGGGTCCCTCACGGTGGCCTTGTATGGCTTGATGAATCATACTTAAGGGTTGTGTCGCTTTTGCGCCCCATAGGATGGTGCAAAAGCGACACTGCCCTATTATAAATATGCCTCTTATGGTTCTTTAGCTAACATGGTGAGAGGATTTTCTGTGAAACTGCAATGCTGACTGGCTTGCCTTGAATTGAAGCACTGGTAGGCGTTTTTTGTTTAAGGAAACAAACCCGCAAAACAGGTTTTTGTTTCTGAAAACAAAACATTCATGTCCCTGATGCACTGGAAATGTTCTCATTGCTTGCCAAGAACACTCGAGCCTTTTCCTGCCTGGGATCCAGTGCTTAATATGAGCTGGTGATTGCTGGTGGGGGCCATTGGCACTCATTTTTGGGAACCAGCATTTATTTTTCTTCATCAGATATTGACCAGAAGAAGGGGAGAAAATAAGCACAGGGAAAAAGGAGGAAGAGCAAGGCAGCAAAATTGTCACAAAGGGTGAAACCAGGAACCTGTAATGGAGAGATGAAGTTACAAGGAGTGTCTAGTAGCAGGTTTGAGATATGAGGTGGATTCAAGTCTACGCACTCTTGGTATTCAGTGTGTCGACTTTTAATAGCGATGGCCATGGGCTGCTGAGCAGAGCTTTGGGCACTGGCACTTATTCTTCTATAAATTTAACACTGCTGGATTGCCAGGGGCAAAACAGTCAGGAAAATACAGCCTCAGAATATGCTCCCTAAATAGGACAGGTTTTCCAACAACAAGTACCTGATGGGTCTCAGGTGGTTGGTCTTTTAGTGTGTTAGGAAGGTTAGTCATGGCTTGCTCTTAAGGGCATTTGGACACCACAATACTTGTTTTCTGCCCTTTCTTTATTAAGCCAACAGTGAATAATGAAGGTTATGGTTCTAATGGCACATTAAATCTGTTCTGCCTGTTTAAAGGAAGCTTCACCATTGAGGTCCTTTAATTAATGCATCTTTTTGTGAGGGAAGGGTGGATGGTGATGTATCACATGATACCTCTTCCGTGTGTGGGAGAAGAAAGTCTGATCCCCAAAGACTATGTGGGATCTGTTCTGTGTGTAGGATTGAAACTAGCATTCATAATAGTAATGTGGTAGATGTTCAGTGCATGAAGAGGAAGCTTGATCTGCTGATGGCCATGTCATGCCTGTCTTCTGTGTGTGCAGGAGATACTTTAACTGTTGACTGCCACATGTTACCACAATGGAGATTTGGAGGATTGAATGCACTCCAAGTGCACATATCAAGAGTGTGTGTGTGTGTATGTTTGTGGTGTGTAGGTTTGTGATAGAGAGGGTGTTAGAAATCGGGATCTCTAGTTGTCAGAGGTAGGTACCTTTGTCCAAATAGGGACCCTTGTTTCTAGTCAGGGTAAGGGGGATACACTTCTAAAATAACCCCTGCTCACCCCCTTGTGTAAAGCATTTCTGAACACAACCAGTAACAGAGTGACAACAATACAAATGGACACCACACCCGTTTAGAAAAATAAGTAATCTTTATCTAAACCAAAAAAAGACCAAAACAAAAAAAATTCCACAATACAGTAATAAAAATATGACTTTCAAATAGTAGAAATAGTTCAGTTCAAAGCAAATGTGAGATGTGACACTTTTACACAAAGTACCTTGGATGCGTCTAAAAATGCAAGCAAAAAGAGTAGAAGGGAAGGTGATGCGTCAGTTCCATACACTCAGTGAAGGTGATGCATCGGTTCCTTGCTCATGGGCAGGTGATGCGTTGGTTCCTTACTGCCGCACAGTGGAGGTGATGTGTCGATTCCTTACTGGAGAGGAGGTGATGCGTCGGTCTCTTACTGTGTGGGCATGTGATGCGTCAGTTTCTTACTGCATCCCCCAATGATGCAACAGACTTGGCGCTTCGATGCAATGCGTGACGATCCGGTGCGATGCTTCAGTTTTTCTCCAACCGAGTCTTCATCAGAATCGGTGCAGTGATCTCGGACATCGGAGATCGGTGCACAAGATTCGTCTCATGGCAGACACTTCAGACGCGGGCAGGCGCTGCATCAATTCTTCAGTTGCGGCGATGCGTCAGAAATTTTCTTTTGCACTGCTGCACTGCGTCAGAAACAGGTGATGTGTCTATTTTCACAGTTCTTGCAGTTTTCAGTCCCAAAACAACCTCCAGAGGCCCAGAACACTGGCAAGCACCTCTCAGCAGGTCAGAACTCCCAGCACAGGAGTTATTGGGGGCCTGGGGGTGAAGTGTTTGTGTCCCTGAGACTTCAGAACAGGACGCAAGCTCAATTCAAGCCCTTCAAGAGCTCCCTCAAGCAGGGGCACAGCAAACAGCAAAGTCCTTCTCCTCTCCTTGGCAGCAGGTAGCCATTGCAGGTCAACTGCAGACAGCAAACAGCACAGGGGCAGTATTCCTCCTCAGCTTCTCCGGCTCTTCTCCTTGGCAAAGGTTCCTCTTGATTTGCAGAAGTGATCTAAAGTTCTGGGGTCTGGGCCCCAATATTTATACAGCAAAATCCTTTGTTCTCTGGTGGCAGAGAAGCCCTGTGCTCAGCCAAAACCAGTTCTGTCCTCTCTGGTGCAGCTTTCTGGCATGAGGTGGAGGCAGCATTGTGGAAGGCAGACCAGGCCCATTCAGGTGAAAGGAAATGTCCTCCCTCTACTCTAAATGCAGCCCAGGTCTATTCAGCCCAGCCCTGACTCATCCAGACTCTCTGGAGCCACAGAACATCCCCAGCCCCTGTCACTCCAAAGCCAGACAGTCAATACACATCCTAGCAGAGGGACACTGGATAGCTAAGCAAGAAAATACCTACGTTCTAAAAGTGGTATTTTCAAACTCAGAATGTAAAAATCACCCTCACTAAAAGATGCATTTTAACATTCTGAGTTCAGGCATACTAAACCTTATTTTCCTACCTTGTTCCCAGAGGTAGTTATGTTTATAAGAAGTTATAAACAAACTCCCCATTCTATCCTATGGGAACAGACAGCCTTGCAATTGTGAAAAACTAAATTGACAGTATTTCACTATCAGGACATGCTACACACATCAGGGCATGTCCTACCTTTCACACACACTGCACCCTGCCCTTAGGGGTCCCTTCAGCCTACCTTAGGGGTGACTAACATGTAAGAAAAGGGAAGGTTAGGGCCTGGCAAGTGCACTTGCCAGGTCGACATGACAGTACTGGACTGCACACGGGCTTAGCAATTGCAGGCCTGGGACCCTGTTGCAAGGCTGCTTGTGTAGGTGGCGAAATCAGTGCTGCAAGCCTACTAGCAGCGTTTTCTTTACAGGCTCTGGGCACACAAAGTGCACTGTACTAGTGACAGACTAGTAAATCTAATATGCCAATCGAAATCACCAACCCATAACAACAATTTAGAAAGGGAGCACTTGCACTTTGGCACTGAACAACAGTGGCAAAGTGCCCAAAGCATCTAGACCAGCAAAAACGAAGTCCAACACACAGCATAATAACAGGAGGCAAGGCAAAAATACAGGGAAGCCCACGCCAATGATGTCTCACTCCTTAGATAATAGGGGGCCTATTTATTAAAAACTAACGCAGTGCAGCTAGCCACCATGCTACGCTGCCCTGCATTACACAGAAAGGTCAGGAATGCCCCGTAATTTACACAATACGGTGCACTCCTGTCTTTTCCCCAGTGCTGGCACACAATGTGTTGCCCAGCACCAATGCAGGCACCCTTACATCATGGTGCAAAGGCGCCTGCACTGCATGTAGGATTGTTTTGTGTAGGAAGGGACAACTTCCTGCACAAAAGCAATCCCCTGAGGCATATTCCTCTTTCCGAGGTAACGAGGAGAAATAAAGATATTTCTCCTTGTTACGCCTCTCCTGGGAAGGTGTAGCATTGTGGTGCATTCCCATGTCTACAAGTAATGGTAAATCTGAAAATGCATCAAAATCCATGGGAGTTGCATGGGAACACCCACACCATGCTCATGGAACACCTCCCTGGGGCAATATAATGCAACGCAGAAATTTGCTCTGCATTGCGTTAGTCCTGTTTTATCAAATCACTCAGAGACACGCAGTGTAGCCTTGCGTTGCTTCATAAATCACATTTTAGGGTTTACAACACACATGCACCACATTGCTTGGTGCAAAGATGACGCAAGCCCTTAATAAATATACCTCTGAATGTATTATGGGATTATATTCTTGCTACTTGTCTGCAGCAGACTAGTAGGAGGAATGGTTTGTCAGCCAAGACGTTTGTAGAGGCATGCGTTATTGACCTGACTAAAGATAAAAGGGTTCATGCCACTGAGTTGGGCATGAGACCTGTTATGCTGCATACCTTCCCTTGCCCCCAATTCACCCATAGAAACAAATAGCTTTCTCACAGCAGCACATGTGGAAATGGCACATGCATGAGCTTTGACAATGGGCTGCATCCGCACCCAACTCTGGATCCTGGTGCATTTGAAGCTTGCATAGCTTTGAATTTAGTAAAGATGACTTGCAGACAAGGTAGACAAAAGTGTCTCCTTCATCTGACTCATATAGAGGACCTCAAAGCACATCCTTCTCAAACAGCTGCACATGCCATAATTCTTTGACTATCTACTTCCAATAATCTAATTTGCTCTTAAATCACAGTCATGACCTGGTGAAGTTAGGTGGAACACATCTCCATGACTCCTACCCATTCAGTAAACAAGAAAATGGGTTACAAAACATAAACATAGCCACCTAAAAGAGAATACATGAAAGCAAATTTAATTCAAGACAATAGTCAATACCCTTGAAATTACTAGACCATCATAGGGGACTGAGGTTCAGGTAGAGTGGGTTATGGAATGCACATGGTAAAATGGAACTGGCTAAAGATGGGGGAAACTGGACTATGCAGTTGCTTAGGTTGAACACATAGTCAGCTGCTCTGCACATGTTGATTAAAGATGGCACTAGTTGGCTAACTTGATGTTGAGTCATTTTTACTAAATGCAACTGGTGCTGAGAAAGCTTTGAACACAACACTTTTCTCCCTTTCTACTTAAATAAAACAATAGAAGTGGGCAAACATTAATGATGCTCCCCACAAAAAACTATGCGGGTAAAAACTAGAGAGGATCCCACATGGATATCCGCTGAGTAAAGGAGGTGTTCAAATTGCCAATGGATTGGTAGTTCTTGGAGGACTAAAATCGACCCCCGATGACCAGGTCCTAGGATCTCCAGGCTGCAGTGGTAAAAGGGGACAAAGGTAATACCATCAAAATCTACAGTACAGCACACAATTCTTTTGGCGACAGAAAAACAGCCTGTCCTAGATGGAATCAAAAATATCACCTCTAGGAACTAGTTGTTGGGCACCTTTCTCAAGAACACAAAGGTCTCAGACTTGCAGAGCTCCTTGCTTGGCTAATAATTATCATCGGTTCAATCTGGCCACCATATTGAACTCTCCCCTGTCAGGGAGGATGACTGTGATGCTCTCAAGGCCCAACACAGGGTAGCCAAGGTAGGCGCTTGAGTAGCCAGGGGTGTTGGGATTTACCACAGATCCTTGCAGTGCCGTTGTCCCCTGGTTCTTTCCAATACAGTGATCCCCTGTGCTTTCTTGTACAGTGTATCCTCTCTCTGGGGAGCTCTTCCACTGATTAGCCACAACTGAGGTCTCCCCTTTGCGGTCTTCTCTGATACAGACACATCCAGCACCCCACTCTCAGTAACAGGGTAACTCCCTTACCCATAGCAGATAATCCCCCTCTCCAAAATTAAGTGGCAAAATTATAACATGTGTATTTGTAAATGTGCATGTTCAACCAAGGGTATCTTGGCGCTGAATAACAGATGTTTATTGTTACCCAACTCAATGGTACTCATTTTATCAAACTTAGAAGGATGATAGGCTGAGTGGACCCGCTGGGATTTGATCCTGGGACCATGAGGTTGAACACAGGCCCCTGCAGTTGGCACATTAGTCCTCTAAGTGACCAGACCACGTGATTCTCCCTCACTTGAATCGTAAGCTGACTGTCAGTGACACTAGCAGAGGATTCAGAACTTCTCCAACCTCTGCAGGATATCAGGGTGCCACTTACACCAAGCAGAGAAATGTAATGGAATAGTGACTTAGGGTTTTAATCCACTTATTTCACAATGTTTTCAAACAATATTTGTGTATTCCCCAGGCACAAGGATGAGAAAGGTTGGAGGCAGCTCTTGTGGTTTGTTTACCTATCTCCAGATAGGCCAGCCAAAGTCTTTGCTTTCAAATGATAGCAGGCAGGACTTACTCACGGAGACCCAAAACAGAAGTCCAAAAGGGAGAGAAATCTTCACACCTCAAACTAATCAGCTTTCTGGGAACAGCACTTCCCGGGGAACAAAAGAGCAGGTCAGACTCAGAGTCATAGACTTACTCCATACTTTTAATGAGACCTGTTTCTCCTGCTGTCCTACACCACTTATTAAGCTGTTAGAATTGACACCTGAATGGAACAAAATGGCAGGACATGACAAAGTAATCTGTGCACTTAAAAAGAGACAGTTATCATCACGTATTCCATATTTTTTTGTCTTAGGACACTCTCGGTCATTAGGAATGCCAACAATAAACTTTGCTAGTCTGGCATGCTACCTCTAATCTCCATTTTGTATACCTTGCTTAGAGAGAAGAACCAAATAGGAGTCTGCTAAGTCCACATTCATCCATGATGTTGGACTTGGTCCTCGATGCAGGGTCATTTCCAAACCTTGTCACTTCATTCCTCCTGTTTTCTGAACCCATTTTTGGTAGCGTTCATCACTGCAAACCAGTGCTAAAGTTGTTGTGCTCTATCCTTTAAACATGGAAAAATTAGTCATAACCCAATATTTAATTTAATTTTAAATGCACATCACTAGTAAAGCGATACTGCAGGTACACCAGGAATTGTAAATTAAATGCTACTAGTGGGCCTGCAGCAATTATTTTGCCACCCACTTAGGTCGCCTTGTTAAAAGTATTTCAGGTCTGCCATTTCAGCCTTTGTCTGCACATATAAACTGCCATTTCGGCCTGGCAAACTAAATCTTTTGCCAGGCCAAAACCTTCCATTTTGATACAGAAAAGTCACCCACAGAGAAGGCCTTAAACAGCCTTCAGGATAGGGTGATTTGAATTCCAAAGGTTGGACATGTACTTTTTAAGTTTACATATCCTGGAGGTGAAAAACTCCTAAATTAGTTTTTCACCACTGCAAAGCCTACCTCCCGCATAGGGTAACGTTGGGTTACCTTATTGCATTCAATAAGTGATACATTTTGTGTGGGTTTAGAAAAAATGATAAGGTCGCACTCCAAGGTTTACACTGAATTAGTTTAAGATATTTCTTTAGATCTGTTTTAGTGGGTGCATGTGGGTATCACCTCCTGATCAAGAGGTGTGCAGATACATATGATGAAAGAAGCATTTCCCTAGAAGGCCAAAAACTCCCCACTGTGCACTCCTGAGGTGGATTTATGAATTAAACAATTCATCCATGGTTGTTAGATTTCAATCTTCATTATTTTTATCATTTTTCAAGAGGGATGTAATGTTCAGAATCACACTACGTCATCAATTTAGTTTTTAGTTGTCCATATCACAGAAAACCCAATGAATTTTGGGCCATACTCTTCATCTGGGCATGATTCCTAGAAAGGAATATCACTCATTAATCTCAGAGATCTGAGTACCGCCTGAAAGTTAAATTTATCATGCATGTGGTGGTGAAAACAAAAAAACAATGTGAAAGACATTCTTTAGTTGCACTTGTAGAGTAAATATCAAGTGGGGACGAACAGAAGAAAATAAAGGAGTGTGATTAACATGTCAATTCCTGAAAACAGTAAGAATTAGTGCTCAATAGCTCGTAATTGCCCAGTGCGGGTCAAATGTGAAGTAAAGTACAGCCGAGTGAAGTTAAATAAAACACGAAGATAACGAAAGAACACAAGTCCCAACTGTGGTTGATAATTGGTGCCCAATATACTGAAAATATGGTTATAGAAGTAAAAAGTGATATAAGAAATTAGATGACGAGTGAGGCAAAGTTAGGAGTCCGAGAAAAAAAAAGAACCAAGTATCTGTAAACTAGAGTCCTGATTGTTATAGATTAACAATTGCCGAATGGACAATACGTGCCCCAATACTTTAATTGCTATTAAGTTAAAGAGTAATTCGCCTCTATTAGGTCGTGGGGCATACCTGGCAAGTGGAATTTTCGAACATGTCCATTCGACCAGTAGACGCGTACACTTTCTACTGTGTTCGGCATAGTTTACAATATGCAAGCGTCTGTTGTAATGGAAATAAAAAAAAGGTTAACTCCGACCAGTAACCCAGGAAGTGCATTAAAGTCCCGTATGTAAACATAGAAACAGGCTTGTGAAAAGACGGTGACCCAGGACGTGTGTATAAGCATAGAAATAGGTTTCTGAAGAGGTAGAAGAGTAAAATTAAACATAAATTACCATCGTAGGAAACATACAATAGTAGCCAACTGTGCTCATGTGCATACAGAATGTCGAATTAAGGAAACTAGGTTTAAACTGTGAAAAGGATATAATCATATCCAACCGCTGCTTTACATAACAGTGAAATAAACATAAACATGAAATGCAACTTCCTACATGCTAGTGTTAGAAATAACAACTAAAGTCCATACGTTCATTTAGTCCCTTGGGACTAATTGAATCCAGTCGTTTCATCCAGTATAGTTCTCTTTAGAGAAGATACTTATTATTGTCTTTACCCTCTTTTAAAGGTACTTATTCCGATACCAAAAATCAGAGTTGACTAATATTGTGAAGAAGAGTGTTAAAATGCACAGAAATGGTTGATTTTACATTTTTTGTTCGTATGTTGCTTTTGTGTTCTGTCAATCTTATTTTTAGTTTGCGTTCAGTTTTTCCCACATATGCTAGTCCACAGGACCCTTTTAGTAAATATATTACATTGCTAGCATCTATCTGTTTAATTTTTGTTGCTTTGGTACATTTTATTTATTTGAATTATCTCTATTTTTCAAAATTGTTTTGAGATTCATCTTGGGGTTTTTATTACTGTGTGAGTGTTGCATAAATATTTTACACATTTTCTCTACGTTAAGCCTGACTACTTTATGCCAAGCCACAAGAGGCGTAAACACAGGTTTATTTAGTGACTTTTCACTGTGACAAGGATTGTGCTTATTACTTGAGTTGGGCTCACATTCTTCTCAACCAATAACCCAAGGAGCCTTCTTTGAACTAGTACCTTGGTATTTGTGCAGTTTTCTTTCATTTGGAGCACTGTTTCATTGAGATAGTTATATCTATACATGTTAGCTTTTTCACCCCCATTGCTGACCCCTTTTTTCAAGTTTAGAGTACTTTGTGCTTAGCCTTCCTAATGTTTCTTCCACAAACGTATTCCAGGCCTCTGATGCACACTTCTGATACAGTCAATTTGTACACATCTTGCGTGGCAGGGCCTAGCACTGGCAACAGGAACCGATTCTATCCGGGACCACACCTGATCCCTGCTTTCCCGTCACTCATGGTCCCTGCTTTGATTTGTTCCTGTCACAGTTTCAAGGCCCAGCCACCCAAGTAGGGTACTATTTTTAGTGAGAAAAGGGTAGGAACGCTGGTTGGTTGGAATAGCGGGGCTCCTCACAGATTCCAGAGGATTCTCTCAAAGATTTGTGAGGAAAATGCATGAGATATGACATTAGTTGAGGCCCAAATACACCAACTATCACCATCACCTAAGGGAACCAATTTTGATGGAGAATATTTGAGGTTTCCACATTAATTTGGGGATTTTCCTTTTCATTGAGAAAATAGTGGGAACGGTGGTTGATCCACACAGGTTCAAGAAACTGTCCTTCACAGAAATGGTTGGAAAATAAGTGATTATAACCAAGGTTCGAGGTTTGCATGGCAGTTTGGCAAGAAAAACATAGGGGCATATTATCAAAGAGCTAACGCCGAGTTATCAGCACTTTAGCGCAGCCAAAGTCGCAGTAAAATTACCGCTCTATTCACAAGCTGGTGCAAACAGCCGATACCACCAGTATTCCAGCGATAGCATCCTCAAAAAACATCGCCACAGATGACCCCGGCAACTATCGCTAATGAGATGCAGAGTAGGCGTTCCTGAGAAAAAAGCTGTGACAACACCACTCCGCAACATTCACAACAACCAGCCTGATCTGCGATAAGAACACAAAACAGGCGATAAGGTGCATTAGCAGCAGGAAACTAACACCTGCTCTGACCTGGTGCAAAGTCAGACGACAACTGGCAGCAGCCAAGGGAGCACAGCCCATAGCCAAACATGAAGAACAACAGATGCCCCCAGCAACTGAACATGCAGCTCGGAGCACCAAGAGGGCAACAACACACACCACCACCCCCCCGGACATCCCCCTCCCTTCCGACAAAGAGAATGCACATCAACTTCACGAAACCTTGACCCAAACAAATCGCCTGAAGTCGCACAACCACAACACCTAACATACAGGTGTGGTCACAAAAATGGAAAACACACATCCACCTCATATAACCCAAAAAACCCATTTATTACAGATGACACAAAAAAAAACAATCATGAAGAGGCACTGGTCTTCTCCAGGATTTCCATTAGTCACAGCCTGCAAGAAAGAAAGACAGATAAGAAGGTGTGACATGTGCCCATAAAAGGACAGAGAGGGAGAGCGAGCGAGAGAGAGAGAGAGAGAGAGAGAGAGAGAGAGAGAGAGGGGGAGAGAGAAAGAGAGAGAAAGAGAGAGGGAGAGAGAGCGAGAGAGAGAGAGAGAGAGGGGGGAGAGGGAGAGAGAAAGAGAGAGGGAGAGAGAAAGAGAGAGGGAGAGAGAGCAATAATGAGAAAGAGAGGGGGAGAGGGAGAGAGAAAGAGAGAGGAAGAGAGAGCGACAGAGGGAGAGAGAGGGGGAGAGGGAGAGAGAAAGAGAGAGGGAGAGAAAGTGACAGAGAGAGAGAGAGAGAGAGAGAGAGAGAGAGAGAGAGAGAGGGAGAGAGAGAGAGAAAGAGAGAGTGAGAGAGTGAGAGAGAGGGATAGAGAGCGACAGAGAGAGAGAGGGGGAGAGGGAGAGAGAAAGAGAGAAGGAGAGAGGGAGAGAGAGCGACAGAGAGAGAGAGAGAGAAAGAGAGAGGGAGAGAGAAAGAGAGAGGGAGGGAGAGAGAGAGGGAGAGAGGAAGAGAGGGAGAGAGAGGGAGAGAGGGAGAGAGGGCGAGAGGGAGGGAAGGAGAGAGAGGGAGAGAGGGATGGAGAGTGCGGACACTGCGGACCCAGGCCCCACTGATCACCTGCAGCCACCGGTGTGTGTCCAACCATGTGCCTGTACACACTGCAGTCCCCCATGTCACTCATCTGAAGCATTTGCCAGAGACATGAATGGCAAAGTCCATACAGTAGCACATGCCATCATCGAATGCCCGCCTCTGCGCACAAAGGCTGCTGCACCCCAGCCCGCCGTCCAGTGGAGACTGCCCGCACCTGCACGACCAGGCCTCACTGCTCACCTTCTGCCACCGGCGTGTCTCCAAGAGGGCCCACCACGTGCCAGGGGGAGCTCCAAGCCCAGGGCCAGTGATCATGGCACCCTCCACATCATGCAGCCACGCACAGTGGGCCACCAGGTCACACACTTGATTCTGGGTCTTGATTTCGCAATGGCAGAGAACACATCAGTGCACAGGGCATCATCGCAGGCTACACACCCGCTCAGCCCAATAGGTGCCACTAACTCTGTGAACCGTGAGGCAACGCCACATGGCGGGAGGACCGCACTGCCCACTGGCTTAGCCCTACACTGCGGTCGAGCAGGGCTCACACCAATGCCACCATTCCGGACCTCCCGGATGGCGCATTATCGCAGGCTGCACACCTGCTCAGCCCTGAAGGTACCCCTACCTCAGTGCACCGAAAGACACCGTCCTGTGGCGGTGTGCCTGTGCCTGCCGCAGTGCATCCGATGCTACCAAGTCTGTACACAGATAGCCATGGACCCTTTATGATTGAGTCCCGTGTTGCGGATGCCATTATGTCACCACTGGCACTGGGCAATGTGATGTGGCAGGGCCCTAAGCCCTCATGCATAATGGATACCCACACGGAGACACCCATTTGGAGAGTGGAAATGGCGTCCAGCACGTGCACCAGGCCCTTTTTATTGGCAGGGTCACATGTCCTGTGACGCCGGTGCCGGATGGGTGTGGTGTGGGTGTGAACCAGCCGTGAGGGAGTGGCTGTGGCATGCGGACTGCTAGACCTGTGAGCAGCAGATCCCTACAGGGAAGACCTGGGACATCTAGCGTTGTTGTCCCCCCTGTGAGCGTGAGCAGAGTGGTTTGGCCTGGCGTATGCCAGTCCAGTGTAAGGGTGTGAACAATGACCCCGGGACTCTGGGCGTGCTTCCGTTCTGGCCTGGACAAGGAAGTAACAAATGAGTGTTTCCATGTTCTAGTGTCGGCTCCACCCGGCACACAATCGGCAATGTGTCACCCTGTGACCCATGTCCCACAACATAAGAAACATGGATGTAAGGTGAAATTTTGACCCTACATGCATCCATACCTCCACACTTGCAAGATCATAGACATGACACTCTGTTGTGTGAATGCTTCAAAAGTGCTGGGATGTTGCATTCTTGGTTGCATTCTTGGTTGCATTGTTATCTTGGTGGGAGTTTGGGGTCTGGGACATGGTTTGTCTGAAGATGTGCTATGCTTACTTGTGCATGTGTGCCATTGTGGCCATCTCCCCCCGTCCCCCCAGTCCCTGGTCGTTACTCATCCTGTTCCTGTTGTGTCTGGTCCTGTTGAGCAGTGTCCGGGCCCCCAACTCCTGCCAATGTCTCCCCACTGATGACTCTGGACACCATTTCCTCCATCTCGCTCAGCTCCTCCTGTGGCGCTGGACTCCCACCTCCCGTCTGCATTGCTGCCTTCTGGTTGTTTGCGAGCTTCTGCTTGGTTTTGCGCTTGACATCATTCCAGCGCCTCTTGACCTCGTCCATTGTCTTTTTCAGCACTCCGACTGCATTCATCTTGCCCACGATGGTCTGCCATAGTCCCTTTTTATTTGCCAGTGACACAGTGGAGGTGACGAACAGTAGCTGATGGTGTTCTATCACCTCCGTCATCAGGATCCTGTTTTCCTGCGGACTGATCCTTTCCTACTCTTCTTCTCCTTGCCCTTCCCCGACCCCGAAGTCCCATGTGTTTTTTTTCACCTTTTGTAGTGCATTTTCCCACATTTCAGATGGGGATCGCGGGCCTGTGGCTGGTTTTCACTGATTTTTGTATCGCGATTGGCATCATCGCCGCTTTTTTCACGTTGGTGTTTCGTATTTTTGCAGTGTCGTGTTGATTGTAATGCGTTGGTTTGATGCGTTGTCGTGGGACTATCGCATGGTGCCGCCGGCTTGGGAGTACCATGTTGACACAGAGTTATTTTACCACGATGGACTGCGATGTGAAGAGTTGCGTTATGCTACTTGTGCGGTAATTATCACATGTTCTTGAGAATATCCCCCATAGTGAGAGCCACACATGTGACACCATCTTGGACAGGGTGGGTGGTTTGTGCATTTCAAAGGGTTCCCTGGTTGCCAGTTTTCCTCAGCCCATTCAGCATGACAGGTTAGAAGAAATTAATATTTGCCCCCACTCTGCTGGTCCATATGTCAAAAGTACTTGCATGTGCAAATTTGAGTAATTTGCTTTTGTGTAATGTGAAATTGTGGTAAAAAGATGTGAAATTATGCATAATTTTGTGAAAAGCAGATCCTTCATTAAGCATCATAATTTTTGGTGAAGTGCCTCCTTGCGTCAATTTTTGTGGTGTGAATGTATTTTGACCAGGCCTGAAAACTATGCCCAAAAGAATCCATATGTTCCATTGTTTCACATGGGGATGAGGAAGAGTATGGCTTAGATCCCATGTGGACAGAAAGACTGTTGGAGACAGGACTTGGCATTCTAACACCACCACATTTTTTTCCTGAAAAAAGTATATATGCCTGGTGACTAGTGGGCCATTTTTATAGGGGTGGGCGGAATTTGCGTAGTCAAGCTACGCAAAGCTCTGAGAAACTGTAACAAATCTCCGCGAGCACACGGAATTGCTTGTTCCGTCCGTTCGCGATGTATTTTTCCTGTTTGCGAACGCTGTTTGCGTGCTCGGGGGGAAATATCTCGTGAACTTGCCAATGCGGTCACCAATTTTACGCAGCCATCTTCTTTCACTTGTCCCACCCGCTCACGATGTGTGTTTCCTGTTTGCGGGCGCGTCCGAATGACGTGTTTGCGATCTCACACTCTCGTGGGATCACGCGGCCGGATACCAAAATCTCATGGCGCACACAAACGGATAGGAAAAATCTTCGGCGAACGCAGGGATCCAGGTAGGTCGCTCCTGCGTGCGTGAACATGCATTTTGAAAGCGCGAACAAGGGAAAAATTCCGCCACTGCGTGGATCGCAGAACATTTGGCAATTCCGTGTTCTCTGCGGAACGCGGAATTGCTCAAATTCCGCAAATTCCGTGAGCAGAATGGAATTTACTGCCCAGGCCTACTTTAAACCACTCTTGAAGGCATATTTGTGGTAAGCCCACCTATCTATGTTTAGGGGTGACAGAAAAAAGGTTGTGCCTTGATTGGGTGGGGCACAGCCCTATGCCTGGGAAGACCACCCAACCCCTTTTTCTCCTTTTTTCCCCTGGTGTCTAAGGGACTTTCAGCCACTAGTGGTGGCAGATTTTGAGTAAAGACTCATGAGCCCATTCTAGGGTGGGGCACAGCACAACTCCTAAGGTGGGCCACCTCAACTCTCTCCATGTGGGGGGATGATTGAGGGTTACCTCCCAATCTGCCACAAGTTGTGAAGATCCATTCACAAGAGGGAGCATGGCTTGATGCCTGAGCAGACCACCGACCCCTTCTTTTTGACCCTTTTTGCTCTTTTTTCCCTGTGGAGAAAGCCCCTCATTGCAGTAGGTGGGGCAGAAAGACTGTAGGTCCAATTCAGGGGTGGGGTCATAGCCTGATGACAAGGTGAGCTAACCCTCTGCTTTTGTTACCTTTGTTTCCCCATGGTGTCTGGTGGGCTTTCTGTCCCTCTGCACAGGTCATTGGGGTAAACACCTCCCACCCTGGGGTGTAGCAGAAAGACTATTGTGCCTGTTCTGGAGTGGTGTCAATACCTTAGGTAGGAGACACAGCTCCTTGTTATACCTCCTCTTTTTCATGTCTAGTGGATGTTCTTCTACCCGGCAGGTAAAATGCAGTGTAAACTCTGTGCACTCCCTGTGCTCCCCCACAGAGGACATAAAACCGTTGTGTTAGGGAGGGAGCAATGACCCATCTGCGGGGTGCCACTACTTCCAATCAGTAATCCGTTGTGTCCAATGGGTGGGGATCCAAAAGGGAGAGACAGCACTTGACAGGGAACATTGTCTTCTTTCTAGAACTGCCACTTCTATGTTGATCAGTGCGTGGGGTCAGAGGAATACCTCCCGATATCGATCATCGATCAAAAGTGAATGCAGATTATGCCATTAGCGCAGTATGCTTTTGCTTTGTTTTGCTGTGATATCAGCACAAACAGCAAAATATAAATAATCAAGTGTGAGACATAAAGTAAGCTTTGGTTGTCAGCTAAAGCTGATTGTAACCGAGACCTAAAAACTGTACTGAAAGCAATGTCATCTGTATTCATTCCACATTCTAGAGTTGACCAGAGTTAATGGTAAAAATAAAGATCTTCCATATGAATTTGCCTATTTAAATATAATTGGCAAGGGATTGATTTAGGTTTTGGTGGGCAGGGTACTCTATGTCTACCTACCCTATTGTAAGTTGTGTGGGCCATCAGCTTTGCATCTGATCGCTCCATAAATGGAAAGTTTACTCCTAAGGCTTAAGAGAGTGCTGATCATCAGATGAAGGGTATCATATTGTCTGACCATTTAGGAAGGGTGGTCTGATGGACTTTTTATCTATCTGTCACCTCCAGGCACACCTTGGTGGTGGCAATACAAAAAATGAAAATATGTAACTCACTGGGTGTGGGGGTTATTAGTTATTTGTTTTTTAAAAGTAAGCTGCCACTTTGGGAGTTTGTTTTTGAAAGACAAAACGTTTGGTGGACAGCCAACAAGACCAACAGTGGCCCTCCCCCAAAATGTTGGTACCTTCAGAGGAACTGCCATGAATGTGCTCCCTCTGAAAGTAAAGAGATCACTGCTGGGCCAGCCATGATCTCTAAATATGACATCCTCTGTCTATGAAACTGGTGGATTTAATGTCCTCCTTCACCTATTACGGGCCTGAGCAAACACTGCTATACAATAAATCAGGCCCTATATCTCCTTTCCTCTCCTCTCCTCTCCTCTCCTCTCCTCTCCTCTCCTCTCCTCTCCTCTCCTCTCCTCTCCTCTCCACTCCTCTCCTTTCCTCTCCTCTCCCCTCCTCTCCTCGCCTCTCCTCTTATCTCCTTTTAATCTTTCTCCTCTTATCTTCTCTTCTCTTCTCTTCTCTTCTCTTCTCTTCTCTTCTCTTCTCTTCTCTTCTCTTCTCTTCTCTTCTCTTCTCTTCTCTTCTCTGCTCTTCTCTTCTCTTCTCTTCTCTTCCTCTCCTCTCCTCTCCTCTCCTCTCCTCTCCTCTCCTCTCCACTCCTCTCCTTTCCTCTCCTCTCCTCTCCCCTCCTCTCCTCGCCTCTCCTCTTATCTCCTTTTAATCTTTCTCCTCTTCTCTTCTCTTCTCTTCTCTTCTCTTCTCTTCTCTTCTCTTCTCTTCTCTTCTCTCCTCTTCTCTTCTCTTCTCTTCTCTTCTCTTCTCTTCTCTTCTCTTCTCTTCTCTTCTCTTCTCTTCTCTTCTCTTCTCTTCTCTTCTCTTCTCTTCCTCTTCCCTTCCTCCCTTCTCTTCTCTTCTCTTCTATTGTCTTCTCTTCTCCCTTCATCTCTTCCCCTCTCCTTCCTCTCCCCTCCCTTGCAAACATATGCCCTTACCTCACTGCCACTTTATTCTTCTATTGTGTCCCTTCCCTCAACTCTTCTTCCCCTCTGCTGTTCTCTTCCCACCTTGATTCTCCATTCCCTAACCATCCTTACCCATTGATGTCTTCCCTTGTCTTCACTCACTTTCCCTTACCCTCTTTCTACTTTCCTGTATGCTCCCCTTTCCTCCCATCTTAATAATCTCTCCCATTCCCAGGGCCGTTTCTAGGTGTTTTGCTGCCCTAGGCGAGAATTGAAAAATGCCACCCCCTCCCTTTTACTACCATCACTCTCTCCCCCTGTCATCCAGGCTAGAATTATTAATGCATTAGATCACAAAATGTGCCTCGTTATGCCGCATAGTTTGCCTTTTTTGACTCATAATTTAGCCAACACTCAAGCTTAATTTCAAGTGGCGTGAGTATAAATAACACCAACAATCAAAGAGCACATGGCAAAACAGTTGAGTAGGTTAACCGCTTGCTGCAGAGATCTGCAGTGTTAGCTGGTCACAAATTGAAATATATGCACAGTCTACTCAGCCTTTTATCTTTCCAAGTTAAAAAGGAGTGCCTTTGTGTTGAGTAATATTGAACTATTATCTAAGCCCCGAGGCACAATTTAATTAACGATGTATGTTTTGTAAGGGGGCTTATAGAGCTCAAACGTAGCCGTAGAACATCACAGCGTGATACAATAGTTGCCTGTGTACATTTGAGTGGTAAATCATATAGAGCTGCAAAACTGACTCTAGAACCAAGTGGATTGGAGAGTCTCGCTATATGATTTTATTCACGCAGGTCAAGCATCACACACTTCGGGGCAGATTTATAAGCCCCTTGCGCCACTTTTGCGGCATTTTAACATGGGAAAAGTGACGTAAAAGTGGCGCAAGGGGCTTGTAAATCTGCCCCTTCATATCTAGCTGCCGCTGATATGTCTCGCCACATAAATCATGATAAACAACCCCAAAAGCTAAAGGGCAGGAGGCAGAGCACAATGTGAACTTGTTTTTATTGCAGGTTAGAAAATAAATTATGGCTATTCGTCTTTTTTCCACTATTTCCAGACCATAATAAGACCGGAACCTGTATTTTGGGGTGAAAAAACAAAAACTAATTTCAGTTTGATGTGATGGAAAAAAACAAGCCTCTTAGCACCATAATTTTTTTTATGTGTCACGTGCTATTAACCACCTGTTTGCACTGCTTAAAAACAAATGAAATTTTTGAATTATAAACCATTTACCTGACATGGTTATTTTATTTCCTAGGCACCAGAGCAGCCGACACAAACAGTCCGTCCCCCGCGTGCCGAGTGAGAGGGTGGTGCGACGTGCGAGACGTAGTCACCGTCACTGGCTGCTGCATAAAGCACCGCTTGTGGACTGGCCAAAAATGATGCCCGGGGCCGTCATTGGTAACGCTTTCACGCGCTACAAAATTGACGGCCGTGGGGACCCACACACTGGTACCGCCGGCCCGCTCCACACACCACTATGCAAGGGTGCACTGTGCAGCATGTACAAACAGGTGCGCTTGCGCTCACATACAGGTGCTGCTGCCTGACCATGAGGCAAAAAAGTTACATAGTGCAGTACAACTTTTTATGATGCAGCCCATCTCTGAATGACTTTTTGTGAATCTAGGCCCTGATTCCTTACTGCTCATACAGATTGAGTCTCCCAATAAGTTTCAGTGATCTACGACATGGATTCTGGGAAGAAATTCTGTTTGAGACTTTAAGAAAGAGCTTATTGTGCTGTATGTTGTGCTCCTTTCCGCTTTGTTATCTCTTACGACACCCTTTATCTCCACTTCTCCACGTTTTTCTTTCTATTTTACTTTCCCATTTGTCACTTGGAACACTGCAAAGTGTCCCTTGCAAACTTAGTGAGGTTATTTAAAATACAATATATTTGTAGCTTTTCTTACTTTTTTTACGTTCACTTAGATGTGTACTCTTTTCCATGTGTCTGCACGAGAATGGTGACATTATTTATACCGCTTTTAAAGGTTATGAAATGGGTTCCCTTTGGTTTCTGTACAATACTGAAATTATAAAAATGAAAAGAGGGATAACATACGTAAAGTTCTTCACCTGCTACTTCTGTGAAATGAATGCAGACTGTTCCAGTGGGCATTCTATGCATGCACAAATTAAAACAAAATTCCCCCTTTTGCCACCCTAGCCCTTTTGCCGCCCTAGTCTTGCCTAATGGTAGAAACGGCCCTGCCCTTTCCACTCCTAGTCCCTCCTCTACCCTTACCACACCATCTTTTGCCTGTCACCATCAATCCCCTCTCCTCATTTTGCCTCATCAACTGCCATTCCCTCCCCTCTCCAGTTACCATGAGCTCTCGCTCACGTTTCCTCCTGTGGTTATTTCACCCTTCTACCTTTTTTCTTGCTGACTCTCTCTGGCATCCTCACTGATTTGCACCTGGCTCCAGTTCCCTGTCCTCACTCTACCTTCTCACGATTATATCCACTCTGTTGTCTTTTCCAGCTAATGACTTTCCATCTAATGTCCCAGCTCTCAGTTTCATTTCAGCTCCTCAAAAACTGTAGACAATGCAGCTCTCCACACAATGTACAAAATACAGTCGTGTTCTCCCATCTCAGCTTCGCTGAGACAATCCCCTGACATTATGAATGGAAATGTGTGCATTTCTAGTTATCTATTTATTACTTGTTTATATTCAGTGGAGAAATGTTTCACACTTGCTAATGACTTGCTGCTTTGTTTTGCAGCTCTCCCTGAGTGGATGTGAATGGTGCAGGAGACAGCTGATTTCTCAGTGCGCCTGTTTCTAATATAGGACAAGCTCAGAGCTCTGTAGTTCAGCAGCTGCTTAAAAAAGCCTAGTGCCAGTAATGTTAGGTTGGTCGCTTGCATCATTGCATAGGAGGAAATAGAACAGTGCAATGTGAGCACTCCATTGAAGATAATGGCGTGCTCCGGGCTTCTAATGGCCAGTAGAAGCCGGTGCATCAACATTTCAATGTTTGTTCACAGCTGTTGCTATGAACAAAGACCTCAAGGGGCCCCAGGAGATTTCAACCCTCTCGGGCTCTGTAAGGCCTTCGTTTTACAAATTAGAACATTCTGCCCTCTAGGGGTGGCATTGTCTAATAGCCTTAGAGCCCTCTGTAGCGGGCTCTACTGGCCTTTAACAGTATGCTCCTTAGTTAAAGCCTGGAGTGGGACGTTAATGGCAAGTAGAGCCTGCTGCAGCAAGCTCTAAGGCTCTATTAGGTCACTGGAATGTTGAGAGGTCCATTAAAGACAAGGAAATAGCTCCGGGCTTATAATGGCTGGAATGTTGGGGGGCGTGGCTTGGATGCCGCGCAAGATGGCCGGCTAGGTACGGAGCTCCGTCGCATCGAACACCTCATGGCGTTTTTTCCCGATGTAAACGGGACCGCTACTGAGCACCGTTGCCGGACTTGGTTGGCGGAACACTAGCGGAATCGGCGGAGCAGCTTTTCATCGCTGGTGGAGCCGTTTTCGCCCCTCTCCGTGATGAATTCCCTGCCCCTCACGGAGCCGCCATTTTGAAGTTCTTTCGAGCATCTGAGCCTCTGCTGATACGAGCTGTCACCACACGATGTGCCACTGGACACCAATGAACTTTCAGACACCGACATCACCTCAGGGGTGAGATTTATATATATTGTACAAGACACCTTTACTCCGTTTTTTTTTTTTTTTTTTTCTCTCCTCCTCCACATTAGAGGAAACGTCCAAATACGCAGTTTTACGGCGCTTCACCCCTGACAACTGGATGTTTCCCGCTCTAACATGCTCGCTGCTCTGAAATACTTTTTATCCTAAATTTCCTCCTCATGGCGCTATGATAACAACGTTCTCTGAGACTTTTTGCCTGTTTCTCCTGCGCCTCAGCTACTTCAGGATGCTCCTTCCTGTGCTTCCATTTTAGCCATTCTCCCCTTTTTGTACTCGTTATTTTAGCATACTCTAATTCTCTGTCGCCTTTCCCACTGAGTCACGTCTGGGTGCTTCTCCCTTTCTTTGGAGATATTTCTGGAACATTTCACATGCACCTTTAGTCTTCTCACAGGGAATTGAGCCTATATTGTCGCACGTTCATTCCTTTCTATGGTCAACTTACGCAAACCTAAATTTGTCTTCATACCATCGAGGAGTGCTTCAGGTGCATCTTCATCTGGTACAAATAGAGCCACTGTATCTGCGAAAATGACGACTCCAAAATCATCATTGGCTCATACTAACACCAGTAAGTCTTCCCCACCCGCTCCGGCGGGCAAGCGCCTCAAGCAAAATTCTCCTACACCAGAAGACAATCCTTCTCATTCTTCTATTGACCAAATTCTAGAGGAATTGCGTGCGCTGCGCCCATTTATTGAAAAGACGAGTACAGATATGCAGCTTTTAAAAGATAAATGGGATAATATGGATGCCCGTCTCTCTACTGTTGAACAGCACCTCCCTGAAATTCAGTCCAACACACAACGTATAGACTCTTTAGAAAAAACGGTCCTCTCACTCCAAAAGCATACAGAGGATCTGGAAAATCGAAATAGGAGGAATAACCTCCGTATTTACAATTTGCCGGAAAATCTTGAAGGGGATAATCCAGTAACTTTCTTCACCACTTTCTTGTCGAAACTTCTGGACCTACCACCTTCCACCTCCATTAGTATACAAAGAGCCCATAGACTAGGTGCCAGAACGGGCTCCTCTTCAAAACCTCGTGGAGTCATTATTTTATTTCTGAAATACACAGATCTTTTATTGATTCTCTCAGCCGTGAGGAGTAAAAAACAAGTGTCTTGGCAAGGTCAACGAGTATATTTTTCTCAAGATGTCTCTAATCTCACCGCCTCCAGACGTAAAGAATTTCTGGCTATGCGTCCCTCTCTGCGCGCCTTGGGAGCAAGATATGGCTTGTTTCATCCTTGTACTTTCAGAGTCACCTATCGAGAAAAGACTTGGTCATTTCAGGAACCTGGAGAATTAAGGAACTTTCTTCTTCTACACAGTGGAGAAGGGATGGACGCCTCCTCTTCTGCTTCGACCAGGCGCTGAAATTGGACTTTTATTGTTTAACTTGTTTGTCTTCCTAATGGCTTGTCTTTGACTTCGTATATTCTCCTTACTTTTCATCTCAGTTCTTACACTCTCTTTTCGTATCTCTTCTCTTCTTTATCTGTTTCTGGCATCTCCTATATATCCCTCTATTTTCTTTTCTACTCTCTAGACTTCAATTTTTACGTCTACATGTTATGTTTGTTAACATTTTTCCCTTTTTTCCTCCCCAGACGGATATGTATCGGATACTCCTCTCAACACCTTGTCCCATTCCATGTTCCTTTTGTGCGGTCTCGATGTGGTTCTCCTCCTGATCCTGGTCCGTACGTCTTGTAAAGCATCACCACCTCCCCACCTTCCCTATGTGTATTTTTTCTCTTTCAGGTATGTTTAATACAGTCATCCTTCTGGATTTGTACTGTCTTCTATGCATTCTCTCTTTTCTTCCTTCTTCCTTCCCCACTGATCTCCTTTCCCTTTTCCCATCCCTCTCCTCCTCCCTTTTCCTTTTTCTTCTTCCTTTTCTACCTGTTCTTCCTTCTTCCTTTTTGAAGAGTTTTATGGTTAATACTTCTATACAGTTTGAATTATTATTACATGTACAGTATGCTTTTGCAATTCTTGATTTAGATCAGTTTAGTAAGCTTTCACCTTCAAAGTTGTTTCATGGAATGTGAAAGGATTTAATCACCCTATCAAAAGGCAAAGAGTACTCTCCCACCTTTCCTCTTACAATCCAGACATCGTCCTTATTCAAGAAACTCACCTATCTGACATCGAATCTTTAAAGCTAAAGCGACTATGGGTTGGAACTGTTTTATTTTCTCCTGCTTCTCAAAAAAAGAATGGAGTAGCCATTTTGATTCATAAGCGACTCCAGTGTAAAGTAGTTCTAGAAGAAAAGGATGACGAGGGACGCTGGGTCTTAGCTAAACTACTAATTAACAATATCCCACTTACGATATTCAATGTTTACGGTCCCACATGTTTTGACTCCTCTTTTTGGCCCTCCATCACAGCAAAATGTATTCAACATAAAGATGATGCTTTTCTATTGGGTGGAGATTGTAACCAGATCATTGACCCATTTTTAGACCGAAGATCCTCTGTTCGTTTCTCCCCTCATAAACCACATAAACAATTCCTTGACACTATTACCCAAACTCATCTTGTAGACTCATGGAGACTCACTCACCCAGACGTTATGGATTTCTCCTTCTTCTCTCCTCCTCATGCTTCCTTCTCCCGCTTAGACTATATCTTTCTCTCTTCATCTCTTTCTCAACACCTTAGTTCTTCTTCTATTGAACCAATTGTTATCTCTGACCATGCTCCTATTATTACTGTTTTTGACCTTCTTCCTCCTACTCCTAAATCTTCTCGCTGGCGCTTCAACCCTTCTCTTCTTACTGATCCTCTTTTTTCCTCCTCTTTTCGTGCTTTTGCTTCTGAATTTTTTCATCTTAACTCTACGCCTGATACCCTACCTCATATTCTTTGGGATTCCTTCAAGGCCACAGCCCGAGGTTTTATTATTGATTTTGTCTCTAAAAAGAAGAAAAAATTCCTTCAAAAACGTAAAGTCACCCTTGCTCATATTAAATCTCTGGAACATCAATTCTATACTTCCTCTGATAAGATTATGTCTCCTGAATTGCTTAAGGCTAAGATTGCCTTTAACAAACTTACCACAGACTCTGCCTCCTCTTTTCTTCTCCGGAGCAGCGCGCGATTTTATGGAGGTAGAAATAAATCAGGTAAACTGTTAGCTAATTATTTAAAATCTCGTAAAGAACGTACTAATATTGATTCTATTTATTCCCCCTCTAATGTACTTCTTCATACCAATGCAGAAATTTTGGAACAATTCCACTCTTTTTATAAAACTCTATATACTCCGGAAAACCCTCCCACCCCAGACCTTATTCAATCCTACTTTGACAACATACCTCAACCAGATACTTCCCACCTTAATATTTCGGCTGTTGACTCTGACCTCACGATTTCGGAACTGTCCTCTGCTCTATCCTCCCTCACTAAGGGGAAAACCCCAGGACCGGACGGCTTCCCAGTTGAATTCTACCTACATTTCTCAGACCTTCTTTTACCCCACCTTTTATCTCTATTTCAGTCTTTTTGTTCTACTGGATCAGCCCAAGGCTCTTTTCAGGACGCTACCATATGCCTTATCCCTAAAGATGGTAGAGATCCTAAGTTCTGTAAAAATTATCGACCTATATCTCTAGTTAATGTTGACTATAAAATTTTTGCGAAACTATTAGCTCTTCGCCTTGACCCGCTCCTACCACATCTTATAGGGAAAGAACAATGCGGCTTTGTCAGGGGCCGCTTGACCTCGGACAATTCTAGACTCTTTCTTAATGTTTTAAGTAAAGCCCCTTCACTATCGATTCCCCTTGCAGCCATTTCAGTAGATGCTGAGAAAGCCTTCGACCGGGTTGACTGGTCTTTTCTTCTGGCTTCCTTAAAATGGCACGGCTTTAACCCTAAATTCATATCTTATATTTCTTTGATATATTCTATGCCCAAAGCGTCTGTTCTCGTTAATGGTCAACTCACTTCCCCATTCACACTTCAACGGGGTGTTCGTCAGGGCTGTCCCTTATCACCTCTTTTATTTATTTTAGCGCTTGAACCTTTCCTTACCTCCATACGCAGTAATCCATTCATCTCTGGCTTCCCGTACGGTAAACGTCATCTTAAATTGTCTGCATATGCTGACGATATTCTTTTATTTATTTCTGACCCGCCTACCTCAGTCCCCGCATTACTAAACGAATTTCAGCAATTCTCCTTGGTCTCCGGTTACAAAATAAACTCGGACAAAACAGAGATTCTTCCTTTAACCACACTTTGTCTCCCCCACTTTTTCACGGCTACTGGCTTCGCTTGGAATTCTACAAAAATTAAATATCTCGGCGTTCTTTTTTCTAGCTCTATATCCTCCTCCATTCAACTCAACATGAATGCAGTCATATCTAGGATAGACTCATTACTCACCTCTTGGAATCCACTATTTCTTTCCTGGTGGGGCCGTCTTGACTCCATCAGAATGATGATTGCCCCCATTTTGATCTATTTATTATCCATGCTCCCACTTCGTATCCCAAACTCCTATTTCCGCCGCATTGACTCTACGTTGTCCAAATTTCTTTGGAAGCAGAAAAAAGCCCGCATATCGCTTTCCAACTTACGTAAATCTAAACTTAATGGTGGTACCAACTTTCCAGACTTTCGCCTCTATCACAAGTCCTTTTCCCTTCGACAGGCTTCCCGCTGGTTATCTCAGGAACCCTCCCCTTTTTCTCCCCTCTGGCTTTCTGTTGAACAGGAACTACTGCTTCCGTACTCTTTCCAAGAAGTAATTCGTTTTACCTCTAAAGCCCCATGCCTTAATCCCCTTTTATTCAAGCATACTTCTTCTCTTCTGCGCCCTTTAGTTTCACCTTCCTCAGTAACGCAGGAATCCTTTCTACTATTGCCTATATGGTACAATTCACTTTTATTAATTAACAATCGACCTATTGCATGGCCCTCATGGAGAGCGAAAGGTATCATTTGGATACGTCATCTTTTTGATGGGTCATCCCCTTGCTCATTTCCTGCATTTCGGTCTCAATTCCACTGCCCTCCTTCTTTTGCAAAGAAATTCCCCATCCTTATGGAAACCATTCTAGATCGTTATTACTCTCTCCCCTCTGAAGACCTACCTGCCTCATCTTCCTCTCTACTCACTGTCCTTTCTACAACTCCTAAAGCTTCCATCATTTACCGGTACTTTTCAGCCCCCAATCCAGTTCGTCTCAAATCAAAATTAGAATTGTCGTGGGAGACAGACTTACTTTCTTCATGGCCGACTTCTCTCTGGGACAAAATATGGGCTCGGTCCTTGAAGATTTCCCGTACTGCTTCTCTCACTCAATCCTTATTTTTCTTTTACCACAGACTTTACCTTTCTCCTTTTTCTATCTCCCGCTTTCAACCTGATGCTGTATCTAACTGTTGGACCTGTAATGCCCCTTCTGCGGATCTTTTCCACCTCTTCTTCTTCTGCCCTTCAACTCGTATTTTCTGGTCTCAGATATTCTCTCGCCTTTCTCGCATTTTCAACCTCTCTATTCAATTTTCTCCTCCTTTAGTATTTCTTGGTAGCCTTTCAGAGGATTTAGTCCTCCCCCCACATTCTCGCGGTCTTTTTGATCTTATGCTGGCTCTGGCATTACAACATATTGTCTCTAATTGGAAATCTCTGAACAAATTGTCTCTCAATTGTTGGTGGAATCTTGTATGTCACTCACACAGACTTGATGTTGCTTTTGCCTCCTCCTGTAAACCCTCCCGAAATGTTGAATTTTACTGGCTACCTCTCATTCTATACCTTGATCAATCCGCCAAAAAGTGTTACTCCCCACTATCTTCAGATAATTTCAAGCCCCCCTGAACTCATGTACTCTTGCCTGCAGTTTTTCATGATATTTTTCAGTCTCAATATTGTTATTATTTAGCTTTATATTGACCTTCTTCATATTTATTTTTCATTCATGCAATTATTCATATGATGCCTTTTACTGTACTTTTTGATTGCCATTGACTGTATTTCCTATTATTGCTTACCCATCCTCTAAGATCAATACCATGTTTTTGTTTTCTTCTCTCCTCCCTTCCCCCCCCTCCTTCCCTCCCCACCATTTAAAATGCTTTGTCTTTCACTGTGATATTGGCTGATTCTACTTTCTTTGTCCCATCTCATACCTTTGTTCTCATATTGGCTGATGTCACCTTATTGTATTACTTATTTTTCTCTAATAAAGCTTTCAAACATAAAAAAAAAATAATGGCTGGAATGTTGAGAGGTCCATTAAAGACAAGGAAATAGCTCCAGGCTTATAATGGCTGCTACAAGCCTTCTGCTTCAACATTCCAATGTTTGTCTTTATGTTGCTCCCTTTTGAATTTAGAACATTCTACCCTAAGTGGGTGGAAGTTCTAATAACCTTACAGCCCTTCTGCCTCTGGCTATACCGGTTGTTAAAGACCTTCTCCCTTGTTATAAGCCCTCGCCTGTGGCTCGGGCCTATAACTCAGGTTCAGGGCCTTTAACAACTGGCATAGCCCTCGGCAGCAGGCTATAAGTGTAAATGCTGCTCTCAGACCAGTCATGACATTAGTTGGCTGCTTTAGAACTCTACTTACTGGTACTCAGATTCCCAATAGTTATTTCCACATCCAGGTGAGAACTGGTAAGATAGCTTAGTAGCTTGTGAGAGCCTACTCTATCGGTTTGGGTGTAACACATATGACATGGCTAAGCTATTGTTGTAGCAAGTTGTAGAATTGGTGTTACCAAAGCAACTATAGTTTAAGGGTCAAACTACAACTCAGTTAAAATGTGCAATTAGCAGACTTTGCTTGCAAATGTCAGAATTTCGCATTGAGTATAACCTCACTCCTACTATCTTTCATGACATGATCAATTACTAAAAACAGGGTTGCAGAAATTATTCAGTAGTGTATTATTCGGCAGAGGAATTTATTATGTTGAAAGAGTGAACAAATTACGCAGGAATATCCAGCACATTCCGTGGCAATATTATCTTGGTATTTTGCTGTTTTAATACACAATGAAAGATCTCAATGTAAAAGACAAAGGTTTCTTAAGAATATTACTTATGTTCATGCTATTCAGTTTACTTGTAGAAAATAATTTTATGCTTTATGGAAGAACAGGAACACCATTAGTCTATGGGCCTGATTCAGAGAGGTAAACTTGGGGCCTTGTGGCGGGAACTCACTACTGCAGTTACCCATTGCGGGGCCACTGCCACGGGTTCTGGCCCCCTCACCATGACTGCAGGGCCTCTGCCAAAAATGCAGAGGCCCTTTATGAATCGGCCTCAGACTTCAAGTCTAAACCTAGGGCCTGATTCGTAGATAGGAAGCCTAAGTTTAGACCTGAAGCCTAAGTTTAGACCTAAAGTCTAACTTTAAGTCTAAAGTTAGGCTTCTGGTCTAAAGACCGACTTCAGGTCTAAAGTTAGACTTTGGGTCTAAAGTTAGATTTCATGTCTAAAGTTAAACTTCATGTCTAAACGAAGACTTCAGGTCAAAAGTTAAATTTCAGGTCTAAAGTTAGACTCTAGGTCTAAACTTGGACTTCAGGTCTAAGTTTATATTTGTCAGGGCCACTGGAATTATGCAGCAGAAGAGGGCCAAATAATGTGGCATGGTTGAGTAAATTATGTGACAAGAAAAGCTAAGTTATGCAGCATAATGCATCATATTTTGTAATAGTCTTGCTTCATTAGATGGTCATTTTTAGGTCTCGCCTAGCGATGCAGTGCGAATGCACTGCCATCGCTTTGCGAGGCATGCAGTATACACTATAGTGTGGAAGCTTCTGGCAAGCTCCGCCCATTCTCCGGCCCATCTTCTTCATTGGCTTAGGATATAAATGCTGCCTTCCGATTGGTTTTAAGCTTGTTAGTTTCTCCCTATGACAGCCATGTCAGTAATTTGTATCCTTCCATAGCTATTGGCCCCTTTACTGCAGACTACTTTCTTCCCACCCCTTCCTAACCCCCCTCCTGCAGTCCCTGACTTCTCAGCCCCCCTCAACCCCCCCACTTCCGCTAGTGTCTTCCCGACCGCCCTCACTCCTGTTTCAGTACAAAAGGTCTCGCGCATTGGAAATGCTTGTTTAAAAAGTTGAGTCTCCTGGAGTATTGCCCCGGGAACGAGTGGCCACGCACACGCAATCCGATCCCTGCATTTTTATTCCCGGCGCAGCGCGTGTCTTCGGCATTGCTGTGTTGTACCTTGCACTTTACAGTGCCCCGGGCGTACAAGCAGGGACCAACTACAGTGCTGCTCTGGGAGCACGCAGTCTGCGGTCCCCCCGGGGCACAAGTAGGCATCCACTCCGGTGTGCTTTTCTTGTTGAAATTGAATCGCGAAAAAAAGAGAGATCGGCAGACGTGGACACCAGTAAGATTTACTAGAATGGGTTAAGCATTCCATTTGAGCACTTGTGTTTACAGATATTTGCCTCGTGAACTTCTCTTATCTCCGCTGTGTTTAGCTCTGTCGCCTTTGTGCTTCTTCTGTCCCCCTCCATGTTGCCCTCTGCCTCGTGTGCTCCCCTTGTTGCATTCTCCCGCCTGCTCCACATTACTTTCTCTTTTTCTGGTTTGCTCTCCTCCATGTGCTTCACTTTGTGCTTTCTCGCTCTGTTGTCTGCTTCCCCCACCTGTGAACCAGTGTTGCAGTTGCCTCTTGCACCGGCCTCCGTGTTGCTTCCCCCTCATCAGTTAAAAAAATCCTTTGCGTTTCATTCCCGTTTATACATACTAGCATAGCATTACAATAGTGTCTGTGCAGACTAAAATGATGGTATTGCCGGTTTATGCTTATTGAAAGAAACTTTCAGCAGTTGTGTTTTTGAAGATCCGCTTTCTTGTTTTTATTTCCTGAAGGTTCCATCACTTGTTTGAGTTTGTGGAAAGTCACATCGGATCTCGTGTTTGTTGAAGGCATCATTGCCTGATTACTATTTTTTGTGTGTGCTTTGACCCCTTGAGCAGCACAACCTGTCAGTAGCCTCTGGTCAGATTTCGGCTCCTCCTCGCGGTGGCTGTAATGTAATGAGTGATTTAAGGAGCTTTCTCAGGCTGTGAGATAGGTTATTGATTGTTTTGCATCAAAAATTTTTATAAAATGATAATGTATTTCTCCTGGAGAACTTGGAACTAACTGAAGTTGAGCTACGGAGGTTACTCATCTGTTGTTTATCTGTCTGATCATCTTCTTCCTGTATCCTTACTGTGAAAGCATCCCTTGTGTGGCATACTCACACAGTTACCATTGATAAATCGGTGGCGTTTAACCAGCTACATTATTAAGTGAAGCAGGCATAGTATGCTTCGCTCTGTTTGCATTATCCTTCCAAGCAGCTGCAATTTCTACAACCTCATACGTACGAGCCACTTACTGAACCATACTGCACATTTAACTAAATGTATCTGACAGTAAAAATATCCATACGAGTATACAGACGTCTGTGCCATGGCGACGAAAATAAATGTGGCCCAATAGAATGTCATGCAGAAAAACTGTACTCATAAACAAACACTCATTTACACATTTATTAATACAGTGCAAGGTCAGACTCGACATTATTACCAGAACAGATGTGACATAAAAAACACTATAAGAGATGCACAGATTGCATATTTCAGTTGCTTTACATGTGGAAACAACTTTCATTATGGCTAAGAGACCTCATGTGTCTTCAATTTACTGCACAAATGTAACCTCTAGCACTTCTATTGTGGCAGCGTACCTCAGAGTGTGCCCGATTCCAGCTGGCATTTAGAGTGTTTTGCAGCGTTGTGTCAGGCGGCGCTAGGCACACTAGGTCAGTGGTACTTTTCTTCTTAAAGATGGACCATGAGAAGGCTGATTAGGACTTTCTGGGCTTCTAACCATTACTCCCCAGTCTGTTATGCAGTGGATGCTCAACCCACATGGGGCATATTATCTAGCCAAGCTTAATAATATGCTCTATGGAATTCCAATTGAAGCCCATGTTAGATGTCATTCACATCTAACATGGGCTTCAATTGGAATTCCATAGAGCATATTATCAAGCCCATTATCGCCGTTTTAGCAGCAGTTTCTGCCGATAAAGTGGCGATAATTTTATCGCCTGGCTTGATAATATGCCCCTTAGCTCTTTTATTGGCCCTGGCAGTTGTACTCTTTTTTTCTTTAAACACCCATAGGCAAAATGGTAGACTCCTTGCCAGTGTCTGACCTGGTTGATTTTAGTTTTGTACACAAAATGAAACACGCATTGACAAAGCCAATAGTCAAGTCTTGCATTTTGAGGCCTGCTGAAGTGAAAGAACAAGCATTTGCAATGCAATAGGTCTCGCGTTTATGCGAGTTTGAGCTATTGACATTGCAGATGACAATGCCTTTTATTTTTAGTTTTCGTTTTTAAAACATAAATAAAAGGCATTGTCATTTTTTTAATATGAAATGGCACAAGCGTGGCATGGAACTTCTTTAAGTCTGCAGCTTCATACTCCGTGTCCGATTCCCAGGGGCTCATTGTTTGTCGTGCCTGTAGCCATGCCTTCGAGTATCCTGGGATATAGCAGTGCTGCTGATGTCATTTGATTCGCGTTGGAAGTGGTGGTGTGCAGTAACAGGCAGCCAGTTATACATGTACTGCTTGTGGAACCGAACATGTTTTTTTTCTCCATGATCTGGATCTATACAAACTACCCCGACCCTAAACCATCTATAGTTCAATAATTCAGAGCAGTTACTTTGCTTATCTGCTACTAGTTTTTGCTAACCCACTAGGCACCACGTGGGTTGTGGCAGACTGCCCCACATGCTGTTTTCCCCCTGGCTGAACCTGCTCTCATCTTCCCTTATTTTGTCGGGCTCTGGCTGACCACGTTTCTTTGGATTTGATTTAAGTCATCAGTGGGATATGCTTTTGCCCCTTCTCTCTCTCTAAGACTACCTTGGAAATAACCGTGCCAGGGATATGGCTTGGCTCTAATAACTAATACACGAGCCGAGCTGTCAAAATATGTAAACAAAGTAAGTCATGAAACAGATCTTATGAAAAATATGTTAACTTTTAAACGGAGCAAATGTATTTTAAACATTTCTTAGTGTCGTATTTTTTTTTTTAAATATGAGAATACCCGCAAGGTCATCGCCACTAGTTATCCATAATGTGTCATGCTTTCTGTTTTAAAATAGCTTATATTGTCATTAAATACGAAACACAAATATATTAACTGTGTAATAATGGGAACTTGTACTGAATTACTTTGAGGTGCTCTCAGACTGTTTTCTTTAAAGAAAATGCTACATATTGAAGTAAAGCAATGACCACACATCACAGTTTGGTCAAGTGGGGAAGCTGTGATTTGAGCCCAGGATTCCTGGTTGCACATGGTGCATTTCAGGCAGAGACTGTGTTCTCACATCCCTCTCTTCTTTTGAACACAAAAGGTCAGAGGTATTCATGTATTTAATTAGTGATCGTATACGAAGGCCAATAAATACATTTATGACTCCTTAAATCAGACTTGCACTATACACATATATGCATGTGCATAGTCATGAGATGTGAAGCTGTGCGTTTGTTTTTAATGTTTACAGAGACTCTGGAAATCAAAAAGAACAACATGCCTGTCTGAAACCATGCAGCACTTCTCCAAGTGCCTCCTGGAAGAACAGACTCTGCAGGACCTCGGAGCCCTCTCTGTAATTGCTGATTATTTAACTGGTGTCATTGGGGCTTAAGCCTTTCATAAAATGGTTTCTTTTGCTCAGTCAGTTAACATAAACCAGCCTCGCCCGCCTTGCGTTACTCTGCTGGCTTCACAGGGGGATTCTAGGAGAGGTTCAACACTCCAGTGGCCACAATTAAATAATCAATAAAACAACAAGAATACTGACTGCCTCCCTGTTCCTCACAACAGAGTTTGCTCCACCAATCGCACTGCTTCAAGGAGGCATGTGATGTGTAGCAGGACTTCAGAGAAACCTGTTGTGACTGCCCCTGTTTAATCTGCAGTTTTCACTTTAAGATATTGGGTGGCCAGAGAGGAGGGGTGATATTATCCCTCCCATTTAAAAAAAAACATGTGGGGTGGTAATCCCCCGCCTTGAAGCTCGCTTCCTCACCCCCAGTTCTTACCCCCATGCTAATGACGTTACACACATTTGCGGCTGTGAACCAGAGCGTTGTAGGAATGCTGAAGGCCCATTTTCATTAACTTTACATCGCCAGAGAAGCTGTTTTTGGTCGAGCCTAGACAACGCAGCTGTCAGTTGATCCGTTCTATGTACTTTGTGGGGTCTGACCCATTCCACCGCTTTGGATTGGCTTATGTCTGGGTCGTTCCAAAATCATAGCCTGCAAATGGCTAATAGTTTGTGCATGCCCCACCTTTTCTTACAAGTTAGCTCCCATTGAGTATTGCCTCAGAAACGAGCAGTGACATGCAAGCTGCTTGCATGTTTTTTTAACCACACCTTTGACCCTGCCCCATTGCACACAATATCAAAGATCCCTTTACATCTTTTTTAATGCAATTCGACCACTGCCCTAAATCACCAAGTTACCTTGTATAGTCTCTGATTGACTATTAATTTTAGGCTTATTTGGAATTATTGTTGCTGTACCCACAACAATTTGCTTCATAGCTAAATACTTATGAGGTCCCAAAGGCGAGACCGATTGCATTACAAATGCTTGTTAAACTTGTTAACACTCTCTGAGCATTGGTTGCATCTCATTAGTACCAGTTTAACACCCAAGTATAGCAATAAGCAGCAGAAAGGTGACTAGTCCAGCTTTCCAAAGGGCCTTCCACTGCACAGCAACAAGCATTGTCATTATTCTAGTAACTTTCGAACTTGAGCACGCCAATTCCCCCACCCTCCCCCCCCACAAAAATGACAGTCTTTCTGCCCCCCAGGAGGCAGATGGGACCTGTAGCCCCCAATCTGGCCCCCCCTGGGGGCGCAGAAGGCCCACTAGAAACTTGAGCTACAAAACAAAATTAATTTTGTTTAAATTCTGCAGATTATGTGCCAGATGATGGATATTTTTGCAAATGTGGCAAACCTTTAATTATGCGAAAACCGATGTGACTGCACAATCGCATATTTCCAGTGGCCCTGACCTTTGTGAATCGGGCCCATGGACTTCAGGTCTAGAGTAAGACTGCAGGTCTAGAGTTAGATTTCAGGTTTAAATTTCGACTTGAAGTCCAAATTTTTACTTAAGATCTAAATTTAGACTTCAGATCTAAACCTAGACATCAGATCTAAAGTTAGACTTCAGGTCTGTTTACCTCTGTGAATCAGGTCCTCCGTCTTTAAACTACTGCTGGAAAATAGCTTTTGGACTACATTTACTGTGTCCACAATATAGGCAGCACCTAAGTCTATTAAGAAATGACTCTGCAGAACTGAATTTTAAATTGCACACATCCATATAATATAAGTGTCTCACCAAAAGGTGCTGAAGATTCAAGATCTTAAATTAAAAACAGTTAAATGTTCTCAATTTATCTACACTCTCAGTGCCCTCAATTAATAATTTCTATTTTGAGAACATTGCCTTTGCGATTCCATATATTTACAGGAATAATGAAGTGAGGTCAGAAGTTACCAGTCCCATTGTGTCATCATCGGACACTCACCTCTGGTGTTCTTGGACTTCTGTACCATGGATTCCTCAAACTGGGAACCAAGTAATCTTTCAGCATGGGACTGCTAGGGTAGTGAGACAGAGCAGCTCAAGGTAGTGCAGTGAGTTAGAAATTCAGCATTAATCAACACACAAATAGCACTAAATAAATAATAGTCAAGGTCAGTTCTTTTTCATTACAAAATGAAAAGTGCTTTCATGTACACACAACTAAAGACAATGCAATCAATTACAAATATATACCAGATGGCATGTGGAAATATCAATTGGAACTCCAGTGCTTGCAAATAATTGGGATGCTATTTGTGTACCCCAGAGAAAGATAATCATAGAAAACTAACTCTTTAAATTAGATTAGGGAGGTTAGCTAATTTTACTTGATAAAAGCTATGCTATCTGAAGGTTGTTAACCCCTTGTGTGCCCATGACGAGCTGGACTCGTCATGGAGCACAGTCGCGCTGTGCCCATGACGAGTCCAGCTCGTCATGAGGCATTCCCTGGGGAATTCCTCTTACTGAAAATAGCCTCGGGAGCTGGGGAAGAGCTTCCCCAGCTCCCGAGGCCCCCCCCCCCTGCTTTCAGTGTAATGACCATCGGCGCGCACGTCATTACACTGAAACTGAAACTGAAATGAGCCAAGAGGCTCATTTCAGTTTTACTTTGTACATGCTCAGGGGGCTATCTCAGCCTCCTGAGCACGTAGAAAGACGGGAGAGGTATCGTTGAAAAGGGGAGAATCTCCCCAGTGGATCCCTGGTTGGGGATCGCCACAGGAGGGCGATCCCCAAGCAGGGATCCACCCACTAGACACCAGGGAGGGGGGAGCGGCCCCTTGGGCAAGGGCCTTTGCTCCCCCCAAATAATTTTGGCCTAATTTAGTCTTTTTGCCCCCCCTGGGGGGCAGATGGGGGCAGTAGCCCCCAATCTGCCCCCCCGGGGTGGCAAAAAGCCCACTAGACACCAGGGAATTAAAAAAAAAAAAAATAGGGGTGGGGGCTGCCCAAGACGGGCAGGCCCATGCCCCCACCCCCCAATAATCACAGTCTTTCTGCCCCCCCGGGGGGCAGATGGGGCATTGGCCCCTAATCTGCCCCTTCGGGGGCAGAAAGCCCACTATACACCAGGGATTTCTTTTCTTTTTTTTTGCGTGAGGGCAGCCCGAAACGGGCACGCCAATGTCCCCACCCACCCACCATCATTACAGCCTTTCTGCCCCCCCTGGGGGGCAGATGGGGTATTGGCCCCCAATCTGCCCCCCCGGGGGACAAAAAGACCACTAGACACCAGGGAATTGTAAAAAAAATAAAAATAGGGGTGGGGGCTGCCCAAAACGGGCAGGCCCATGCCCCCACCCCACCCCCCAATTATTACAGTCTTTCTGCCCCCCGGGGGCAGATGGGGCATTGGCCCCTAATCTGCCCCTTCAGGGGGGCAGAAAGCCCACTAAACACCAGGGATTTTTTTGCGCAATTGTTTTTAAGGTGTGGGCTGCCCGAAACGGGCACGCCAATTCCCCCACCCTCCCCCCCACAAAAATGACAGTCTTTCTGCCCCCCAGGAGGCAGATGGGAGCTGTAGCCCCCAATCTGGCACCCCCTGGGGGCGCAGAATGCCCACTAGAAACCATGGATTTTTTTGTTTTATTTGTGTAGGGGTAGGGGCTCCCCAAAATGGCATGACAATACCCCACCCCACCCCCAGAGAAATTCCAGTCTTTCTGCCCCCCCCGGGAGGGCAGATGGTGGCAGTGGCCCCTGATCTGGTAGAAAGCCCACTAGGCGCCAGCGAGTACGCAGGCTTTTTTTCTGCGTGGGGGCTGCCCAAAATGGTCATACCAATGCCCACACCCCCACAAAAAATAGCCACAGTCTTTCTGCCCCTTTAGGGGCATATATGGATGAAACCCCTTCCCCGATTCCCCCCCAGGGCGGCAGAAAGCCCAACGGGCTCCGAATTTTTTTAGCAATGTGCATACCTGTGGATTTTGGGCCCTAGCGCAGTTGGCACATAGGCAACCCTAGCAAACCTGTACATTATTTTTAACTAGACACCAAGGGGAATCCTGGATGGGGTGACTTCACTGGCTCTCACCAGGTTCTGTTACCCAGAATCCATTGCAAACCTAAAAATGTGTCCAAAATAACAAATTTTACTCACATTTCTGTGCTGGAAAGTTCTGGAATCTGCGCGGGTTCGCAAAATTCCACCCACCCTGCGTTCCCCAAAGTCTTCAGAGAAAAATGGTACCTCACTTGCGTGGGTAGGCCTAGTGCCTAAGTCAGGCAAGCCATACCTCCCTGGAATCCCCCGGGTGTCTAGTTTTCAGAAATGTGTGGGTTTGGTAGGTTCCCCTAGGTGGCCGCCGAGCACCAGGCCAAAAACCCAGGGGACCCCCCTTGCAAAACCAGGTCGTTTTGAGGTAGGCAATTTTCATGTCACCTCAATACATTTTGGGCCCTTGCCTGTCGTGGGTACTTGGGCCTCCCACACGAGTGAGGGACTGTTTTTATCGGGAGACCCGGGGCAACGCTGGGTGGTACGAAATTTGTGTCAGCCCGGTGATGCCACAACTTTCCCACACAAAAATGTGTGAAAAAGGTGATTTTTTTCAGCTAAATTTGAGGTTTGCAGGGCATTCTGGGCAAGGAAACGTTGGGGGATCCACACAAGCCATACCTCCCTGGAATCCCCCGGGTGTCTAGTTTTCAGAAATTTGTGGGTTTGGTATGTTTCCCTAGGTGGCCACCAAGCACAGGGCCAAAAACCCAGGTGACCCCCCCTTGCAAAACCAGGTCGTTTTGAGGTAGGCAATTTTCATGTCACCTCAATACGTTTTGGGCCCTTGCCTGTCGTGGGTACTTGGGCCTCCCACACAAGTGAGGCACCGTTTTTATCGGAAAGACCCGGGGGAACGCTGGGTGGTAGGAAATTTGTGTCAGCCCGGTGATGCCACAACTTTCCCACACAAAAATGTGTGAAAAAGGTGATTTTTTTCAGCTAAATTTGAGGTTTTCAGGGCATTCTGGGTAAGGAAACGTTGGGGGATCCACACAACCCATACCTCCCTGGAATCCCCCCGGTGTCTAGTTTTCAGAAATGTGTGGGTTTGGTATGTTCCCCTAGGTGGCCGCCGAGCACAGGGCCAAAAACCCAGGTGACCCCGCTTGCAAAACCAGGTCGTTTTGAGGTAGGCAATTTTTATGTCGCCTCAATACGTTTTGGGCCCTTGCCTGTCGCGGGTACTTGGGTCTCCCACACAAGTGAGGCACCATTTTTATCGGCAGACCCGGGGGAACACTGGGTGGTAGGAAATTTGTGTCAGCCCGGTGATGCCACATCTTTCACACACAAAAATGTGTGAAAAAGGTGATTTTTTCAGCTAAATTTAAGGGTTTGCAGGGCATTCTGGGTAAGGAAACGTTGGGGGATCCACACAAGCCATACCTCCCTGGAATCCCCCGGGTGACTGGTTTTCAGAAATATGTGGGTTTGGTAGGTTCCCCTTGGTGGCCGCCGAGCATCGGGCCAAAAACCCAGGTGACCCCCCTTGCAAAACCAGGTCGTTTTGAGGTAGGCAATTTTCATGTCGCCGCAATACGTTTTGGGCCCCTGCCTGTCGCGGGTACTTGGGCCTCCCACACGAGTGAGGCACTGTTTTTATCGGGAGACCCGGGGGAACGCTGGGTGGTCAGAAATTTGTGTCAGCCCGGTGATGCCACAACTTTCCCACACAAAAATGTGTTTAAAAGGTGATTTTTTCAGCTAAATTTGAGGTTTGCAGGGCATTCTGGGTAAGGAAACGTTGGGGGATCCACACAAGCCATACGTCCCTGGAATCCCCCGGGTGTCTAGTTTTCAGAAATGTGTGGGTTTGGTAGGTTCCCCTAGGTGGCCGCTGAGCAACAGGCCAAAAACCCAGGTGACCCCCCTTGCAAAACCAGGTCGTTTTGAGGAAGGCAATTTTCATGTCGCCTCAATAGGTTTTGGGCCCTTGCCTGTCACGGGTACTTGGGCCTCCCACACGAGTGAGGCACCGTTTTTATTGGGAGACTCGGGGGAATGCTAGGTGGTAGGAAATTTGTGTCAGCCCGGTGATGCCACAACTTTCCCACACAAAAATGTGTGAAAAATTAGATTTTTTCAGCTAAATTTGAGGTGTGCAGGGCATTCTGGGTAAGGAAACGTTGGGGGATCCACGCAAGCCATACCTCCCTGGAATTCCCCGGGTGTCTAGTTTTCTGAAATGTGTGGGTTTGGTAGGTTGCTCTAGGTGGCCGCCGAGCACCGGGCCAAAAACCCAGGTGACCCCCCTTGCAAAACCAGGTCGTTTTGAGGTAGGCAATTTTCATGTCGCCTCAATACATTTTGGGCCTGTCGCAGGTCCTTGGGCCTCCCACACGAGTGAGGCACCATTTTTATCGGGAGACCCGGGGGAATGCTGGGTGGTAGGAAATTTATGTCAGCCTGGTGATGCCACAACTTTCCCACACAAAAATGTGAGAAAAAGGTGATTTTTTCAGCTAAATTTGAGGTTTGCAGGGCATTCTGGGTAAGGAAACGTTGGGGGATCCATGCAAGCCATACCTCCCTGGAATCCCCCGTGTGTCTCGTTTTCAGAAATGTGTGGGTTTGGTAGGTTCCCCTAGGTGGTCGCCGAGCACCGGGCCAAAAACCCAGGTGACCCCCCTTGCAAAACCAGGTCGTTTTGAGGTAGGCAATTTTCATGTCGCCTCAATACATTTTGGGCCTGTCGCAGGTCCTTGGGCCTCCCACACGAGTGAGGCACCATTTTTATCGGGAGACCCGGGGGAATGCTGGGTGGTAGGAAATTTATGTCAGCCTGGAGATGCCACAACTTTCCCACACAAAAATGTGAGAAAAAGGTGATTTTTTCAGCTAAATTTGAGGTTTGCAGGGCATTCTGGGTATGGAAACGTTGGGGGATCCATGCAAGCCATACCTCCCTGGAATCCCCCGTGTGTCTCGTTTTCAGAAATGTGTGGGTTTGGTAGGTTCCCCTAGGTGGTCGCCGAGCACCGGGCCAAAAACCCAGTGACCCCCCTTGCACAACCAGGTCGTTTTGAGGTAGGCAATTTTCATGCCGCCTCAATACGTCTAGGGCCCTTGCCTGTCGCGGGTACTTGGGCCTCCCACACGAATGAGGCACCGTTTTTATCGGAAGACCCGGGGGAACGCTGGGTGGTAGGAAATTTATGTCAGCCCGGTGATGCCACAACTTTCCCACACAAAAATGTTTAAAAAAGGTGATTTTTCAGCTAAATTTGAGGTTTCCAGGGCATTCTGGGTAAGGAAAAGTTGGGGGATCCACGCAAGTCATACGTCCCTGGAATCCCCCGGGTGACTAGTTTTAAAAAATGTGTGGGTTTGGTAGGTTCCCCTAGGTGGCCGCCGAGCACCAGGCCAAAAACCCAGGTGACCCCCCTTGCAAAACCAGGTCGTTTTGAGGAAGTCAATTTTCATGTCGCCTCAATAGGTTTTGGGCCCTTGCCTGTCACGGGTACTTGGGCCTCCCACACGAGTGAGGCACCGTTTTTATTGGGAGACTCGGGGGAATGCTGGGTGGTAGGAAATTTGTGTCAGCCCGGTGATGCCACAACTTTCCCACACAAAAATGTGTGAAAAATTAGATTTTTTCAGCTAAATTTGAGGTGTGCAGGGCATTCTGGGTAAGGAAACGTTGGGGGATCCACGCAAGCCATACCTCCCTGGAATTCCCAGGTCGTCTAGTTTTCTGAAATGTGTGGGTTTGGTAGGTTCCTCTAGGTGGCCGCCGAGCACCGGGCCAAAAACCCAGGTGACCCCCCTTGCAAAATCAGGTCGTTTTGAGGTAGGCAATTTTCATGTCGCCTCAATACATTTTGGGCCTGTCGCGGGTCCTTGGGCCTCCCACACGAGTGAGGCACCATTTTTATTGGGAGACCCGGGGGAATGCTGGGTGGTAGGAAATTTGTGTCAGCCTGGTGATGCCACAACTTTCACACACACAAATATGTTTAAAAGGTGATTTTTTCAGCTAAATTCGAGGTTTGCAGGGCATTCTGGGTAAGGAAACGTTGGGGGATTCACGCAAGCCATACCTCCCTGTAATCCCCCCGGTGTCTAGTTTTCAGAAATGTGTGGGTTTGGTAGGTTCCCCTAGGTGGCCGCCGAGCACCGGGCCAAAAACCCAGGTGACCCCCCTTGCAAAACCAGGTCATTTTGAGGTAGGCAATTTTCATGTTGCCTCAATACGTTTTGGGCCCTTGCCTGTCGCGGGTACTTGGGCCTCCCACACAAGTGAGGCACCGTTTTTATCGGGAGACCCGGTGGAACGCTGGGTGGTAGGAAATTTGTGTCAGCCCGGTGATGCCACAACTTTCCCACACAAAAATGTGTGAAAAAGGTGATTTTTTCAGCTAAATTTGAGGTTTGCAGGGCATTCTGGGTAAGGAAACGTTGGGGGATCCACACAAGCCATACGTCCCTGGAATCCCCCGGGTGTCTAGTTTTCAGAAATGTGTGGGTTTGGTAGGTTCCCCTAGGTGGCCGCCGAGCACCAGGCCAAAAACCCAGGTGACCCCCCTTGCAAAACCAGGTCGTTTTGAGGAAGGCAATTTTCATGTCGCCTCAATAGGTTTTGGGCCCTTGCCTGTCACGGGTACTTGGGCCTCCCACACGAGTGAGGCACCGTTTTTATTGGGAGACTCGGGGGAATGCTGGGTGGTAGGAAATTTGTGTCAGCCCGGTGATGCCACAACTTTCCCACACAAAAATGTGTGAAAAATGAGATTTTTTCAGCTAAATTTGAGGTGTGCAGGGCATTCTGGGTAAGGAAACGTTGGAGGATCCACGCAAGCCATACCTCCCTGGAATTCCCCGGGTGTCTAGTTTTCTGAAATGTGTGGGTTTGGTAGGTTCCTCTAGGTGGCCGCCGAGCACCGGGCCAAAAACCCAGGTGACCCCCCCCTTGCAAAACCAGGTCGTTTTGAGGTAGGCAATTTTCATGTCGCCTCAATACATTTTGGGCCTGTCGCGGGTCCTTGGGCCTCCCACACGAGTGAGGCACCATTTTTATTGGGAGACCCGGGGGAACACTGGGTGGTCGGAAATTTGTGTCAGCCCGGTGATGCCACAACTTTCCCACCCAAAAATGTGTGAAAAAGGTGATTTTTTTCAGCTAAATTTGAGGTTTTCAGGGCATTCTGGGTAAGGAAACGTTGGGGGATCCACACAACCCATACCTCCCTGGAATCCCCCCGGTGTCTAGTTTTCAGAAATGTGTGGGTTTGGTATGTTCCCCTAGGTGGCCGCCGAGCACAGGGCCAAAAACCCAGGTGACCCCGCTTGCAAAACCAGGTCGTTTTGAGGTAGGCAATTTTCATGTCGCCTCAATACGTTTTGGGCCCTTGCCTGTCGCGGGTACTTGGCTCTCCCACACAAGTGAGGCACCGTTTTTATCGGAAGACCCGGGGGAACACTGGGTGGTAGGAAATTTGTGTCAGCCCGGTGATGCCACATCTTTCACACACAAAAATGTGTGAAAAAGGTGATTTTTTCAGCTAAATTTGAGGTTTGCAGGGCATTCTGGGTAAGGAAACGTTGGGGGATCCACACAAGCCATACCTCCCTGGAATCCCCCGGGTGACTGGTTTTCAGAAATATGTGGGTTTGGTAGGTTCCCCTTAGTGGCCGCCGAGCATCGGGCCAAAAACCCAGGTGAACCCCCTTGCAAAACCAGGTCGTTTTGAGGTAGGCAATTTTCATGTCGCCTCAATACGTTTTGGGCCCCTGCCTGTCGCGGGTACTTGGGCCTCCCACACGAGTGAGGCACTGTTTTTATCGGGAGACCCGGGGGAACGCTGGGTGGTCAGAAATTTGTGTCAGCCCGGTGATGCCACAACTTTCCCACAAAAAAATGTGTTTAAAAGGTGATTTTTTCAGCTAAATTTGAGGTTTGCAGGGCATTCTGGGTAAGGAAAAGTTGGGGGATCCACACAAGCCATACGTCCCTGGAATCCCCCGGGTGACTAGTTTTAAAAAATGTGTGGGTTTGGTAGGTTCCCCTAGGTGGCCGCCGAGCACCAGGCCAAAAACCCAGGTGACCCCCCTTGCAAAACCAGGTCGTTTTGAGGAAGGCAATTTTCATGTCGCCTCAATAGGTTTTGGGCCCTTGCCTGTCACGGGTACTTGGGCCTCCCACACGAGTGAGGCACCGTTTTTATTGGGAGACTCGGGGGAATGCTGGGTGGTAGGAAATTTGTGTCAGCCCAGTGATGCCACAACTTTCCCACACAAAAATGTGTGAAAAATTAGATTTTTTCAGCTAAATTTGAGGTGTGCAGGGCATTCTGGGTAAGGAAACGTTGGGGGATCCACGCAAGCCATACCTCCCTGGAATTCCCCGGTCGTCTAGTTTTCTGAAATGTGTGGGTTTGGTAGGTTCCTCTAGGTGGCCGCCGAGCACCGGGCCAAAAACCCAGGTGACCCCCCTTGCAAAATCAGGTCTTTTGAGGTAGGCAATTTTCATGTCGCCTCAATACATTTTGGGCCTGTCGCGGGTCCTTGGGCCTCCCACACGAGTGAGGCACCATTTTTATTGGGAGACCCGGGGGAATGCTGGGTGGTAGGAAATTTGTGTCAGCCTGGTGATGCCACAACTTTCACACACAAAAATATGTTTAAAAAGGTGATTTTTTCAGCTAAATTCGAGGTTTGCAGGGCATTCTGGGTAAGGAAAGGTTGGGGGATTCACGCAAGCCATACCTCCCTGTAATCCCCCCGGTGTCTAGTTTTCAGAAATGTGTGGGTTTGGTAGGTTCCCCTAGGTGGCCGCCGACCACCGGGCCAAAAACCCAGGTGACCCCCCTTGCAAAACCAGGTCATTTTGAGGTAGGCAATTTTCATGTCGCCTCAATACGTTTTGGGCCCTTGCCTGTCGCGGGTACTTGGGTCTCCCACACAAGTGAGGCACCGTTTTTATCGGAAGACCCGGGGGAACACTGGGTGGTAGGAAATTTGTGTCAGCCCGGTGATGCCACATCTTTCACACACAAAAATGTGTGAAAAAGGTGATTTTTTCAGCTAAATTTGAGGTTTGCAGGGCATTCTGGGTAAGGAAACGTTGGGGGATCCACACAAGCCATACCTCCCTGGAATCCCCCCGGTGATTGGTTTTCAGAAATATGTGGGTTTGGTAGGTTCCCCTTGGTGGCCGCCGAGCATCGGGCCAAAAACCCAGGTGACCCCCCTTGCAAAACCAGGTCGTTTTGAGGTAGGCAATTTTCATGTCGCCTCAATAAGTTTTGGGCCCCTGCCTGTCGCGGGTACTTGGGCCTCCCACACGAGTGAGGCACTGTTTTTATCGGGAGACCCGGGGGAACGCTGGGTGGTCAGAAATTTGTGTCAGCCCGGTGATGCCACAACTTTCCCACACAAAAATGTGTTTAAAAGGTGATTTTTTCAGCTAAATTTGAGGTTTGCAGGGCATTCTGGGTAAGGAAACGTTGGGGGATCCACACAAGCCATACCTCCCTGGAATCCCCCGGGTGTCTAGTTTTCAGAAATTTGTGGGTTTGGTATGTTTCCCTAGGTGGCCACCGAGCACAGGGCCAAAAACCCAGGTGACCCCCCCTTGCAAAACCAGGTCGTTTTGAGGTAGGCAATTTTCATGTCACCTCAATACGTTTTGGGCCCTTGCCTGTCGTGGGTACTTGGGCCTCCCACACAAGTGAGGCACCGTTTTTATCGGAAAGACCCGGGGGAACGCTGGGTGGTAGGAAATTTGTGTCAGCCCGGTGATGCCACAACTTTCCCACACAAAAATGTGTGAAAAAGGTGATTTTTTTCAGCTAAATTTGAGGTTTTCAGGGCATTCTGGGTAAGGAAACGTTGGGGGATCCACACAACCCATACCTCCCTGGAATCCCCCCGGTGTCTAGTTTTCAGAAATGTGTGGGTTTGGTATGTTTCCCTAGGTGGCCGCCGAGCACAGGGCCAAAAACCCAGGTGACCCCGCTTGCAAAACCAGGTCGTTTTGAGGTAGGCAATTTTTATGTCGCCTCAATACGTTTTGGGCCCTTGCCTGTCGCGGGTACTTGGGTCTCCCACACAAGTGAGGCACCATTTTTATCGGCAGACCCGGGGGAACACTGGGAGGTAGGAAATTTGTGTCAGCCCGGTGATGCCACATCTTTCACACACAAAAATGTGTGAAAAAGGTGATTTTTTCAGCTAAATTTAAGGGTTTGCAGGGCATTCTGGGTAAGGAAACGTTGGGGGATCCACACAAGCCATACCTCCCTGGAATCCCCCGGGTGACTGGTTTTCAGAAATATGTGGGTTTGGTAGGTTCCCCTTGGTGGCCGCCGAGCATCGGGCCAAAAACCCAGGTGACCCCCCTTGCAAAACCAGGTCGTTTTGAGGTAGGCAATTTTCATGTCGCCGCAATACGTTTTGGGCCCCTGCCTGTCGCGGGTACTTGGGCCTCCCACACGAGTGAGGCACTGTTTTTATCGGGAGACCCGGGGGAACGCTGGGTGGTCAGTAATTTGTGTCAGCCCGGTGATGCCACAACTTTCCCACACAAAAATGTGTTTAAAAGGTGATTTTTTCAGCTAAATTTGAGGTTTGCAGGGCATTCTGGGTAAGGAAACGTTGGGGGATCCACACAAGCCATACGTCCCTGGAATCCCCCGGGTGTCTAGTTTTCAGAAATGTGTGGGTTTGGTAGGTTCCCCTAGGTGGCCGCTGAGCAACAGGCCAAAAACCCAGGTGACCCCCCTTGCAAAACCAGGTCGTTTTGAGGAAGGCAATTTTCATGTCGCCTCAATAGGTTTTGGGCCCTTGCCTGTCACGGGTACTTGGGCCTCCCACACGAGTGAGGCACCGTTTTTATTGGGAGACTCGGGGGAATGCTAGGTGGTAGGAAATTTGTGTCAGCCCGGTGATGCCACAACTTTCCCACACAAAAATGTGTTTAAAAGGTGATTTTTTCAGCTAAATTTGAGGTTTGCAGGGCATTCTGGGTAAGGAAACGTTGGGGGATCCACACAAGCCATACGTCCCTGGAATTCCCCGGGTGTCTAGTTTTCTGAAATGTGTGGGTTTGGTAGGTTGCTCTAGGTGGCCGCCGAGCACCGGGCCAAAAACCCAGGTGACCCCCCTTGCAAAACCAGGTCGTTTTGAGGTACGCAATTTTCATGTCGCCTCAATACATTTTGGGCCTGTCGCAGGTCCTTGGGCCTCCCACACGAGTGAGGCACCATTTTTATCGGGAGACCCGGGGGAATGCTGGGTGGTAGGAAATTTATGTCAGCCTGGTGATGCCACAACTTTCCCACACAAAAATGTGAGAAAAAGGTGATTTTTTCAGCTAAATTTGAGGTTTGCAGGGCATTCTGGGTAAGGAAACGTTGGGGGATCCATGCAAGCCATACCTCCCTGGAATCCCCCGTGTGTCTCGTTTTCAGAAATGTGTGGGTTTGGTAGGTTCCCCTAGGTGGCCGCCGAGCACCGGGCCAAAAACCCAGTGACCCCCCTTGCACAACCAGGTCGTTTTGAGGTAGGCAATTTTCATGCCGCCTCAATACGTCTAGGGCCCTTGCCTGTCGCGGGTACTTGGGCCTCCCACACGAATGAGGCACCGTTTTTATCGGAAGACCCGGGGGAACGCTGGGTGGTAGGAAATTTATGTCAGCCCGGTGATGCCACAACTTTCCCACACAAAAATGTTTAAAAAAGGTGATTTTTCAGCTAAATTTGAGGTTTCCAGGGCATTCTGGGTAAGGAAAAGTTGGGGGATCCACGCAAGTCATACGTCCCTGGAATCCCCCGGGTGACTAGTTTTAAAAAATGTGTGGGTTTGGTAGGTTTCCCTAGGTGGCCGCCGAGCACCAGGCCAAAAACCCAGGTGAACCCCCTTGCAAAACCAGGTCGTTTTGAGGAAGTCAATTTTCATGTCGCCTCAATAGGTTTTGGGCCCTTGCCTGTCACGGGTACTTGGGCCTCCCACACGAGTGAGGCACCGTTTTTATTGGGAGACTCGGGGGAATGCTGGGTGGTAGGAAATTTGTGTCAGCCCGGTGATGCCACAACTTTCCCACACAAAAATGTGTGAAAAATTAGATTTGTTCAGCTAAATTTGAGGTGTGCAGGGCATTCTGGGTAAGGAAACGTTGGGGGATCCACGCAAGCCATACCTCCCTGGAATTCCCAGGTCGTCTAGTTTTCTGAAATGTGTGGGTTTGGTAGGTTCCTCTAGGTGGCCGCCGAGCACCGGGCCAAAAACCCAGGTGACCCCCCTTGCAAAATCAGGTCGTTTTGAGGTAGGCAATTTTCATGTCGCCTCAATACATTTTGGGCCTGTCGCGGGTCCTTGGGCCTCCCACACGAGTGAGGCACCATTTTTATTGGGAGACCCGGGGGAATGCTGGGTGGTAGGAAATTTGTGTCAGCCTGGTGATGCCACAACTTTCACACACACAAATATGTTTAAAAGGTGATTTTTTCAGCTAAATTCGAGGTTTGCAGGGCATTCTGGGTAAGGAAACGTTGGGGGATTCACGCAAGCCATACCTCCCTGTAATCCCCCCGGTGTCTAGTTTTCAGAAATGTGTGGGTTTGGTAGGTTCCCCTAGGTGGCCGCCGAGCACCGGGCCAAAAACCCAGGTGACCCCCCTTGCAAAACCAGGTCATTTTGAGGTAGGCAATTTTCATGTTGCCTCAATACGTTTTGGGCCCTTGCCTGTCGCGGGTACTTGGGCCTCCCACACAAGTGAGGCACCGTTTTTATCGGGAGACCCGGTGGAACGCTGGGTGGTAGGAAATTTGTGTCAGCCCGGTGATGCCACAACTTTCCCACACAAAAATGTGTGAAAAAGGTGATTTTTTCAGCTAAATTTGAGGTTTGCAGGGCATTCTGGGTAAGGAAACGTTGGGGGATCCACACAAGCCATACGTCCCTGGAATCCCCCGGGTGTCTAGTTTTCAGAAATGTGTGGGTTTGGTAGGTTCCCCTAGGTGGCCGCCGAGCACCAGGCCAAAAACCCAGGTGACCCCCCTTGCAAAACCAGGTCGTTTTGAGGAAGGCAATTTTCATGTCGCCTCAATAGGTTTTGGGCCCTTGCCTGTCACGGGTACTTGGGCCTCCCACACGAGTGAGGCACCGTTTTTATTGGGAGACTCGGGGGAATGCTGGGTGGTAGGAAATTTGTGTCAGCCCGGTGATGCCACAACTTTCCCACACAAAAATGTGTGAAAAATGAGATTTTTTCAGCTAAATTTGAGGTGTGCAGGGCATTCTGGGTAAGGAAACGTTGGAGGATCCACGCAAGCCATACCTCCCTGGAATTCCCCGGGTGTCTAGTTTTCTGAAATGTGTGGGTTTGGTAGGTTCCTCTAGGTGGCCGCCGAGCACCGGGCCAAAAACCCAGGTGACCCCCCTTGCAAAACCAGGTCGTTTTGAGGTAGGCAATTTTCATGTCGCCTCAATACATTTTGGGCCTGTCGCGGGTCCTTGGGCCTCCCACACGAGTGAGGCACCATTTTTATTGGGAGACCCGGGGGAACACTGGGTGGTCGGAAATTTGTGTCAGCCCGGTGATGCCACAACTTTCCCACACAAAAATGTGTGAAAAAGGTGATTTTTTTCAGCTAAATTTGAGGTTTTCAGGGCATTCTGGGTAAGGAAACGTTGGGGGATCCACACAACCCATACCTCCCTGGAATCCCCCCGGTGTCTAGTTTTCAGAAATGTGTGGGTTTGGTATGTTCCCCTAGGTGGCCGCCGAGCACAGGGCCAAAAACCCAGGTGACCCCGCTTGCAAAACCAGGTCGTTTTGAGGTAGGCAATTTTCATGTCGCCTCAATACGTTTTGGGCCCTTGCCTGTCGCGGGAACTTGGCTCTCCCACACAAGTGAGGCACCGTTTTTATCGGAAGACCCGGGGGAACACTGGGTGGTAGGAAATTTGTGTCAGCCCGGTGATGCCACATATTTCACACACAAAAATGTGTGAAAAAGGTGATTTTTTCAGCTAAATTTGAGGTTTGCAGGGCATTCTGGGTAAGGAAACGTTGGGGGATCCACACAAGCCATACCTCCCTGGAATCCCCCGGGTGACTGGTTTTCAGAAATATGTGGGTTTAGTAGGTTCCCCTTGGTGGCCGCCGAGCATCGGGCCAAAAACCCAGGTGAACCCCCTTGCAAAACCAGGTCGTTTTGAGGTAGGCAATTTTCATGTCGCCTCAATACGTTTTGGGCCCCTGCCTGTCGCGGGTACTTGGGCCTCCCACACGAGTGAGGCACTGTTTTTATCGGGAGACCCGGGGGAACGCTGGGTGGTCAGAAATTTGTGTCAGCCCGGTGATGCCACAACTTTCCCACAAAAAAATGTGTTTAAAAGGTGATTTTTTCAGCTAAATTTGAGGTTTGCAGGGCATTCTGGGTAAGGAAACGTTGGGGGATCCACACAAGCCATACGTCCCTGGAATCCCCCGGGTGACTAGTTTTAAAAAATGTGTGGGTTTGGTAGGTTCCCCTAGGTGGCCGCCGAGCACCAGGCCAAAAACCCAGGTGACCCCCCTTGCAAAACCAGGTCGTTTTGAGGAAGGCAATTTTCATGTCGCCTCAATAGGTTTTGGGCCCTTGCCTGTCACGGGTACTTGGGCCTCCCACACGAGTGAGGCACCGTTTTTATTGGGAGACTCGGGGGAATGCTGGGTGGTAGGAAATTTGTGTCAGCCCAGTGATGCCACAACTTTCCCACACAAAAATGTGTGAAAAATTAGATTTTTTCAGCTAAATTTGAGGTGTGCAGGGCATTCTGGGTAAGGAAACGTTGGGGGATCCACGCAAGCCATACCTCCCTGGAATTCCCCGGTCGTCTAGTTTTCTGAAATGTGTGGGTTTGGTAGGTTCCTCTAGGTGGCCGCCGAGCACCGGGCCAAAAACCCAGGTGACCCCCCTTGCAAAATCAGGTCGTTTTGAGGTAGGCAATTTTCATGTCGCCTCAATACATTTTGGGCCTGTCGCGGGTCCTTGGGCCTCCCACACGAGTGAGGCACCATTTTTATTGGGAGACCCGGGGGAATGCTGGGTGGTAGGAAATTTGTGTCAGCCTGGTGATGCCACAACTTTCACACACAAAAATATGTTTAAAAGGTGATTTTTTCAGCTAAATTCGAGGTTTGCAGGGCATTCTGGGTAAGGAAAGGTTGGGGGATTCACGCAAGCCATACCTCCCTGTAATCCCCCCGGTGTCTAGTTTTCAGAAATGTGTGGGTTTGGTAGGTTCCCCTAGGTGGCCGCCGACCACCGGGCCAAAAACCCAGGTGACCCCCCTTGCAAAACCAGGTCATTTTGAGGTAGGCAATTTTCATGTCGCCTCAATACGTTTTGGGCCCTTGCCTGTCGCGGGTACTTGGGTCTCCCACACAAGTGAGGCACCGTTTTTATCGGAAGACCCGGGGGAACACTGGGTGGTAGGAAATTTGTGTCAGCCCGGTGATGCCACATCTTTCACACACAAAAATGTGTGAAAAAGGTGATTTTTTCAGCTAAATTTGAGGTTTGCAGGGCATTCTGGGTAAGGAAACGTTGGGGGATCCACACAAGCCATACCTCCCTGGAATCCCCCCGGTGATTGGTTTTCAGAAATATGTGGGTTTGGTAGGTTCCCCTTGGTGGCCGCCGAGCATCGGGCCAAAAACCCAGGTGACCCCCCTTGCAAAACCAGGTCGTTTTGAGGTAGGCAATTTTCATGTCGCCTCAATACGTTTTGGGCCCCTGCCTGTCGCGGGTACTTGGGCCTCCCACACGAGTGAGGCACTGTTTTTATCGGGAGACCCGGGGGAACGCTGGGTGGTCAGAAATTTGTGTCAGCCCGGTGATGCCACAACTTTCCCACACAAAAATGTGTTTAAAAGGTGATTTTTTCAGCTAAATTTGAGGTTTGCAGGGCATTCTGGGTAAGGAAACGTTGGGGGATCCACACAAGCCATACGTCCCTGGAATCCCCCGGGTGTCTAGTTTTCAGAAATGTGTGGGTTTGGTAGGTTCCCCTAGGTGGCCGCTGAGCAACAGGCCAAAAACCCAGGTGACCCCCCTTGCAAAACCAGGTCGTTTTGAGGAAGGCAATTTTCATGTCGCCTCAATAGGTTTTGGGCCCTTGCCTGTCACGGGTACTTGGGCCTCCCACACGAGTGAGGCACCATTTTTATTGGGAGACTCGGGGGAATGCTGGGTGGTAGGAAATTTGTGTCAGCCTGGTGATGCCACAACTTTCCCTCACAAAAATGTGTGAAAAATGAGATTTTTTCAGCTAAATTTGAGGTGTGCAGGGCATTCTGGGTAAGGAAACGTTGGGGGATCCACGCAAGCCATACCTCCCTGGAATTCCCCGGGTGTCTAGTTTTCTGAAATGTGTGGGTTTGGTAGGTTCCTCTAGGTGGCCGCCGAGCACCGGGCCAAAAACCCAGGTGACCCCCCTTGCAAAACCAGGTCGTTTTGAGGTAGGCAATTTTCATGTCGCCTCAATACATTTTGGGCCTGTCGCGGGTCCTTGGGCCTCCCACACGAGTGAGGCACCATTTTTATCGGGAGACCCGGGGGAATGCTGGGTGGTAGGAAATTTATGTCAGCCTGGTAATGCCACAACTTTCCCACACAAAAATGTGAGAAAAAGGTGATTTTTTCAGCTAAATTTGAGGTTTGCAGGGCATTCTGGGTAAGGAAACGTTGGGGGATCCATGCAAGCCATACCTCCCTGGAATCCCCCAGGTGTCTCGTTTTCAGAAATGTGTGGGTTTGGTAGGTTCCCCTAGGTGGCCGCCGAGCACCGGGCCAAAAACCCAGTGACCCCCCTTGCACAACCAGGTCGTTTTGAGGTAGGCAATTTTCATGTCGCCTCAATACGTCTTGGGCCCTTGCCTGTCGCGGGTACTTGGGCCTCCCACACGAATGAGGCACCGTTTTTATCGGAAGACCCGGGGGAACGCTGGGTGGTAGGAAATTTATGTCAGCCCGGTGATGCCACAACTTTCCCACACAAAAATGTTTAAAAAAGGTGATTTTTCAGCTAAATTTGAGGTTTCCAGGGCATTCTGGGTAAGGAAAAGTTGGGGGATCCACGCAAGTCATACGTCCCTGGAATCCCCCGGGTGACTAGTTTTAAAAAATGTGTGGGTTTGGTAGGTTCCCCTAGGTGGCCGCCGAGCACTAGGCCAAAAACCCAGGTGACCCCCCTTGCAAAACCAGGTCGTTTTGAGGAAGGCAATTTTCATGTCGCCTCAATAGGTTTTGGGCCCTTGCCTGTCACGGGTACTTGGGCCTCCCACACGAGTGAGGCACCGTTTTTATTGGGAGACTCGGGGGAATGCTGGGTGGTAGGAAATTTGTGTCAGCCCGGTGATGCCACAACTTTCCCACACAAAAATGTGTGAAAAATTAGATTTTTTCAGCTAAATTTGAGGTGTGCAGGGCATTCTGGGTAAGGAAACGTTGGGGGATCCACGCAAGCCATACCTCCCTGGAATTCCCCGGTCGTCTAGTTTTCTGAAATGTGTGGGTTTGGTAGGTTCCTCTAGGTGGCCGCCGAGCACCGGGCCAAAAACCCAGGTGACCACCCTTGCAAAATCAGGTCGTTTTGAGGTAGGCAATTTTCATGTCGCCTCAATATATTTTGGGCCTGTCGCGGGTCCTTGGGCCTCCCACACGAGTGAGGCACCATTTTTATTGGGAGACCCGGGGGAATGCTGGGTGGTAGGAAATTTGTGTCAGCCTGGTGATGCCACAACTTTCACACACAAAAATATGTTTAAAAGGTGATTTTTTCAGCTAAATTCGAGGTTTGCAGGGCATTCTGGGTAAGGAAACGTTGGGGGATTCACGCAAGCCATACCTCCCTGTAATCCCCCCGGTGTCTAGTTTTCAGAAATGTGTGGGTTTGGTAGGTTCCCCTAGGTGGCCGCCGAGCACCGGGCCAAAAACCCAGGTGACCCCCCTTGCAAAACCAGGTCATTTTGAGGTAGGCAATTTTCATGTCGCCTCAATACGTTTTGGGCCCTTGCCTGTCGCGGGTACTTGGGCCTCCCACACGAGTGAGGCACCGTTTTTATCGGGAGACCCGGTGGAACGCTGGGTGGTAGGAAATTTGTGTCAGCCCGGTGATGCCACAACTTTCCCACACAAAAATGTGTGAAAAAGGTGATTTTTTCAGCTAAATTTGAGGTTTGCAGGGCATTCTGGGTAAGGAAACGTTGGGGGATCCACACAAGCCATACGTCCCTGGAATCCCCCGGGTGTCTAGTTTTCAGAAATGTGTGGGTTTGGTAGGTTCCCCTAGGTGGCCGCCGAGCACCAGGCCAAAAACCCAGGTGACCCCCCTTGCAAAACCAGGTCGTTTTGAGGAAGGCAATTTTCATGTCGCCTCAATAGGTTTTGGGCCCTTGCCTGTCACGGGTACTTGGGCCTCCCACACGAGTGAGGCACCGTTTTTATTGGGACACTCGGGGGAATGCTGGGTGGTAGGAAATTTGTGTCAGCCCGGTGATGCCACAACTTTCCCACACAAAAATGTGTGAAAAATGAGATTTTTTCAGCTAAATTTGAGGTGTGCAGGGCATTCTGGGTAAGGAAACGTTGGAGGATCCACGCAAGCCATACCTCCCTGGAATTCCCCGGGTGTCTAGTTTTCTGAAATGTGTGGGTTTGGTAGGTTCCTCTAGGTGGCCGCCGAGCACCGGGCCAAAAACCCAGGTGACCCCCCTTGCAAAACCAGGTCGTTTTGAGGTAGGCAATTTTCATGTCGCCTCAATACATTTTGGGCCTGTCGCGGGTCCTTGGGCCTCCCACACGAGTGAGGCACCATTTTTATTGGGAGACCCGGGGGAACGCTGGGTGGTCGGAAATTTGTGTCAGCCCGGTGATGCCACAACTTTCCCACACAAAAATGTGTGAAAAAGGTGATTTGTTTCAGCTAAATTTGAGGTTTTCAGGGCATTCTGGGTAAGGAAACGTTGGGGGATCCACACAACCCATGCCTCCCTGGAATCCCCCCGGTGTCTAGTTTTCAGAAATGTGTGGGTTTGGTATGTTCCCCTAGGTGGCCGCCGAGCACAGGGCCAAAAACCCAGGTGACCCCGCTTGCAAAACCAGGTCGTTTTGAGGTAGGCAATTTTCATGTCGCCTCAATACGTTTTGGGCCCTTGCCTGTCGCGGGTACTTGGGTCTCCCACACAAGTGAGGCACCGTTTTTATCGGAAGACCCGGGGGAACACTGGGTGGTAGGAAATTTGTGTCAGCCCGGTGATGCCACATCTTTCACACACAAAAATGTGTGAAAAAGGTGATTTTTTCAGCTAAATTTGAGGTTTGCAGGGCATTCTGGGTAAGGAAACGTTGGGGGATCCACACAAGCCATACCTCCCTGGAATCCCCCGGGTGACTGGTTTTCAGAAATATGTGGGTTTGGTAGGTTCCCCTTGGTGGCCGCCGAGCATCGGGCCAAAAACCCAGGTGACCCCCCTTGCAAAACCAGGTCGTTTTGAGGTAGGCAATTTTCATGTCGCCTCAATATGTTTTGGGCCCCTGCCTGTCGCGGGTACTTGGGCCTCCCACATGAGTGAGGCACTGTTTTTATCGGGAGACCCGGGGGAACGCTGGGTGGTCAGAAATTTGTGTCAGCCCGGTGATGCCACAACTTTCCCACACAAAAATGTGTTTAAAGGGTGATTTTTTCAGCTAAATTTGAGGTGTGCAGGGCATTCTGGGTAAGGAAACGTTGGGGGATCCACGCAAGCCATACCTCCCTGGAATTCCCCGGTTGTCTAGTTTTCTGAAATGTGTGGGTTTGGTAGGTTCCTCTAGGTGGCCGCCGAGCACCGGGCCAAAAACCCAGGTGACCCCCCTTGCAAAATCAGGTCGTTTTGAGGTAGGCAATTTTCATGTCGCCTCAATACATTTTGGGCCTGTCGCGGGTCCTTGGGCCTCCCACACGAGTGAGGCACCATTTTTATTGGGAGACCCGGGGGAATGCTGGGTGGTAGGAAATTTGTGTCAGCCTGGTGATGCCACAACTTTCACACACAAAAATATGTTTAAAAGGTGATTTTTTCAGCTAAATTCGAGGTTTGCAGGGCATTCTGGGTAAGGAAACGTTGGGGGATTCACGCAAGCCATACCTCCCTGTAATCCCCCCGGTCTCTAGTTTTCAGAAATGTGTGGGTTTGGTAGGTTCCCCTAGGTGGCCGCCGAGCACCGGGCCAAAAACCCAGGTGACCCCCCTTGCAAAACCAGGTCATTTTGAGGTAGGCAATTTTCATGTCGCCTCAATACGTTTTGGGCCCTTGCCTGTCGCGGGTACTTGGGCCTCCCACACGAGTGAGGCACCGTTTTTATCGGGAGACCCGGTGGAACGCTGGGTGGTAGGAAATTTGTGTCAGCCCGGTGATGCCACAACTTTCCCACACAAAAATGTGTGAAAAAGGTGATTTTTTCAGCTAAATTTGAGGTTTGCAGGGCATTCTGGGTAAGGAAACGTTGGGGGATCCACACAAGCCATACGTCCCTGGAATCCCCCGGGTGTCTAGTTTTCAGAAATGTGTGGGTTTGGTAGGTTCCCCTAGGTGGCCGCCGAGCACCAGGCCAAAAACCCAGGTGACCCCCCTTGCAAAACCAGGTCGTTTTGAGGAAGGCAATTTTCATGTCGCCTCAATAGGTTTTGGGCCCTTGCCTGTCACGGGTACTTGGGCCTCCCACACGAGTGAGGCACCGTTTTTATTGGGACACTCGGGGGAATGCTGGGTGGTAGGAAATTTGTGTCAGCCCGGTGATGCCACAACTTTCCCACACAAAAATGTGTGAAAAATGAGATTTTTTCAGCTAAATTTGAGGTGTGCAGGGCATTCTGGGTAAGGAAACGTTGGAGGATCCACGCAAGCCATACCTCCCTGGAATTCCCCGGGTGTCTAGTTTTCTGAAATGTGTGGGTTTGGTAGGTTCCTCTAGGTGGCCGCCGAGCACCGGGCCAAAAACCCAGGTGACCCCCCTTGCAAAACCAGGTCGTTTTGAGGTAGGCAATTTTCATGTCTCCTCAATACATTTTGGGCCTGTCGCGGGTCCTTGGGCCTCCCACACGAGTGAGGCACCATTTTTATTGGGAGACCCGGGGGAACGCTGGGTGGTCGGAAATTTGTGTCAGCCCGGTGATGCCACAACTTTCCCACACAAAAATGTGTGAAAAAGGTGATTTTTTTCAGCTAAATTTGAGGTTTTCAGGGCATTCTGGGTAAGGAAACGTTGGGGGATCCACACAACCCATGCCTCCCTGGAATCCCCCCGGTGTCTAGTTTTCAGAAATGTGTGGGTTTGGTATGTTCCCCTAGGTGGCCGCCGAGCACAGGGCCAAAAACCCAGGTGACCCCGCTTGCAAAACCAGGTCGTTTTGAGGTAGGCAATTTTCATGTCGCCTCAATACGTTTTGGGCCCTTGCCTGTCGCGGGTACTTGGGTCTCCCACACAAGTGAGGCACCGTTTTTATCGGAAGACCCGGGGGAACACTGGGTGGTAGGAAATTTGTGTCAGCCCGGTGATGCCACATCTTTCACACACAAAAATGTGTGAAAAAGGTGATTTTTTCAGCTAAATTTGAGGTTTGCAGGGCATTCTGGGTAAGGAAACGTTGGGGGATCCACACAAGCCATACCTCCCTGGAATCCCCCGGGTGACTGGTTTTCAGAAATATGTGGGTTTGGTGGGTTCCCCTTGGTGGCCACCGAGCATCGGGCCAAAAACCCAGGTGACCCCCCTTGCAAAACCAGGTCGTTTTGAGGTAGGCAATTTTCATGTCGCCTCAATACGTTTTGGGCCCCTGCCTGTCGCGGGTACTTGGGCCTCCCACACGAGTGAGGCACTGTTTTTATCGGGAGACCCGGGGGAACGCTGGGTGGTCAGAAATTTGTGTCAGCCCGGTGATGCCACAACTTTCCCACACAAAAATGTGTTTAAAAGGTGATTTTTTCAGCTAAATTTGAGGTGTGCAGGGCATTCTGGGTAAGGAAACGTTGGGGGATCCACGCAAGCCATACCTCCCTGGAATTCCCCGGTCGTCTAGTTTTCTGAAATGTGTGGGTTTGGTAGGTTCCTCTAGGTGGCCGCCGAGCACCGGGCCAAAAACCCAGGTGACCCCCCTTGCAAAATCAGGTCGTTTTGAGGTAGGCAATTTTCATGTCGCCTCAATACATTTTGGGCCTGTCGCGGGTCCTTGGGCCTCCCACACGAGTGAGGCACCATTTTTATTGGGAGACCCGGGGGAATGCTGGGTGGTAGGAAATTTGTGTCAGCCTGGTGATGCCACAACTTTCACACACAAAAATATGTTTAAAAGGTGATTTTTTCAGCTAAATTCGAGGTTTGCAGGGCATTCTGGGTAAGGAAACGTTGGGGGATTCACGCAAGCCATACCTCCCTGTAATCCCCCCGGTGTCTAGTTTTCAGAAATGTGTGGGTTTGGTAGGTTCCCCTAGGTGGCCGCCGAGCACCGGGCCAAAAACCCAGGTGACCCCCCTTGCAAAACCAGGTCATTTTGAGGTAGGCAATTTTCATGTCGCCTCAATACGTTTTGGGCCCTTGCCTGTCGCGGGTACTTGGGCCTCCCACACGAGTGAGGCACCGTTTTTATCGGGAGACCCGGTGGAACGCTGGGTGGTAGGAAATTTGTGTCAGCCCGGTGATGCCACAACTTTCCCACACAAAAATGTGTGAAAAAGGTGATTTTTTCAGCTAAATTTGAGGTTTGCAGGGCATTCTGGGTAAGGAAACGTTGGGGGATCCACACAAGCCATACGTCCCTGGAATCCCCCGGGTGTCTAGTTTTCAGAAATGTGTGGGTTTGGTAGGTTCCCCTAGGTGGCCGCCGAGCACCAGGCCAAAAACCCAGGTGACCCCCCTTGCAAAACCAGGTCGTTTTGAGGAAGGCAATTTTCATGTCGCCTCAATAGGTTTTGGGCCCTTGCCTGTCACGGGTACTTGGGCCTCCCACACGAGTGTGGCACCGTTTTTATTGGGAGACTCGGGGGAATGCTGGGTGGTAGGAAATTTGTGTCAGCCCGGTGATGCCACAACTTTCCCACACAAAAATGTGTGAAAAATGAGATTTTTTCAGCTAAATTTGAGGTGTGCAGGGCATTCTGGGTAAGGAAACGTTGGAGGATCCACGCAAGCCATACCTCCCTGGAATTCCCCGGGTGTTTAGTTTTCTGAAATGTGTGGGTTTGGTAGGTTCCTCTAGGTGGCCGCCGAGCACCGGGCCAAAAACCCAGGTGACCCCCCTTGCAAAACCAGGTCGTTTTGAGGTAGGCAATTTTCATGTCGCCTCAATACATTTTGGGCCTGTCGCGGGTCCTTGGGCCTCCCACACGAGTGAGGCATCATTTTTATTGGGAGACCCGGGGGAACGCTGGGTGGTCGGAAATTTGTGTCAGTCCGGTGATGCCACAACTTTCCCACACAAAAATGTGTGAAAAAGGTCATTTTTTTCAGCTAAATTTGAGGTTTTCAGGGCATTCTGGGTAAGGAAACGTTGGGGGATCCACACAACCCATACCTCCCTGGAATCCCCCCGGTGTCTAGTTTTCAGAAATGTGTGGGTTTGGTATGTTCCCCTAGGTGGCCGCCGAGCACAGGGCCAAAAACCCAGGTGACCCCGCTTGCAAAACCAGGTCGTTTTGAGGTAGGCAATTTTCATGTCGCCTCAATACGTTTTGGGCCCTTGCCTGTCGCAGGTACTTGGGTCTCCCACACAAGTGAGGCACCGTTTTTATCGGAAGACCCGGGGGAACACTGGGTGGTAGGAAATTTGTGTCAGCCCGGTGATGCCACATCTTTCACACACAAAAATGTGTGAAAAAGGTGATTTTTTCAGCTACATTTGAGGTTTGCAGGGCATTCTGGGTAAGGAAACGTTGGGGGATCCACACAAGCCATACGTCCCTGGAATCCACCGGGTGTCTAGTTTTCAGAAACGTGTGGGTTTGGTAGGTTCCCCTAGGTGGCCGCTGAGCAACAGGCCAAAAACCCAGGTGACCCCCCTTGCAAAACCAGGTCGTTTTGAGGAAGGCAATTTTCATGTCGCCTCAATAGGTTTTGGGCCCTTGCCTGTCACGGGTACTTGGGCCTCCCACACGAGTGAGGCACCGTTTTTATTGGGAGACTCGGGGGAATGCTGGGTGGTAGGAAATTTGTGTCAGCCCGGTGATGCCACAACTTTCCCACACAAAAATGTGTGAAAAATGAGATTTTTTCAGCTAAATTTGAGGTGTGCAGGGCATTCTGGGTAAGGAAACGTTGGGGGATCCACGCAAGCCATACCTCCCTGGAATTCCCCGGGTGTCTAGTTTTCTGAAATGTGTGGGTTTGGTAGGTTCCTCTAGGTGGCCGCCGAGCACCGGGCCAAAAACCCAGGTGACCCCCCTTGCAAAACCAGGTCGTTTTGAGGTAGGCAATTTTCATGTCGCCTCAATACATTTTGGGCCTGTCGCGGGTCCTTGGGCCTCCCACACGAGTGAGGCACCATTTTTATCGGGAGACCCGGGGGAATGCTGGGTGGTAGGAAATTTATGTCAGCCTGGTGATGCCACAACTTTCCCACACAAAAATGTGAGAAAAAGGTGATTTTTTCAGCTAAATTTGAGGTTTGCAGGGCATTCTGGGTAAGGAAACGTTGGGGGATCCATGCAAGCCATACCTCCCTGGAATCCCCCGGGTGTCTCGTTTTCAGAAATGTGTGGGTTTGGTAGGTTCCCCTAGGTGGCCGCCGAGCACCGGGCCAAAAACCCAGTGACCCCCCTTGCACAACCAGGTCGTTTTGAGGTAGGCAATTTTCATGTCGCCTCAATACGTCTTGGGCCCTTGCCTGTCGCGGGTACTTGGGCCTCCCACACGAATGAGGCACCGTTTTTATCGGAAGACCCGGGGGAACGCTGGGTGGTAGGAAATTTATGTCAGCCCGGTGATGCCACAACTTTCCCACACAAAAATGTTTAAAAAAGGTGATTTTTCAGCTAAATTTGAGGTTTCCTGGGCATTCTGGGTAAGGAAAAGTTGGGGAATCCACGCAAGTCATACGTCCCTGGAATCCCCCGGGTGACTAGTTTTAAAAAATGTGTGGGTTTGGTAGGTTCCCCTAGGTGGCCGCCGAGCACCAGGCCAAAAACCCAGGTGACCCCCCTTGCAAAACCAGGTCGTTTTGAGGAAGGCAATTTTCATGTCGCCTCAATAGGTTATGGGCCCTTGCCTGTCACGGGTACTTGGGCCTCCCACACGAGTGAGGCACCGTTTTTATTGGGAGACTCGGGGGAATGCTGGGTGGTAGGAAATTTGTGTCAGCCCGGTGATGCCACAACTTTCCCACACAAAAATGTGTGAAAAATTAGATTTTTTCAGCTAAATTTGAGGTGTGCAGGGCATTCTGGGTAAGGAAACGTTGGGGGATCCACGCAAGCCATACCTCCCTGGAATTCCCCGGTCGTCTAGTTTTCTGAAATGTGTGGGTTTGGTAGGTTCCTCTAGGTGGCCGCCGAGCACCGGGCCAAAAACCCAGGTGACCCCCCTTGCAAAATCAGGTCGTTTTGAGGTAGGCAATTTTCATGTCGCCTCAATACATTTTGGGCCTGTCGCGGGTCCTTGGGCCTCCCACACGAGTGAGGCACCATTTTTATTGGGAGACCCGGGGGAATGCTGGGTGGTAGGAAATTTGTGTCAGCCTGGTGATGCCACAACTTTCACACACAAAAATATGTTTAAAAGGTGATTTTTTCAGCTAAATTCGAGGTTTGCAGGGCATTCTGGGTAAGGAAACGTTGGGGGATTCACGCAAGCCATACCTCCCTGTAATCCCCCCGGTGTCTAGTTTTCAGAAATGTGTGGGTTTGGTAGGTTCCCCTAGGTGGCCGCCGAGCACCGGGCCAAAAACCCAGGTGACCCCCCTTGCAAAACCAGGTCATTTTGAGGTAGGCAATTTTCATGTCGCCTCAATACGTTTTGGGCCCTTGCCTGTCGCGGGTACTTGGGCCTCCCACACGAGTGAGGCACCGTTTTTATCGGGAGACCCGGTGGAACGCTGGGTGGTAGGAAATTTGTGTCAGCCCGGTGATGCCACAACTTTCCCACACAAAAATGTGTGAAAAAGGTGATTTTTTCAGCTAAATTTGAGGTTTGCAGGGCATACTGGGTAAGGAAACGTTGGGGGATCCACACAAGCCATACGTCCCTGGAATCCCCCGGGTGTCTAGTTTTCAGAAATGTGTGGGTTTGGTAGGTTCCCCTAGGTGGCCGCCGAGCACCAGGCCAAAAACCCAGGTGACCCCCCTTGCAAAACCAGGTCGTTTTGAGGTAGGCAATTTTCATGTCGCCTCAATACATTTTGGGCCTGTCGCGGGTCCTTGGGCCTCCCACACGAGTGAGGCACCATTTTTATTGGGAGACCCGGGGGAATGCTGGGTGGTAGGAAATTTGTGTCAGCCTGGTGATGCCACAACTTTCCCACACAAAAATGTGAGAAAAAGGTGATTTTTTCAGCTAAATTTGAGGTTTGCAGGGCATTCTGGGTCAGGAAACGTTGGGGGATCCATGCAAGCCATACCTCCCTGGAATCCCCCGGGTGTCTCGTTTTCAGAAATGTGTGGGTTTCGTAGGTTCCCCTAGGTGGCCGCCGAGCACCGGGCCAAAAACCCAGGTGACCCCCCTTGCAAAACCAGGTCGTTTTGAGGTAGGCAATTTTCATGTCGCCTCAATACGTCTTGGGCCCTTGCCTGTCGCGGGTACTTGGGCCTCCCACACGAATGAGGCACCGTTTTTATCGGAAGACCCGGGGGAACGCTGGGTGGTAGGAAATTTGTGTCAGCCCAGTGATGCCACAACTTTCCCACACAAAAATGTTTAAAAAAGGTGATTTTTTCAGCTAAATTTGAGGTTTGCAGGGCATTCTGGGTAAGGAAACGTTGGGGGATCCATGCAAGTCATACGTCCCTGGAATCCCCCGGGTGACTAGTTTTAAAAAATGTGTGGGTTTGGTAGGTTCCCCTAGGCGGCCGCCGAGCACCGGGCCAAAAACCCAGGTGACCCCCCTTGCAAAACCAGGTCGTTTTGAGGTAGCCAATTTTCATGTCGCCTCAATATGTTTTGGGCCCTTGCCTGTCGCAGGTACTTGGGCCTCCCACACGAGTGAGGCACCGTTTTTATCAGGAGACCCGGGGGAACGCTGGGTGGTAGGAAATTTGTGTCAGCCCAGTGATGCCACAACTTTCCGACACAAAAATGTGTGAAAAAGGTGAATTTTTCAGCTAAATTTGAGGTTTGCAGGGCATTCTGGGTAAAGAAACATTGGGGGCTCCACGCAAGCCATACCTCCATGGAATCCCCCAGGTGTCTAGTTTTCAGATATGTGTGGGTTTGCTAGGTTCCCCTCGGTGGCCGCCGAGCACAGGGCCAAAAACCCAGGTGACACCCCTTGCAAAACCAGGTCGTTTTGAGGTAGGCAATTTTCATGTCGCCTCAATACGTTTTGGGCCTGTCGCGGGTCCTTGGGCCTCCCACACGAGTGAGGCACCATTTTTATTGGGAGACCCGGGGGAATGCTGGGTGGTAGGAAATTTGTGTCAGCCTGGTGATGCCACAACTTTCACACACAAAAATATGTTTAAAAGGTGATTTTTTCAGCTAAATTCGAGGTTTGCAGGGCATTCTGGGTAAGGAAACGTTGGGGGATTCACGCAAGCCATACCTCCCTGTAATCCCCCCGGTGTCTAGTTTTCAGAAATGTGTGGGTTTGGTAGGTTCCCCTAGGTGGCCGCCGAGCACCGGGCCAAAAACCCAGGTGACCCCCCTTGCAAAACCAGGTCATTTTGAGGTAGGCAATTTTCATGTCACCTCAATACGTTTTGGGCCCTTGCCTGTCGCGGGTACTTGGGCCTCCCACACGAGTGAGGCACCGTTTTTATCGGGAGACCCGGTGGAACGCTGGGTGGTAGGAAATTTGTGTCAGCCCGGTGATGCCACAACTTTCCCACACAAAAATGTGTGAAAAAGGTGATTTTTTCAGCTAAATTTGAGGTTTGCAGGGCATTCTGGGTAAGGAAACGTTGGGGGATCCACACAAGCCATACGTCCCTGGAATCCCCCGGGTGTCTAGTTTTCAGAAATGTGTGGGTTTGGTAGGTTCCCCTAGGTGGCCGCCGAGCACCAGGCCAAAAACCCAGGTGACCCCCCTTGCAAAACCAGGTCGTTTTGAGGAAGGCAATTTTCATGTCGCCTCAATAGGTTTTGGGCCCTTGCCTGTCACGGGTACTTGGGCCTCCCACACGAGTGAGGCACCGTTTTTATTGGGAGACTCGGGGGAATGCTGGGTGGTAGGAAATTTGTGTCAGCCCGGTGATGCCACAACTTTCCCACACAAAAATGTGTGAAAAATGAGATTTTTTCAGCTAAATTTGAGGTGTGCAGGGCATTCTGGGTAAGGAAACGTTGGGGGATCCACGCAAGCCATACCTCCCTGGAATTCCCCGGGTGTCTAGTTTTCTGAAATGTGTGGGTTTGGTAGGTTCCTCTAGGTGGCCGCCGAGCACCGGGCCAAAAACCCAGGTGACCCCCCTTGCAAAACCAGGTCGTTTTGAGGTAGGCAATTTTCATGTCGCCTCAATACATTTTGGGCCTGTCGCGGGTCCTTGGGCCTCCCACACGAGTGAGGCACCATTTTTATCGGGAGACCCGGGGGAATGCTGGGTGGTAGGAAATTTATGTCAGCCTGGTGATGCCACAACTTTCCCACACAAAAATGTGAGAAAAAGGTGATTTTTTCAGCTAAATTTGAGGTTTGCAGGGCATTCTGGGTAAGGAAACGTTGGGGGATCCATGCAAGCCATACCTCCCTGGAATCCCCCGGGTGTCTCGTTTTCAGAAATGTGTGGGTTTGGTAGGTTCCCCTAGGTGGCCGCCGAGCACCGGGCCAAAAACCCAGTGACCCCCCTTGCACAACCAGGTCGTTTTGAGGTAGGCAATTTTCATGTCGCCTCAATACGTCTTGGGCCCTTGCCTGTCGCGGGTACTTGGGCCTCCCACACGAATGAGGCACCGTTTTTATCGGAAGACCCGGGGGAACGCTGGGTGGTAGGAAATTTATGTCAGCCCGGTGATGCCACAACTTTCCCACACAAAAATGTTTAAAAAAGGTGATTTTTCAGCTAAATTTGAGGTTTCCTGGGCATTCTGGGTAAGGAAAAGTTGGGGAATCCACGCAAGTCATACGTCCCTGGAATCCCCCGGGTGACTAGTTTTAAAAAATGTGTGGGTTTGGTAGGTTCCCCTAGGTGGCCGCCGAGCACCAGGCCAAAAACCCAGGTGACCCCCCTTGCAAAACCAGGTCGTTTTGAGGAAGGCAATTTTCATGTCGCCTCAATAGGTTATGGGCCCTTGCCTGTCACGGGTACTTGGGCCTCCCACACGAGTGAGGCACCGTTTTTATTGGGAGACTCGGGGGAATGCTGGGTGGTAGGAAATTTGTGTCAGCCCGGTGATGCCACAACTTTCCCACACAAAAATGTGTGAAAAATTAGATTTTTTCAGCTAAATTTGAGGTGTGCAGGGCATTCTGGGTAAGGAAACGTTGGGGGATCCACGCAAGCCATACCTCCCTGGAATTCCCCGGTCGTCTAGTTTTCTGAAATGTGTGGGTTTGGTAGGTTCCTCTAGGTGGCCGCCGAGCACCGGGCCAAAAACCCAGGTGACCCCCCTTGCAAAATCAGGTCGTTTTGAGGTAGGCAATTTTCATGTCGCCTCAATACATTTTGGGCCTGTCGCGGGTCCTTGGGCCTCCCACACGAGTGAGGCACCATTTTTATTGGGAGACCCGGGGGAATGCTGGGTGGTAGGAAATTTGTGTCAGCCTGGTGATGCCACAACTTTCACACACAAAAATATGTTTAAAAGGTGATTTTTTCAGCTAAATTCGAGGTTTGCAGGGCATTCTGGGTAAGGAAACGTTGGGGGATTCACGCAAGCCATACCTCCCTGTAATCCCCCCGGTGTCTAGTTTTCAGAAATGTGTGGGTTTGGTAGGTTCCCCTAGGTGGCCGCCGAGCACCGGGCCAAAAACCCAGGTGACCCCCCTTGCAAAACCAGGTCATTTTGAGGTAGGCAATTTTCATGTCGCCTCAATACGTTTTGGGCCCTTGCCTGTCGCGGGTACTTGGGCCTCCCACACGAGTGAGGCACCGTTTTTATCGGGAGACCCGGTGGAACGCTGGGTGGTAGGAAATTTGTGTCAGCCCGGTGATGCCACAACTTTCCCACACAAAAATGTGTGAAAAAGGTGATTTTTTCAGCTAAATTTGAGGTTTGCAGGGCATACTGGGTAAGGAAACGTTGGGGGATCCACACAAGCCATACGTCCCTGGAATCCCCCGGGTGTCTAGTTTTCAGAAATGTGTGGGTTTGGTAGGTTCCCCTAGGTGGCCGCCGAGCACCAGGCCAAAAACCCAGGTGACCCCCCTTGCAAAACCAGGTCGTTTTGAGGTAGGCAATTTTCATGTCGCCTCAATACGTTTTGGGCCTGTCGCGGGTCCTTGGGCCTCCCACACGAGTGAGGCACCATTTTTATTGGGAGACCCGGGGGAATGCTGGGTGGTAGGAAATTTGTGTCAGCCTGGTGATGCCACAACTTTCACACACAAAAATATGTTTAAAAGGTGATTTTTTCAGCTAAATTCGAGGTTTGCAGGGCATTCTGGGTAAGGAAACGTTGGGGGATTCACGCAAGCCATACCTCCCTGTAATCCCCCCGGTGTCTAGTTTTCAGAAATGTGTGGGTTTGGTAGGTTCCCCTAGGTGGCCGCCGAGCACCGGGCCAAAAACCCAGGTGACCCCCCTTGCAAAACCAGGTCATTTTGAGGTAGGCAATTTTCATGTCACCTCAATACGTTTTGGGCCCTTGCCTGTCGCGGGTACTTGGGCCTCCCACACGAGTGAGGCACCGTTTTTATCGGGAGACCCGGTGGAACGCTGGGTGGTAGGAAATTTGTGTCAGCCCGGTGATGCCACAACTTTCCCACACAAAAATGTGTGAAAAAGGTGATTTTTTCAGCTAAATTTGAGGTTTGCAGGGCATTCTGGGTAAGGAAACGTTGGGGGATCCACACAAGCCATACGTCCCTGGAATCCCCCGGGTGTCTAGTTTTCAGAAATGTGTGGGTTTGGTAGGTTCCCCTAGGTGGCCGCCGAGCACCAGGCCAAAAACCCAGGTGACCCCCCTTGCAAAACCAGGTCGTTTTGAGGAAGGCAATTTTCATGTCGCCTCAATAGGTTTTGGGCCCTTGCCTGTCACGGGTACTTGGGCCTCCCACACGAGTGAGGCACCGTTTTTATTGGGAGACTCGGGGGAATGCTGGGTGGTAGGAAATTTGTGTCAGCCCGGTGATGCCACAACTTTCCCACACAAAAATGTGTGAAAAATGAGATTTTTTCAGCTAAATTTGAGGTGTGCAGGGCATTCTGGGTAAGGAAACGTTGGGGGATCCACGCAAGCCATACCTCCCTGGAATTCCCCGGGTGTCTAGTTTTCTGAAATGTGTGGGTTTGGTAGGTTCCTCTAGGTGGCCGCCGAGCACCGGGCCAAAAACCCAGGTGACCCCCCTTGCAAAACCAGGTCGTTTTGAGGTAGGCAATTTTCATGTCGCCTCAATACATTTTGGGCCTGTCGCGGGTCCTTGGGCCTCCCACACGAGTGAGGCACCATTTTTATCGGGAGACCCGGGGGAATGCTGGGTGGTAGGAAATTTATGTCAGCCTGGTGATGCCACAACTTTCCCACACAAAAATGTGAGAAAAAGGTGATTTTTTCAGCTAAATTTGAGGTTTGCAGGGCATTCTGGGTAAGGAAACGTTGGGGGATCCATGCAAGCCATACCTCCCTGGAATCCCCCAGGTGTCTCGTTTTCAGAAATGTGTGGGTTTGGTAGGTTCCCCTAGGTGGCCGCCGAGCACCGGGCCAAAAACCCAGTGACCCCCCTTGCACAACCAGGTCGTTTTGAGGTAGGCAATTTTCATGTCGCCTCAATACGTCTTGGGCCCTTGCCTGTCGCGGGTACTTGGGCCTCCCACACGAATGAGGCACCGTTTTTATCGGAAGACCCGGGGGAACGCTGGGTGGTAGGAAATTTATGTCAGCCCGGTGATGCCACAACTTTCCCACACAAAAATGTTTAAAAAAGGTGATTTTTCAGCTAAATTTGAGGTTTCCAGGGCATTCTGGGTAAGGAAAAGTTGGGGGATCCACGCAAGTCATACATCCCTGGAATCCCCCGGGTGACTAGTTTTAAAAAATGTGTGGGTTTGGTAGGTTCCCCTAGGTGGCCGCCGAGCACCAGGCCAAAAACCCAGGTGACCCCCCTTGCAAAACCAGGTCGTTTTGAGGAAGGCAATTTTCATGTCGCCTCAATAGGTTTTGGGCCCTTGCCTGTCACGGGTACTTGGGCCTCCCACACGAGTGAGGCACCGTTTTTATTGGGAGACTCGGGGGAATGCTGGGTGGTAGGAAATTTGTGTCAGCCCGGTGATGCCACAACTTTCCCACACAAAAATGTGTGAAAAATTTGATTTTTTCAGCTAAATTTGAGGTGTGCAGGGCATTCTGGGTAAGGAAACGTTGGGGGATCCACGCAAGCCATACCTCCCTGGAATTCCCCGGTCGTCTAGTTTTCTGAAATGTATGGGTTTGGTAGGTTCCTCTAGGTGGCCGCCGAGCACCGGGCCAAAAACCCAGGTGACCCCCCTTGCAAAATCAGGTCGTTTTGAGGTAGGCAATTTTCATGTCGCCTCAATATATTTTGGGCCTGTCGCGGGTCCTTGGGCCTCCCACACGAGTGAGGCACCATTTTTATTGGGAGACCCGGGGGAATGCTGGGTAGTAGGAAATTTGTGTCAGCCTGGTGATGCCACAACTTTCACACACAAAAATATGTTTAAAAGGTGATTTTTTCAGCTAAATTCGAGGTTTGCAGGGCATTCTGGGTAAGGAAACGTTGGGGGATTCACGCAAGCCATACCTCCCTGTAATCCCCCCGGTGTCTAGTTTTCAGAAATGTGTGGGTTTGGTAGGTTCCCCTAGGTGGCCGCCGAGCACCGGGCCAAAAACCCAGGTGACCCTCCTTGCAAAACCAGGTCATTTTGAGGTAGGCAATTTTCATGTCGCCTCAATACGTTTTGGGCCCTTGCCTGTCGCGGGTACTTGGGCCTCCCACACGAGTGAGGCACCGTTTTTATCGGGAGACCCGGTGGAACGCTGGGTGGTAGGAAATTTGTGTCAGCCCGGTGATGCCACAACTTTCCCACACAAAAATGTGTGAAAAAGGTGATTTTTTCAGCTAAATTTGAGGTTTGCAGGGCATTCTGGGTAAGGAAACGTTGGGGGATCCACACAAGCCATACGTCCCTGGAATCCCCCGGGTGTCTAGTTTTCAGAAATGTGTGGGTTTGGTAGGTTCCCCTAGGTGGCCGCCGAGCACCAGGCCAAAAACCCAGGTGACCCCCCTTGCAAAACCAGGTCGTTTTGAGGAAGGCAATTTTCATGTCGCCTCAATAGGTTTTGGGCCCTTGCCTGTCACGGGTACTTGGGCCTCCCACACGAGTGAGGCACCGTTTTTATTGGGACACTCGGGGGAATGCTGGGTGGTAGGAAATTTGTGTCAGCCCGGTGATGCCACAACTTTCCCACACAAAAATGTGTGAAAAATGAGATTTTTTCAGCTAAATTTGAGGTGTGCAGGGCATTCTGGGTAAGGAAACGTTGGAGGATCCACGCAAGCCATACCTCCCTGGAATTCCCCGGGTGTCTAGTTTTCTGAAATGTGTGGGTTTGGTAGGTTCCTCTAGGTGGCCGCCGAGCACCGGGCCAAAAACCCAGGTGACCCCCCTTGCACAACCAGGTCGTTTTGAGGTAGGCAATTTTCATGTCGCCTCAATACATTTTGGGCCTGTCGCGGGTCCTTGGGCCTCCCACACGAGTGAGGCACCATTTTTATTGGGAGACCCGGGGGAACGCTGGGTGGTCGGAAATTTGTGTCAGCCCGGTGATGCCACAACTTTCCCACACAAAAATGTGTGATAAAGGTGATTTTTTTCAGCTAAATTTGAGGTTTTCAGGGCATTCTGGGTAAGGAAACGTTGGGGGATCCACACAACCCATGCCTCCCTGGAATCCCCCCGGTGTCTAGTTTTCAGAAATGTGTGGGTTTGGTATGTTCCCCTAGGTGGCCGCCGAGCACAGGGCCAAAAACCCAGGTGACCCCGCTTGCAAAACCAGGTCGTTTTGAGGTAGGCAATTTTCATGTCGCCTCAATACGTTTTGGGCCCTTGCCTGTCGCGGGTACTTGGGTCTCCCACACAAGTGAGGCACCGTTTTTATCGGAAGACCCGGGGGAACACTGGGTGGTAGGAAATTTGTGTCAGCCCGGTGATGCCACATCTTTCACACACAAAAATGTGTGAAAAAGGTGATTTTTTCAGCTAAATTTGAGGTTTGCAGGGCATTCTGGGTAAGGAAACGTTGGGGGATCCACACAAGCCATACCTCCCTGGAATCCCCCGGGTGACTGGTTTTCAGAAATATGTGGGTTTGGTAGGTTCCCCTTGGTGGCCGCCGAGCATCGGGCCAAAAACCCAGGTGACCCCCCTTGCAAAACCAGGTCGTTTTGAGGTAGGCAATTTTCATGTCGCCTCAATACGTTTTGGGCCCCTGCCTGTCGCGGGTACTTGGGCCTCCCACACGAGTGAGGCACTGTTTTTATCAGGAGACCCGGGGGAACGCTGGGTGGTCAGAAATTTGTGTCAGCCCGGTGATGCCACAACTTTCCCACACAAAAATGTGTTTAAAGGGTGATTTTTTCAGCTAAATTTGAGGTGTGCAGGGCATTCTGGGTAAGGAAACGTTGGGGGATCCACGCAAGCCATACCTCCCTGGAATTCCCCGGTCATCTAGTTTTCTGAAATGTGTGGGTTTGGTAGGTTCCTCTAGGTGGCCGCCGAGCACCGGGCCAAAAACCCAGGTGACCCCCCTTGCAAAATCAGGTCGTTTTGAGGTAGGCAATTTTCATGTCGCCTCAATACATTTTGGGCCTGTCGCGGGTCCTTGGGCCTCCCACACGAGTGAGGCACCATTTTTATTGGGAGACCCGGGGGAATGCTGGGTGGTAGGAAATTTGTGTCAGCCTGGTGATGCCACAACTTTCACACACAAAAATATGTTTAAAAGGTGATTTTTTCAGCTAAATTCGAGGTTTGCAGGGCATTCTGGGTAAGGAAACGTTGGGGGATTCACGCAAGCCATACCTCCCTGTAATCCCCCCGGTGTCTAGTTTTCAGAAATGTGTGGGTTTGGTAGGTTCCCCTAGGTGGCCGCCGAGCACCGGGCCAAAAACCCAGGTGACCCCCCTTGCAAAACCAGGTCATTTTGAGGTAGGCAATTTTCATGTCGCCTCAATACGTTTTGGGCCCTTGCCTGTCGCGGGTAATTGGGCCTCCCACACGAGTGAGGCACCGTTTTTATCGGGAGACCCGGTGGAACGCTGGGTGGTAGGAAATTTGTGTCAGCCCGGTGATGCCACAACTTTCCCACACAAAAATGTGTGAAAAAGGTGATTTTTTCAGCTAAATTTGAGGTTTGCAGGGCATTCTGGGTAAGGAAACGTTGGGGGATCCACACAAGCCATACGTCCCTGGAATCCCCCGGGTGTCTAGTTTTCAGAAATGTGTGGGTTTGGTAGGTTCCCCTAGGTGGCCGCCGAGCACCAGGCCAAAAACCCAGGTGACCCCCCTTGCAAAACCAGGTCGTTTTGAGGAAGGCAATTTTCATGTCGCCTCAATAGGTTTTGGGCCCTTGCCTGTCACGGGTACTTGGGCCTCCCACACGAGTGAGGCACCATTTTTATTGGGACACTCGGGGGAATGCTGGGTGGTAGGAAATTTGTGTCAGCCCGGTGATGCCACAACTTTCCCACACAAAAATGTGTGAAAAATGAGATTTTTTCAGCTAAATTTGAGGTGTGCAGGGCATTCTGGGTAAGGAAACGTTGGAGGATCCACGCAAGCCATACCTCCCTGGAATTCCCCGGGTGTCTAGTTTTCTGAAATGTGTGGGTTTGGTAGGTTCCTCTAGGTGGCCGCCGAGCAACGGGCCAAAAACCCAGGTGACCCCCCTTGCAAAACCAGGTCGTTTTGAGGTAGGCAATTTTCATGTCGCCTCAATACATTTTGGGCCTGTCGCGGGTCCTTGGGCCTCCCACACGAGTGAGGCACCATTTTTATTGGGAGACCCGGGGGAACGCTGGGTGGTCGGAAATTTGTGTCAGCCCGGTGATGCCACAACTTTCCCACACAAAAATGTGTGAAAAAGGTGATTTTTTTCAGCTAAATTTGAGGTTTTCAGGGCTTTCTGGGTAAGGAAACGTTGGGGGATCCACACAACCCATGCCTCCCTGGAATCCCCCCGGTGTCTAGTTTTCAGAAATGTGTGGGTTTGGTATGTTCCCCTAGGTGGCCGCCGAGCACAGGGCCAAAAACCCAGGTGACCCCGCTTGCAAAACCAGGTCGTTTTGAGGTAGGCAATTTTCATGTCGCCTCAATACGTTTTGGGCCCTTGCCTGTCGCGGGTACTTGGGTCTCCCACACAAGTGAGGCACCGTTTTTATCGGAAGACCCGGGGGAACACTGGGTGGTAGGAAATTTGTGTCAGCCCGGTGATGCCACATCTTTCACACACAAAAATGTGTGAAAAAGGTGATTTTTTCAGCTAAATTTGAGGTTTGCAGGGCATTCTGGGTAAGGAAACGTTGGGGGATCCACACAAGCCATACCTCCCTGGAATCCCCCGGGTGACTGGTTTTCAGAAATATGTGGGTTTGGTAGGTTCCCCTTGGTGGCCACCGAGCATCGGGCCAAAAACCCAGGTGACCCCCCTTGCAAAACCAGGTCGTTTTGAGGTAGGCAATTTTCATGTCGCCTCAATACGTTTTGGGCCCCTGCCTGTCGCGGGTACTTGGGCCTCCCACACAAGTGAGGCACTGTTTTTATCGGGAGACCCGGGGGAACGCTGGGTGGTCAGAAATTTGTGTCAGCCCGGTGATGCCACAACTTTCCCACACAAAAATGTGTTTAAAAGGTGATTTTTTCAGCTAAATTTGAGGTGTGCAGGGCATTCTGGGTAAGGAAACGTTGGGGGATCCACGCAAGCCATACCTCCCTGGAATTCCCCGGTCGTCTAGTTTTCTGAAATGTGTGGGTTTGGTAGGTTCCTCTAGGTGGCCGCCGAGCACCGGGCCAAAAACCCAGGTGACCCCCCTTGCAAAATCAGGTCGTTTTGAGGTAGGCAATTTTCATGTCGCCTCAATACATTTTGGGCCTGTCGCGGGTCCTTGGGCCTCCCACACGAGTGAGGCACCATTTTTATTGGGAGACCCGGGGGAATGCTGGGTGGTAGGAAATTTGTGTCAGCCTGGTGATGCCACAACTTTCACACACAAAAATATGTTTAAAAGGTGATTTTTTCAGCTAAATTCGAGGTTTGCAGGGCATTCTGGGTAAGGAAACGTTGGGGGATTCACGCAAGCCATACCTCCCTGTAATCCCCCCGGTGTCTAGCTTTCAGAAATGTGTGGGTTTGGTAGGTTCCCCTAGGTGGCCGCCGAGCACCGGGCCAAAAACCCAGGTGACCCCCCTTGCAAAACCAGGTCATTTTGAGGTAGGCAATTTTCATGTCGCCTCAATACGTTTTGGGCCCTTGCCTGTCACGGGTACTTGGGCCTCCCACACGAGTGAGGCACCGTTTTTATCGGGAGACCCGGTGGAACGCTGGGTGGTAGGAAATTTGTGTCAGCCCGGTGATGCCACAACTTTCCCACACAAAAATGTGTGAAAAAGGTGATTTTTTCAGCTAAATTTGAGGTTTGCAGGGCATTCTGGGTAAGGAAACGTTGGGGGATCCACACAAGCCATACGTCCCTGGAATCCCCCGGGTGTCTAGTTTTCAGAAATGTGTGGGTTTGGTAGGTTCCCCTAGGTGGCCGCCGAGCACCAGGCCAAAAACCCAGGTGACCCCCCTTGCAAAACCAGGTCGTTTTGAGGAAGGCAATTTTCATGTCGCCTCAATAGGTTTTGGGCCCTTGCCTGTCACGGGTACTTGGGCCTCCCACACGAGTGTGGCACCGTTTTTATTGGGAGACTTGGGGGAATGCTGGGTGGTAGGAAATTTGTGTCAGCCCGGTGATGCCACAACTTTCCCACACAAAAATGTGTGAAAAATGAGATTTTTTCAGCTAAATTTGAGGTGTGCAGGGCATTCTGGGTAAGGAAACGTTGGAGGATCCACGCAAGCCATACCTCCCTGGAATTCCCCGGGTGTCTAGTTTTCTGAAATGTGTGGGTTTGGTAGGTTCCTCTAGGTGGCCGCCGAGCACCGGGCCAAAAACCCAGGTGACCCCCCTTGCAAAACCAGGTCGTTTTGAGGTAGGCAATTTTCATGTCGCCTCAATACATTTTGGGCCTGTCGCGGGTCCTTGGGCCTCCCACACGAGTGAGGCACCATTTTTATTGGGAGACCCGGGGGAACGCTGGGTGGTCGGAAATTTGTGTCAGCCCGGTGATGCCACAACTTTCCCACACAAAAATGTGTGAAAAAGGTCATTTTTTTCAGCTAAATTTGAGGTTTTCAGGGCATTCTGGGTAAGGAAACGTTGGGGGATCCACACAACCCATACCTCCCTGGAATCCCCCCGGTGTCTAGTTTTCAGAAATGTGTGGGTTTGGTATGTTCCCCTAGGTGGCCGCCGAGCACAGGGCCAAAAACCCAGGTGACCCCGCTTGCAAAACCAGGTCGTTTTGAGGTAGGCAATTTTCATGTCGCCTCAATACGTTTTGGGCCCTTGCCTGTCGCGGGTACTTGGGTCTCCCACACAAGTGAGGCACCGTTTTTATCGGAAGACCCGGGGGAACACTGGGTGGTAGGAAATTTGTGTCAGCCCGGTGATGCCACATCTTTCACACACAAAAATGTGTGAAAAAGGTGATTTTTTCAGCTACATTTGAGGTTTGCAGGGCATTCTGGGTAAGGAAACGTTGGGGGATCCACACAAGCCATACGTCCCTGGAATCCACCGGGTGTCTAGTTTTCAGAAATGTGTGGGTTTGGTAGGTTCCCCTAGGTGGCCGCTGAGCAACAGGCCAAAAACCCAGGTGACCCCCCTTGCAAAACCAGGTCGTTTTGAGGAAGGCAATTTTCATGTCGCCTCAATAGGTTTTGGGCCCTTGCCTGTCACGGGTACTTGGGCCTCCCACACGAGTGAGGCACCGTTTTTATTGGGAGACTCGGGGGAATGCTGGGTGGTAGGAAATTTGTGTCAGCCCGGTGATGCCACAACTTTCCCACACAAAAATGTGTGAAAAATGAGATTTTTTCAGCTAAATTTGAGGTGTGCAGGGCATTCTGGGTAAGGAAACGTTGGGGGATCCACGCAAGCCATACCTCCCTGGAATTCCCCGGGTGTCTAGTTTTCTGAAATGTGTGGGTTTGGTAGGTTCCTCTAGGTGGCCGCCGAGCACCGGGCCAAAAACCCAGGTGACCCCCCTTGTAAAACCAGGTCGTTTTGAGGTAGGCAATTTTCATGTCGCCTCAATACATTTTGGGCCTGTCGCGGGTCCTTGGGCCTCCCACACGAGTGAGGCACCATTTTTATCAGGAGACCCGGGGGAATGCTGGGTGGTAGGAAATTTATGTCAGCCTGGTGATGCCACAACTTTCCCACACAAAAATGTGAGAAAAAGGTGATTTTTTCAGCTAAATTTGAGGTTTGCAGGGCATTCTGGGTAAGGAAACGTTGGGGGATCCATGCAAGCCATACCTCCCTGGAATCCCCCGGGTGTCTCGTTTTCAGAAATGTGTGGGTTTGGTAGGTTCCCCTAGGTGGCCGCCGAGCACCGGGCCAAAAACCCAGTGACCCCCCTTGCACAACCAGGTCGTTTTGAGGTAGGCAATTTTCATGTCGCCTCAATACGTCTTGGGCCCTTGCCTGTCGCGGGTACTTGGGCCTCCCACACGAATGAGGCACCGTTTTTATCGGAAGACCCGGGGGAACGCTGGGTGGTAGGAAATTTATGTCAGCCCGGTGATGCCACAACTTTCCCACACAAAAATGTTTAAAAAAGGTGATTTTTCAGCTAAATTTGAGGTTTCCAGGGCATTCTGGGTAAGGAAAAGTTGGGGGATCCACGCAAGTCATACGTCCCTGGAATCCCCCGGGTGACTAGTTTTAAAAAATGTGTGGGTTTGGTAGGTTCCCCTAGGTGGCCGCCGAGCACCAGGCCAAAAACCCAGGTGACCCCCCTTGCAAAACCAGGTCGTTTTGAGGAAGGCAATTTTCATGTCGCCTCAATAGGTTTTGGGCCCTTGCCTGTCACGGGTACTTGGGCCTCCCACACGAGTGAGGCACCGTTTTTATTGGGAGACTCGGGGGAATGCTGGGTGGTAGGAAATTTGTGTCAGCCCGGTGATGCCACAACTTTCCCACACAAAAATGTGTGAAAAATTAGATTTTTTCAGCTAAATTTGAGGTGTGCAGGGCATTCTGGGTAAGGAAACGTTGGGGGATCCACGCAAGCCATACCTCCCTGGAATTCCCCGGTCGTCTAGTTTTCTGAAATGTGTGGGTTTGGTAGGTTCCTCTCGGTGGCCGCCGAGCACCGGGCCAAAAACCCAGGTGACCCCCCTTGCAAAATCAGGTTGTTTTGAGGTAGGCAATTTTCATGTCGCCTCAATACATTTTGGGCCTGTCGCGGGTCCTTGGGCCTCCCACACGAGTGAGGCACCATTTTTATTGGGAGACCCGGGGGAATGCTGGGTGGTAGGAAATTTGTGTCAGCCTGGTGATGCCACAACTTTCACACACAAAAATATGTTTAAAAGGTGATTTTTTCAGCTAAATTCGAGGTTTGCAGGGCATTCTGGGTAAGGAAACGTTGGGGGATTCACGCAAGCCATACCTCCCTGTAATCCCCCCGGTGTCTAGTTTTCAGAAATGTGTGGGTTTGGTAGGTTCCCCTAGGTGGCCGCCGAGCACCGGGCCAAAAACCCAGGTGACCCCCCTTGCAAAACCAGGTCATTTTGAGGTAGGCAATTTTCATGTCGCCTCAATACGTTTTGGGCCCTTGCCTGTCGCGGGTACTTGGGCCTCCCACACGAGTGAGGCACCGTTTTTATCGGGAGACCCGGTGGAACGCTGGGTGGTAGGAAATTTGTGTCAGCCCAGTGATGCCACAACTTTCCCACACAAAAATGTGTGAAAAAGGTGATTTTTTCAGCTAAATTTGAGGTTTGCAGGGCATACTGGGTAAGGAAACGTTGGGGGATCCACACAAGCCATACGTCCCTGGAATCCCCCGGGTGTCTAGTTTTCAGAAATGTGTGGGTTTGGTAGGTTCCCCTAGGTGGCCGCCGAGCACCAGGCCAAAAACCCAGGTGACCCCCCTTGCAAAACCAGGTCGTTTTGAGGAAGGCAATTTTCATGTCGCCTCAATAGGTTTTGGGCCCTTGCCTGTCACGGGTACTTGGGCCTCCCAAACGAGTGAGGCACCGTTTTTATTGGGACACTCGGGGGAATGCTGGGTGGTAGGAAATGTGTGTCAGCCCGGTGATGCCACAACTTTCCCACACAAAAATGTGTGAAAAATGAGATTTTTTCAGCTAAATTTGAGGTGTGCAGGGCATTCTGGGTAAGGAAACGTTGGAGGATCCACGCAAGCCATACCTCCCTGGAATTCCCCGGGTGTCTAGTTTTCTGAAATGTGTGGGTTTGGTAGGTTCCTCTAGGTGGCCGCCGAGCACCGGGCCAAAAACCCAGGTGACCCCCCTTGCAAAACCAGGTCGTTTTGAGGTAGGCAATTTTCATGTCGCCTCAATACATTTTGGGCCTGTCGCGGGTCCTTGGGCCTCCCACACGAGTGAGGCACCATTTTTATTGGGAGACCCGGGGGAATGCTGGGTGGTAGGAAATTTGTGTCAGCCTGGTGATGCCACAACTTTCCCACACAAAAATGTGAGAAAAAGGTGATTTTTTCAGCTAAATTTGAGGTTTGCAGGGCATTCTGGGTCAGGAAACGTTGGGGGATCCATGCAAGCCATACCTCCCTGGAATCCCCCGGGTGTCTCGTTTTCAGAAATGTGTGGGTTTCGTAGGTTCCCCTAGGTGGCCGCCGAGCACCGGGCCAAAAACCCAGGTGACCCCCCTTGCAAAACCAGGTCGTTTTGAGGTAGGCAATTTTCATGTCGCCTCAATACGTCTTGGGCCCTTGCCTGTCGCGGGTACTTGGGCCTCCCACACGAATGAGGCACCGTTTTTATCGGAAGACCCGGGGGAACGCTGGGTGGTAGGAAATTTGTGTCAGCCCGGTGATGCCACAACTTTCCCACACAAAAATGTTTAAAAAAGGTGATTTTTTCAGCTAAATTTGAGGTTTGCAGGGCATTCTGGGTAAGGAAACGTTGGGGGATCCATGCAAGTCATACGTCCCTGGAATCCCCCGGGTGACTAGTTTTAAAAAATGTGTGGGTTTGGTAGGTTCCCCTAGGCGGCCGCCGAGCACCGGGCCAAAAACCCAGGTGACCCCCCTTGCAAAACCAGGTCGTTTTGAGGTAGCCAATTTTCATGTCGCCTCAATATGTTTTGGGCCCTTGCCTGTCGCGGGTACTTGGGCCTCCCACACGAGTGAGGCACCGTTTTTATCAGGAGACCCGGGGGAACGCTGGGTGGTAGGAAATTTGTGTCAGCCCAGTGATGCCACAACTTTCCGACACAAAAATGTGTGAAAAAGGTGAATTTTTCAGCTAAATTTGAGGTTTGCAGGGCATTCTGGGTAAAGAAACATTGGGGGCTCCACGCAAGCCATACCTCCATGGAATCCCCCAGGTGTCTAGTTTTCAGATATGTGTGGGTTTGCTAGGTTCCCCTCGGTGGCCGCCGAGCACAGGGCCAAAAACCCAGGTGACACCCCTTGCAAAACCAGGTCGTTTTGAGGTAGGCAATTTTCATGTCGCCTCAATACGTTTTGGGCCTGTCGCGGGTCCTTGGGCCTCCCACACGAGTGAGGCACCATTTTTATTGGGAGACCCGGGGGAATGCTGGGTGGTAGGAAATTTGTGTCAGCCTGGTGATGCCACAACTTTCACACACAAAAATATGTTTAAAAGGTGATTTTTTCAGCTAAATTCGAGGTTTGCAGGGCATTCTGGGTAAGGAAACGTTGGGGGATTCACGCAAGCCATACCTCCCTGTAATCCCCCCGGTGTCTAGTTTTCAGAAATGTGTGGGTTTGGTAGGTTCCCCTAGGTGGCCGCCGAGCACCGGGCCAAAAACCCAGGTGACCCCCCTTGCAAAACCAGGTCATTTTGAGGTAGGCAATTTTCATGTCACCTCAATACGTTTTGGGCCCTTGCCTGTCGCGGGTACTTGGGCCTCCCACACGAGTGAGGCACCGTTTTTATCGGGAGACCCGGTGGAACGCTGGGTGGTAGGAAATTTGTGTCAGCCCGGTGATGCCACAACTTTCCCACACAAAAATGTGTGAAAAAGGTGATTTTTTCAGCTAAATTTGAGGTTTGCAGGGCATTCTGGGTAAGGAAACGTTGGGGGATCCACACAAGCCATACGTCCCTGGAATCCCCCGGGTGTCTAGTTTTCAGAAATGTGTGGGTTTGGTAGGTTCCCCTAGGTGGCCGCCGAGCACCAGGCCAAAAACCCAGGTGACCCCCCTTGCAAAACCAGGTCGTTTTGAGGAAGGCAATTTTCATGTCGCCTCAATAGGTTTTGGGCCCTTGCCTGTCACGGGTACTTGGGCCTCCCACACGAGTGAGGCACCGTTTTTATTGGGAGACTCGGGGGAATGCTGGGTGGTAGGAAATTTGTGTCAGCCCGGTGATGCCACAACTTTCCCACACAAAAATGTGTGAAAAATGAGATTTTTTCAGCTAAATTTGAGGTGTGCAGGGCATTCTGGGTAAGGAAACGTTGGAGGATCCACGCAAGCCATACCTCCCTGGAATTCCCCGGGTATCTAGTTTTCTGAAATGTGTGGGTTTGGTAGGTTCCTCTAGGTGGCCGCCGAGCACCGGGCCAAAAACCCAGGTGACCCCCCTTGCAAAACCAGGTCGTTTTGAGGTAGGCAATTTTCATGTCGCCTCAATACGTCTTGGGCCCTTGCCTGTCGCGGGTACTTGGGCCTCCCACACGAATGAGGCACGTTTTTATCGGAAGACCCGGGGGAACGCTGGGTGGTAGGAAATTTGTGTCAGCCCGGTGATGCCACAACTTTCCCACACAAAAATGTTTAAAAAAGGTGATTTTTTCAGCTAAATTTTAGGTTTGCAGGGCATTCTGGGTAAGGAAACGTTGGGGGATCCATGCAAGTCATACGTCCCTGGAATCCCCCGGGTGACTAGTTTTAAAAAATGTGTGGGTTTGGTAGGTTCCCCTAGGTGGCCGCCAAGCACCGGGCCAAAAACCCAGGTGACCCCCCTTGCAAAACCAGGTCGTTTTGAGGTAGCCAATTTTCATGTCGCCTCAATATGTTTTGGGCCCTTGCCTGTTGCGGGTACTTGGGCCTCCCACACGAGTGAGGCACCGTTTTTATCAGGAGACCCGGGGGAACGCTGGGTGGTAGGAAATTTGTGTCAGCCCAGTGATGCCACAACTTTCCGACACAAAAATGTGTGAAAAAGGTGAATTTTTCAGCTAAATTTGAGGTTTGCAGGGCATTCTGGGTAAGGAAACGTTGGGGGATCCACACAAGCCATACGTCCCTGGAATCCCCCGGGTGTCTAGTTTTCAGAAATGTGTGGGTTTGGTAGGTTCCCCTAGGTGGCCGCCGAGCACCAGGCCAAAAACCCAGGTGACCCCCCTTGCAAAACCAGGTCGTTTTGAGGAAGGCAATTTTCATGTCGCCTCAATAGGTTTTGGGCCCTTGCCTGTCACGGGTACTTGGGCCTCCCACACGAGTGTGGCACCGTTTTTATTGGGAGACTCGGGGGAATGCTGGGTGGTAGGAAATTTGTGTCAGCCCGGTGATGCCACAACTTTCCCACACAAAAATGTGTGAAAAATGAGATTTTTTCAGCTAAATTTGAGGTGTGCAGGGCATTCTGGGTAAGGAAACGTTGGAGGATCCACGCAAGCCATACCTCCCTGGAATTCCCCGGGTGTCTAGTTTTCTGAAATGTGTGGGTTTGGTAGGTTCCTCTAGGTGGCCGCCGAGCACCGGGCCAAAAACCCAGGTGACCCCCCTTGCAAAACCAGGTCGTTTTGAGGTAGGCAATTTTCATGTCGCCTCAATACATTTTGGGCCTGTCGCGGGTCCTTGGGCCTCCCACACGAGTGAGGCACCATTTTTATTGGGAGACCCGGGGGAACGCTGGGTGGTCGGAAATTTGTGTCAGCCCGGTGATGCCACAACTTTCCCACACAAAAATGTGTGAAAAAGGTCATTTTTTTCAGCTAAATTTGAGGTTTTCAGGGCATTCTGGGTAAGGAAACGTTGGGGGATCCACACAACCCATACCTCCCTGGAATCCCCCCGGTGTCTAGTTTTCAGAAATGTGTGGGTTTGGTATGTTCCCCTAGGTGGCCGCCGAGCACAGGGCCAAAAACCCAGGTGACCCCGCTTGCAAAACCAGGTCGTTTTGAGGTAGGCAATTTTCATGTCGCCTCAATACGTTTTGGGCCCTTGCCTGTCGCGGGTACTTGGGTCTCCCACACAAGTGAGGCACCGTTTTTATCGGAAGACCCGGGGGAACACTGGGTGGTAGGAAATTTGTGTCAGCCCGGTGATGCCACATCTTTCACACACAAAAATGTGTGAAAAAGGTGATTTTTTCAGCTACATTTGAGGTTTGCAGGGCATTCTGGGTAAGGAAACGTTGGGGGATCCACACAAGCCATACGTCCCTGGAATCCACCGGGTGTCTAGTTTTCAGAAACGTGTGGGTTTGGTAGGTTCCCCTAGGTGGCTGCTGAGCAACAGGCCAAAAACCCAGGTGACCCCCCTTGCAAAACCAGGTCGTTTTGAGGAAGGCAATTTTCATGTCGCCTCAATAGGTTTTGGGCCCTTGCCTGTCACGGGTACTTGGGCCTCCCACACGAGTGAGGCACCGTTTTTATTGGGAGACTCGGGGGAATGCTGGGTGGTAGGAAATTTGTGTCAGCCCGGTGATGCCACAACTTTCCCACACAAAAATGTGTGAAAAATGAGATTTTTTCAGCTAAATTTGAGGTGTGCAGGGCATTCTGGGTAAGGAAACGTTGGGGGATCCACGCAAGCCATACCTCCCTGGAATTCCCCGGGTGTCTAGTTTTCTGAAATGTGTGGGTTTGGTAGGTTCCTCTAGGTGGCCGCCGAGCACCGGGCCAAAAACCCAGGTGACCCCCCTTGCAAAACCAGGTCGTTTTGAGGTAGGCAATTTTCATGTCGCCTCAATACATTTTGGGCCTGTCGCGGGTCCTTGGGCCTCCCACACGAGTGAGGCACCATTTTTATTGGGAGACCCGGGGGAATGCTGGGTGGTAGGAAATTTATGTCAGCCTGGTGATGCCACAACTTTCCCACACAAAAATGTGAGAAAAAGGTGATTTTTTCAGCTAAATTTGAGGTTTGCAGGGCATTCTGGGTAAGGAAACGTTGGGGGATCCATGCAAGCCATACCTCCCTGGAATCCCCCGGGTGTCTCGTTTTCAGAAATGTGTGGGTTTGGTAGGTTCCCCTAGGTGGCCGCCGAGCACCGGGCCAAAAACCCAGTGACCCCCCTTGCACAACCAGGTCGTTTTGAGGTAGGCAATTTTCATGTCGCCTCAATACGTCTTGGGCCCTTGCCTGTCGCGGGTACTTGGGCCTCCCACACGAATGAGGCACCGTTTTTATCGGAAGACCCGGGGGAACGCTGGGTGGTAGGAAATTTATGTCAGCCCGGTGATGCCACAACTTTCCCACACAAAAATGTTTAAAAAAGGTGATTTTTCAGCTAAATTTGAGGTTTCCAGGGCATTCTGGGTAAGGAAAAGTTGGGGGATCCACGCAAGTCATACGTCCCTGGAATCCCCCGGGTGACTAGTTTTAAAAAATGTGTGGGTTTGGTAGGTTCCCCTAGGTGGCCGCCGAGCACCAGGCCAAAAACCCAGGTGACCCCCCTTGCAAAACCAGGTCGTTTTGAGGAAGGCAATTTTCATGTCGCCTCAATAGGTTTTGGGCCCTTGCCTGTCACGGGTACTTGGGCCTCCCACACGAGTGAGGCACCGTTTTTATTGGGAGACTCGGGGGAATGCTGGGTGGTAGGAAATTTGTGTCAGCCCGGTGATGCCACAACTTTCCCACACAAAAATGTGTGAAAAATTAGATTTTTTCAGCTAAATTTGAGGTGTGCAGGGCATTCTGGGTAAGGAAACGTTGGGGGATCCACGCAAGCCACACCTCCCTGGAATTCCCCGGTCGTCTAGTTTTCTGAAATGTGTGGGTTTGGTAGGTTCCTCTAGGTGGCCGCCGAGCACCGGGCCAAAAACCCAGGTGACCCCCCTTGCAAAATCAGGTCGTTTTGAGGTAGGCAATTTTCATGTCGCCTCAATACATTTTGGGCCTGTCGCGGGTCCTTGGGCCTCCCACACGAGTGAGGCACCATTTTTATTGGGAGACCCGGGGGAATGCTGGGTGGTAGGAAATTTGTGTCAGCCTGGTGATGCCACAACTTTCACACACAAAAATATGTTTAAAAGGTGATTTTTTCAGCTAAATTCGAGGTTTGCAGGGCATTCTGGGTAAGGAAACGTTGGGGGATTCACGCAAGCCATACCTCCCTGTAATCCCCCCGGTGTCTAGTTTTCAGAAATGTGTGGGTTTGGTAGGTTCCCCTAGGTGGCCGCCGAGCACCGGGCCAAAAACCCAGGTGACCCCCCTTGCAAAACCAGGTCATTTTGAGGTAGGCAATTTTCATGTCGCCTCAATACGTTTTGGGCCCTTGCCTGTCGCGGGTACTTGGGCCTCCCACACGAGTGAGGCACCGTTTTTATCGGGAGACCCGGTGGAACGCTGGGTGGTAGGAAATTTGTGTCAGCCCGGTGATGCCACAACTTTCCCACACAAAAATGTGTGAAAAAGGTGATTTTTTCAGCTAAATTTGAGGTTTGCAGGGCATACTGGGTAAGGAAACGTTGGGGGATCCACACAAGCCATACGTCCCTGGAATCCCCCGGGTGTCTAGTTTTCAGAAATGTGTGGGTTTGGTAGGTTCCCCTAGGTGGCCGCCGAGCACCAGGCCAAAAACCCAGGTGACCCCCCTTGCAAAACCAGGTCGTTTTGAGGAAGGCAATTTTCATGTCGCCTCAATAGGTTTTGGGCCCTTGCCTGTCACGGGTACTTGGGCCTCCCACACGAGTGAGGCACCGTTTTTATTGGGACACTCGGGGGAATGCTGGGTGGTAGGAAATGTGTGTCAGCCCGGTGATGCCACAACTTTCCCACACAAAAATGTGTGAAAAATGAGATTTTTTCAGCTAAATTTGAGGTGTGCAGGGCATTCTGGGTAAGGAAACGTTGGAGGATCCACGCAAGCCATACCTCCCTGGAATTCCCCGGGTGTCTAGTTTTCTGAAATGTGTGGGTTTGGTAGGTTCCTCTAGGTGGCCGCCGAGCACCGGGCCAAAAACCCAGGTGACCCCCCTTGCAAAACCAGGTCGTTTTGAGGTAGGCAATTTTCATGTCGCCTCAATACATTTTGGGCCTGTCGCGGGTCCTTGGGCCTCCCACACGAGTGAGGCACCATTTTTATTGGGAGACCCGGGGGAATGCTGGGTGGTAGGAAATTTGTGTCAGCCTGGTGATGCCACAACTTTCCCACACAAAAATGTGAGAAAAAGGTGATTTTTTCAGCTAAATTTGAGGTTTGCAGGGCATTCTGGGTCAGGAAACGTTGGGGGATCCATGCAAGCCATACCTCCCTGGAATCCCCCGGGTGTCTCGTTTTCAGAAATGTGTGGGTTTCGTAGGTTCCCCTAGGTGGCCGCCGAGCACCGGGCCAAAAACCCAGGTGACCCCCCTTGCAAAACCAGGTCGTTTTGAGGTAGGCAATTTTCATGTCGCCTCAATACGTCTTAGGCCCTTGCCTGTCGCGGGTACTTGGGCCTCCCACACGAATGAGGCACCGTTTTTATCGGAAGACCCGGGGGAACGCTGGGTGGTAGGAAATTTGTGTCAGCCCGGTGATGCCACAACTTTCCCACACAAAAATGTTTAAAAAAGGTGATTTTTTCAGCTAAATTTGAGGTTTGCAGGGCATTCTGGGTAAGGAAACGTTGGGGGATCCATGCAAGTCATACGTCCCTGGAATCCCCCGGGTGACTAGTTTTAAAAAATGTGTGGGTTTGGTAGGTTCCCCTAGGCGGCCGCCGAGCACCGGGCCAAAAACCCAGGTGACCCCCCTTGCAAAACCAGGTCGTTTTGAGGTAGCCAATTTTCATGTCGCCTCAATATGTTTTGGGCCCTTGCCTGTCGCGGGTACTTGGGCCTCCCACACGAGTGAGGCACCGTTTTTATCAGGAGACCCGGGGGAACGCTGGGTGGTAGGAAATTTGTGTCAGCCCAGTGATGCCACAACTTTCCGACACAAAAATGTGTGAAAAAGGTGAATTTTTCAGCTAAATTTGAGGTTTGCAGGGCATTCTGGGTAAAGAAACATTGGGGGCTCCACGCAAGCCATACCTCCATGGAATCCCCCAGGTGTCTAGTTTTCAGATATGTGTGGGTTTGCTAGGTTCCCCTCGGTGGCCGCCGAGCACAGGGCCAAAAACCCAGGTGACACCCCTTGCAAAACCAGGTCGTTTTGAGGTAGGCAATTTTCATGTCGCCTCAATACGTTTTGGGCCTGTCGCGGGTCCTTGGGCCTCCCACACGAGTGAGGCACCATTTTTATTGGGAGACCCGGGGGAATGCTGGGTGGTAGGAAATTTGTGTCAGCCTGGTGATGCCACAACTTTCACACACAAAAATATGTTTAAAAGGTGATTTTTTCAGCTAAATTCGAGGTTTGCAGGGCATTCTGGGTAAGGAAACGTTGAGGGATTCACGCAAGCCATACCTCCCTGTAATCCCCCCGGTGTCTAGTTTTCAGAAATGTGTGGGTTTGGTAGGTTCCCCTAGGTGGCCGCCGAGCACCGGGCCAAAAACCCAGGTGACCCCCCTTGCAAAACCAGGTCATTTTGAGGTAGGCAATTTTCATGTCACCTCAATACGTTTTGGGCCCTTGCCTGTCGCGGGTACTTGGGCCTCCCACACGAGTGAGGCACCGTTTTTATCGGGAGACCCGGTGGAACGCTGGGTGGTAGGAAATTTGTGTCAGCCCGGTGATGCCACAACTTTCCCACACAAAAATGTGTGAAAAAGGTGATTTTTTCAGCTAAATTTGAGGTTTGCAGGGCATTCTGGGTAAGGAAACGTTGGGGGATCCACACAAGCCATACGTCCCTGGAATCCCCCGGGTGTCTAGTTTTCAGAAATGTGTGGGTTTGGTAGGTTCCCCTAGGTGGCCGCCGAGCACCAGGCCAAAAACCCAGGTGACCCCCCTTGCAAAACCAGGTCGTTTTGAGGAAGGCAATTTTCATGTCGCCTCAATAGGTTTTGGGCCCTTGCCTGTCACGGGTACTTGGGCCTCCCACACGAGTGAGGCACCGTTTTTATTGGGAGACTCGGGGGAATGCTGGGTGGTAGGAAATTTGTGTCAGCCCGGTGATGCCACAACTTTCCCACACAAAAATGTGTGAAAAATGAGATTTTTTCAGCTAAATTTGAGGTGTGCAGGGCATTCTGGGTAAGGAAACGTTGGAGGATCCACGCAAGCCATACCTCCCTGGAATTCCCCGGGTATCTAGTTTTCTGAAATGTGTGGGTTTGGTAGGTTCCTCTAGGTGGCCGCCGAGCACCGGGCCAAAAACCCAGGTGACCCCCCTTGCAAAACCAGGTCGTTTTGAGGTAGGCAATTTTCATGTCGCCTCAATACATTTTGGGCCTGTCGCGGGTCCTTGGGCCTCCCACACGAGTGAGGCACCATTTTTATTGGGAGACCCGGGGGAATGCTGGGTGGTAGGAAATTTGTGTCAGCCTGGTGATGCCACAACTTTCCCACACAAAAATGTGAGAAAAAGGTGATTTTTTCAGCTAAATTTGAGGTTTGCAGGGCATTCTGGGTAAGGAAACGTTGGGGGATCCATGCAAGCCATACCTCCCTGGAATCCCCCGGGTGTCTCGTTTTCAGAAATGTGTGGGTTTTGAGGTTCCCCAAGGTGGCCGCCGAGCACCGGGCCAAAAACCCAGGTGACCCCCCTTGCAAAACCAGGTCGTTTTGAGGTAGGCAATTTTCATGTCGCCTCAATACGTCTTGGGCCCTTGCCTGTCGCGGGTACTTGGGCCTCCCACACGAATGAGGCACGTTTTTATCGGAAGACCCGGGGGAACGCTGGGTGGTAGGAAATTTGTGTCAGCCCGGTGATGCCACAACTTTCCCACACAAAAATGTTTAAAAAAGGTGATTTTTTCAGCTAAATTTTAGGTTTGCAGGGCATTCTGGGTAAGGAAACGTTGGGGGATCCATGCAAGTCATACGTCCCTGGAATCCCCCGGGTGACTAGTTTTAAAAAATGTGTGGGTTTGGTAGGTTCCCCTAGGTGGCCGCCAAGCACCGGGCCAAAAACCCAGGTGACCCCCTTGCAAAACCAGGTCGTTTTGAGGTAGCCAATTTTCATGTCGCCTCAATATGTTTTGGGCCCTTGCCTGTTGCGGGTACTTGGGCCTCCCACACGAGTGAGGCACCGTTTTTATCAGGAGACCCGGGGGAACGCTGGGTGGTAGGAAATTTGTGTCAGCCCAGTGATGCCACAACTTTCCGACACAAAAATGTGTGAAAAAGGTGAATTTTTCAGCTAAATTTGAGGTTTGCAGGGCATTCTGGGTAAAGAAACATTGGGGGCTCCACGCAAGCCATACCTCCATGGAATCCCCCAGGTGTCTAGTTTTCAGATATGTGTGGGTTTGCTAGGTTCCCCTCGGTGGCCGCCGAGCACAGGGCCAAAAACCCAGGTGACCCCCCTTGCAAAACCAGGTCGTTTTGAGGTAGGCAATTTTCATGTCGCCTCAATACGTTTTGGGCCCTTGCCTGTCGCGGGTCCTTGGGTCTCCCACACGAGTGAGGCACCGTTTTTATCGGGAGACCTGGGGGAATGCTGGGTGGTAGGAAATTTGTGTCAGCCCGGTGATGCCACAACTTTCCCACGCAAAAATGTGTGAAAAAGGTGATTTTTTCAGCTAAATTTGAGGTTTGCAGGGCATTCTGGGTAAGGAAACTTTGGGGGATCCACGTAAGCCATACCTCCCTAGAATCCCCCGGGTGTCTAGTTTTCAGAAATGTGTGGGTTTGGTAGGTTCCCCTAGGTGCCGGCAGAGCTATGGTTAAAAAGCTACAGCTAGGCACTTTGCCACAAAGGGTCATTTTTCACAGCGAAATTGAGGTGTGTCCACATTGCGTTTTGCGCCGTTTCCTGTCACGGGCACTAGGCCGACCCACACAAGTGAGTTACGATTTTTCTCGGAAGACTTTGGGGAACACGGGGTGAGTGGAATTTTGTGGATCCACGCAGATTCCAGAACTTTCCACCAGAGAAATATGGAGAAAATGTGTTTTTTTGGGCAATTGTTTAGATTTACAAGGGATTCTGGGTGGCAGAACCTGGTGGGAGGTAGTCACGTCACCCCATCCTGGATTCCCCTGAGTGTCTAGGTTTAAAAAATGTATAGGTTTGCTAGGTTTCCCTAGGTGCCGGCAGAGCTGTGGTTCAAAAACTACAGCTAGGCACTTTGCCGAAAAAGGGTCATTTTTCACAGCGAAATTGAGGTGTGTCCACGTTGCGTTTTGCGCCGTTTCCTGTCGCGGGCACTAAGCCGACCCACACAAGTGAGGTACCATTTTTCTCTGAAGACTTTGGGGGATGCGGCGTGAGTGGAATTTTGTGGATCCACGCAGATTCCAGACCTTTCCACCAGAGAAATGTGGAGAAAATGTGTTTTTTGGGCAATTTTTTAGGTTTACAAGGGTTTCTGGGTAACAGAACCTGGTGGGAGGCAGTCAAGTCACCCCATCCTGGATTCCCCTGGGTGTCTAGTTTTCTAATATGTATAGGTTTGCTAGGTTTCCCTAGGTGCCGGCAGAGCTATGGTTAAAAAACTACAGCTAGGCACTTTGCCAAAAAAGGGTCATTTTTCACAGCGAAATTGAGGTGTGTCCACGTTGCGTTTTGCGCCGTTTCTTGTCGCGGGCACTAGGCCGACCCACACAAGTGAGGTACCATTTTTCTTGGAAGACTTTGGGGAACGTGGGGTGGGTGGAAATTTGTGGATCCACGCAGATTCCAGAACTTTCCACCACAGAAATATGTGGAAAATGTGGGTTTTTTGGCAATTTTTAAGGTTTGCAAGGGATTCTGGGTAAGAGAACCTGGTGGGAGGCAGTCAAGTCACCCCATCCTGTATTTCCCTGTGTGTCTAGATTTAAAAAATGTATAGGTTTGTTAGGTTTCCCTAGGTGCCGGCAGAGCTATGGTTCAAAAACTACAGCTAGGCACTTTGCCTAAAAAGGGCCATTTTTCGCAACAAAATTGAGGTGTGTTCACGTTACGTTTTGCGCCGTTTCCTGTCGCGGGCACTAGGCTGACCCACACAAGTGAGGTACCATTTTTCTCGGAAGACTTTGGGGAACGCGGGGTGGGTGGACATTTGTGGATCCACACAGATTCCAGAACTTTCCACTAGAGAAATGTGGGGAAAAGGTGTTTTTTTGAGCAATTTTTTAAGGTTTGCAAGGGATTCTGGGTAACAGAACCTGGTGGCAGGCAGTCAAGTCACCCCATCCTGGATTCCCCTGGGTGTCTAGTTTTCTAATATGTATAGGTTTGCTAGGTTTCCCTAGGTGCCGGCAGAGCTATAGTTCAAAAACTACAGCTAGGCACTTTGCCAAAAAAGGGTCATTTTTCACAGCGAAATTGAGGTGTGTCCACATTGCGTTTTGCGCCGTTTCCTGTCGCGGGCAATAGGCCTACCCACACAAGTGAGGTACCATTTTCTCGGAAGTCTTTGGGGAACACTGGGTGGGTGGAAATTTGTGGATCCAAGTAGATTCCAGAACTTTCCACCACAGAAATATGGGGAAAATGTGTTTTTTTTGGCTATTTTTAAGGTTTGCAAGGTATTCTGGGTAACAGACCCTGGTGGGAGGCAGTCAAGTCACCCCATCCTGGATTCCCCTGGGTGTCTAGTTTTCAAAAATGTATAGGTTTGCTAGGTTTCCCTAGGTGCCGGCAGAGCTATGGTTCAAAAACTACAGCTAGGCACTTTGCCAAAAAAGGGTCATTTTTCGCGACGAAATTGAGGTGTGTCCACCATATGTTTTGCGCCGTTTCCTGTCGCGGGCACTAGGCTGACCCACACAAGTGAGGTACCATTTTTCTTGGAAGACTTTGGGGAACGCGGGGTGGGTGGAAATTTGTGGATCCACACAGGTTCCAGAACTTTCCACTAGAGAAATGTGGGGAAAAGGTGTTTTTTGGGGCAATATTTTTAAGATTTGCAAGGGATTCTGGATAACAGAACCTGGTGGGAGGCAGTCAAGTCACCCCATCCTGGATTCCCCTGGGTGTCTAGTTTTCAAAAATGTATAGGTTTGCTAGGTGTCCCTAGGTGCCGGCAGAGCTAGGGTTAAAAAACTACAGCTAGGCACTTTGCTAAAAAAGGGTTATTTTGCATTGTGTAAATGTGGTGTGTTCACGTTGGGTTTTGAGCCATTTCCTGTCGTGGGCACTATGCCTACCCCTACAAGTGAGGTACCATTTTTATCGGGAGACTTAGGGTAATTCAGATTTGTAAAGGAACTGTTATTATCTATTGACTTTCGATGCATTTCTGCCTTCCAAATGAAATACATTGTGTAAAAAAGAAGTCATTCTAAAAAATGACTGATAATTCTCATGCTAGTATGATTATCCCAATTTAGGAAATGTGCAAATATCTACTGTTTCTTAACTCTATATTTTGTTCCCATTTCAGAAATACATAGGTGTCTTTCATACCGATTTTTCCATGTACACATTTTTACGGAATAATTACTATGGGCCCAATTCACAGCACTAACTTAAGACAAAATCCTAAACTTACTACCATTTTGGTATTCACAGAAGGCACTTACTCATTTCGGTATTCACAGAAGTTAGGAGTCCTAACTTTAGGACTCCTAAATGCCTTCCGTGAATACTGAAAGTCTTAAAATTAGGATTTTTCTCAGTTTAGTAGTAGTATAGTTAGCACTCCTAACTTTAGGACTCCTAAATGCCTTCTGTGAATACCGAAAGCGTTAAAATTAGGATTTTTCTCAGTTTAGTAGTAGTATAGTTAGGACTCCTAACTTTAGGACCCCTAAATGCCTTCTGTGAATACCGAAAGTCTTAAAATAAGGATTTTTCTCAATTTAGTAGTAGTAAAGTTAGGACTCCTAACTTTAGGATTCCTAAATGCCTTCTGTGAATACCGAAAGCCTTAAAATTAGGATTTTTCTCAGTTTAGTAGTAGTAAAGTTAGGAGTCCTAACTTTAGGACTCCTAAACGGAGAAAAGTCCTAATTTTAAGACTTTCGGTATTCACAGAAGGCATTTAGGAGTCCTAAAGTTAGGACTCCTAACTTCTGTGAATACTGAAGTGAGTAAGTGTCTTCTGTGAATACCAAAATGAGTAAGTGCCTTCTGTGAATACCAAAATGGTAGTAAGTTTAGGATTTTGTCTTAAGTTAGTTCTGTGAATCGGGCCCTATATACCCGGTACATAATAAAAAACCATTGCAAGTTGCTGCTCAGTTTTTGGCTCTGGGTTCGTCGGGTTCTTGGTGAACCTACAAGTCCTATATATCCCCACAACCAGTAATGTCCAGCGGATGTAACGGTATATTGCTTTCAAAGAGCTGTCAAAATTAGAAGAAGTTACAGGTGAAAACGTTGACACAAAAGATGCTTTTTTTCAACAAATTTTCAATTTATCCTATATTTAACTGTTAGTTTCTATAAAGAAACCTTGATGGATCTACACAAATGACCCCTTGCTGAATTCAGAATGTTGTCTACTTCTCTAAAATGTATAGCTTTCCAGGATCCATTATTGCTTTTGTACCCATTTCTACCATTAACTGGAAGGAGGTTGAAAGCACAAAAAACAGCAAAAATAGGCTATGTCCCATAAAAATGCCAAAACTGTGTAAAAAATGTTGGGTTTCTGACAAAAGTCTGGTATCCCCTAAAAGCTGGGAAAATGGTGATTTCAGCCCCACAAACCCTTTTTTGATAACATTTGCAGGGAAAAACCCAGATGCTTTCATTTGCAGCCCATTTTTCCCATTTCCCCCCCAAAAAACTCAATTTTGCTGTATTTTGGCTCATTTCTGTGACCCCTCCAGGGGAATACACAAACCCTGAGTACCTTCAGAATGCCCATGATGTTGGAAGAAAAGGACGCAAATTTGGCGTGGATACCTTATGTGGTCAAAAAGTTACAGGGGCCTCAGCGCGCACTACCCCAAATAGCCAAAAAAGGGCGTGGCACAGGAGGGGGAAAAGGCCTGGCAGCGAAGGGGTTAAAGGGATGTCTTGCTTGTCCAGTGCCCTGCTCTCTCCCTCCAGGAAAAATGTGTTGGGCAATGTTCTCCCTACATAAAGGGGCATATGGGAGTTAGTTGCATTTCCAGGTGGCCCAGTGAACACAACAAACCAATGTCCATTGAGAAGCAGCAGCAAAAATATGAACATTTTGCCTTCTCAAGTGCTGCACCACTAACTTCGACACCTGGAGTGGAAAGCAAATGCAATGTTGGTATGTGTTGTGCAATCCTCCTCAGAAGGCACAGAGTATCCCTGGGGGCAGGGGATCTTCCTGATGCTCCCACAGGTTTCAGGAATGCCAGCACCAGATCCCCTAACTCTAAGTCCAGAGGCAAATTGATAACAAAGAGTGAACTCACATCCCAATCCTCAAGGTGGACCCAACTCACCATGGGCTCCCACATGCGAAAAAAGAAAATCACATTGGGAATTCTTTTGTGATTGTGGGTACCACTGAGTCCAGGGCACTCATGGCAGCCCACAGAGTGCTGACTATGAGCACCTTTCTTTTTTGCATACCTGGGGCGTGATTTAACAAATTCCCATGGGATTTTCACCATTGCACTCCTAATGGCATGCTTCAGACACCAATGACCCACGAAGTGCTCCTTGAGGAGTTTTTGCTCCCTTCCACAATCTCAAGCACTGCTTCGTACTCCTTAGCAACAAAAAAAAAAGATAGACGGAATGCTGAACATTGTCAAACACTCACCCCCAGTCACAGATCGGGGTTAAATCCATCTTTTTTATATTCACTTATGGCCCTTTTTGTAGGGTATCTCCAAACTTGTTTCATTCTTTCTCCTATTTTTTCTGTTTTTGTTGGATTTGGGCTCCTTGGCCCTTTACCACTGCTAACCAGTGCTAAATTGAATGTGCTCTCTGTCTAAAATGTATTGGTAATTAGTATCCATGATTGGCATATTTGGTTTACTAGTAAGTCCCTGGTAAACTGCACACGTGTGCCCAAGGCCTGTAAATCAAATGCTACTAATGGGCCTGCAGCTCTGATTGTGCCACCCACATGAGTAACTCTGCAAAGGTGTTTCTGACCTGCCACTGCAGTGTCTGTGAGTGCAGTTTTAAACTGCCATTTTGACCTGGTAATTGCCAGGCGAAACCTTCCCTTTTACTAAATATAAGCCACCCCTAAGGAAGGGCCAAGGCAGTCCCATGGACAGGGTGCAGTGTATTTAAAATGTGGGACATGTACTGGTGTGTTTTACATGTCCTAATAGCGAAATACAGCTAATGTCGTTTTTCACGATTGGAGGGATTATCTCTCCCATAGGGCAACATGGGTATTGTCTTGAAATATCTTTGAAGAATAATTTACCATTGGGAGCAGGTAGAGAATTGGAGTTTGGTGTCTCTGAACTCACAATTTAAAAAATACATCTTTTGGTGAAGTTGATTTTTAAATTGCGTGTTTAAAAAAGCCACGTTTAGAAAGCATGAATTTTCTTGTTTAACCATTATGTGCTTCTGCCTGTCTGTAGAACGCACATCTAGGTTGGCTAACAGTTGGGCTCTTGTGCATTCACCCTACAGAGTCACGTAAAGTGAGCTGAGGTGTGCCTTGGATATCCTAATGGCCCTTCACCAGGCTGATGGGCCTTCTGGAGCTAGAATGGTGGGAGAAATAGCCACTGACACCTGAATGGGCTGTGTCTGTCCTCACACAAGGCTATCTCCACCCCTTTGTAGTGTGTCTGGAGCCAGGTCAGGGAAAGGCAGGGCCTTGTGCACTACAAAGACTTTCCTTTGAAGTTTGCCTACTTCCAAGGCAGAAAGTAGTATAAGTATTGGACCTCTGACACCCCAAAATCAGAACAATTCCAGACTGAGGACATTCTGCCAGGAAGAAGAGCTCAATGCTGTAGGAGGAACTGCCACTCTGCCTATTGTTTTGTTGTGCTGGCCTGCTGCTTGCAGCTTCTGGCCCAGGGAGGGAGAGGACTGGACTCTGCTTTCAGCATCCTGCTTCCAAGGTTCTCCTAGTGCTTGTGCTTGCTTGCCTCCTGTTAAGAAGTCTCAGGGCCATAAAAAAGACTTCACAATGGCTGGGCTCTTCTGCTGAGGGCCCTGACTTGCCAGTTCCTGGGTTCTTGTAAGTGTAAAATGGGGATCTAAAGAGAAAATCTATGCATTAACTCCCAGTTCCTGTTTTCTCGACGCATCGCTTAACAAGATTGACGCATCGATTGGCGCATCGAAAACGTCTTTCACCAAAGACTCCAGTTCACCATCGCCACGCGTTAGAAAAATCGTGCATCGTGAGCACGGTGTCACTGACATCTGTCCACCTGCTCTGACTCCAGCTCTGTGGCTTGAAAATCGATGCAGTGTCTGGTTCACCTCTGTCACACCAACGCAGCACATCTGGATTTTGGATGCATCATCCTTTAATGCCGATACTTCATCGACTTCACACTGCATTAAGGAACTGAGTCCGCGTGTCGAGAAATCGAAGCATCACCTCCCCTTCCAGTAAGAAACCGACATATCCCTTTCCATGACAGTAAGGAACCAATGCATCACCTTCCCTGCCTACCAGGAAGGAACCGACGCCTCACCGTCCCTGTGGAGTAAGGAACCAATGCATCGCTTTGCTTTTCTGGCACCTCACCTCTGTGCCTGGCTTCACCTGTGATTTATGATGCATCCAAGGTAGTTTGTGCTAAAAGAAACACATCCATTGATTTCTATGAATTGAACTTGTGTTATCTTTGAAAAGTGATATTTTGACTTGTATATGTTGGATTATTGTCATTTGGGTCTTGTTTAATTCAGATAAATATTGGCTATTTTTCTAAACTAGTGTCAACTCCTTTGCTGTGTTTTCACTGTGCTACTGTGTGTTTGTACAAATGTGTTACACTTTGCCTTTTACATAAGCCTGATTGCTCATAAGAAGCTACCAAGGGGGTGAACATGGGTTATATTAGCTGTGTGACTTCATTACTGTTAGAGTCGGGGATCTCTGGTTGGCGCAAGGTTGCCCTTGTGTCAAGCAGGAACCCTATCCTCCACGTCAGGGCGCAGGATAACCCCTCGCGAATGACCCTTGCTCACCCTCTAGGTGCGTGGCGTGAGCAGCCAAGGCGATTCCTCAGGCGTTGTTGGTTAAGCACTTACAATCGTACACACAGTAAATACATCAATCCCCCCAGAAACGGACACCAGACTTGGATATATATAAAAATACGATTCTTTATGTAAAAATAAGGTATATATATCTCAACAGACTTATCACAAGACCAATAACGTTTTCGCTAGGCCACCAGGTTATACAGCAGGCAAATGTTCTTGGTTCGTAGTTTCAAATGGATAGTTCGTAGTCTCTTTACTTGTAGTTCCAGTACTCACAGAGATCGACTCCTGCGAACGGGGAAATAAGGCGTTGCGGGCCCCGAGCCCGATACTGGAACTTCTTTCGTGATTAGGAGAGTCGGCACAGGTCGGTGCGACTCTCAGCTTGGGAAGTGTTCTTGGGTCCTCAATCAGCAGGTGTGGGCACGTAGGCAGGCGCGGCCAGCGACCCTTTAGCACGGCGGTGCCGGCGGGTCTCCACAGCGGGGGCGGCGCGGCCTGAGATGTCCGGGGATAGCGAAGCGGGGTCACAGGGCACAGTCAGTGCAGCTGGATGACCCGGCGTAGATCACAGTCGTCGGACGGCTTCCGGCAGGAGGGGTGATAGCGCGTTCAGCGCGCTCCAGTAGCAGGCGGTGACAGGGATGCAGGCGGCCTGGCCCGGGGACAGAGAGCGGCTCGGGACGGAGCGGGGCTCTCACGGGTTTGAGGCAGGCGAGCTTCTGGGTGTCACGGCCCTAGGAGGGGCGATGAGGGGCGCAGTCTCTTTTCCAGCGGGATGCACACACGGCTCGAATTGGAGGACGAGCAAGAAGCACAAAGAACCCACTGTTCCTGGGGTTCAGTTCAGGGGGCAAGCTCAGATCAAGCCCTTGGAGAATGTTCAAGCACAAAGTAGCAAAGTCTTTTCAGTAAGTCTCTTCCTCTCCTTTCTCAGCAAGGCAAGCAGCAGGCCAGCTCCTCCGGCGTCTTCTTCTCCTTCTAGTCGGGCAGAGGTTCTTTGTGGTAAACAGGATTCTGATTTCTTAGGAGCCAGGCTCCTACTTTTATACACCCATTCTTTTGTTCTTTAGCGCCAGGGGGCCTAGGCCTGGCTCAGTCCAGTTCTGGAGCACTTTGTTATGGTGACTCTGCTCTTTCCTTTCAGCAGCAGGGCAGAGACATCAGCCGCCCCACAGGGGGTGGCGCCGGCTTTGTGGTGGCAGAGCACAGGTCTATTCAAGAGTCAAGGTGTACTCCTCCCACCCATCCAGGTGTAATCTCTCTACCCACCACCTGGCAGCCAACCTGTCTCTGGGGATTCCCCAACCCTGCTCCTTACTGTTGCCAGGCAGAACACATACACACAGCAGAGGCGGACTGAGATGGTCAGGTCAGTAAATACTAACTTTCTAAAAGTAGTATTTACAAACCCAGGATATTAAAATAGACTTGACTACAAGACGTATTTTATCATCCTGAGTTCAGGCATACTAAACTTGACACTTCTACCATGCTCTCTGAGTCCACTGGGTTCACGGCGTTGGCGTGATCCCAGCAGCCCATTCTGGCCTATGGAGAGCAGGTAGCCTTCAATAGTGAAAAACGACAAGGGCTGTAATTCACTACTAAGACATGCCACACACATCAGGGCATGTCCTACCTTATGCCTACAATGCACCCTGCCCTTGGGCCTACCAGAGGGGTGGCTAATATGTAGGTAAGGGAAGGTTTTAGGGACTGGCAAGTGGGGGCACTTGCGCAGTCAGCGCGACGGTCCCGGACCGCGCACAGGGTCGGCGGTGGCAGACCCTAGACACACTTTACAAGGCCGCTTCCGTGGGTGGCGCAACCAGCGCTGCAAGCCCACCAGCAGCATTGGCATTCACACGCCCTGGCACCCCTGGTGCACTTTACTGGGGACTGACAGTGAATCCAATAAACCAATCGGGAACATCAATTACAGGTACACTCTACTTAGGGAGCACTTGCACTGCGGCACGGATTAGCCGTGGCGCAGTGCCCTGAGCGGACAACACCAGCAAAACAGTCGAGGCACACCATCAAAAAAGTGGAAGGGAAACTCACGCCAAGGTGCCAGGTCTAACACGTGTCCCCTCCAGCTGAAATGTGGGGAGAACTACCCTTGCCCAGGGGGTTCCTCGTCACTAAGGCGGAAATACCTGGACAGACCGTCAGCGTTGGCGTGATCTGTACCAGGACGGTGTTCCACCGTAAAGTCCATACCCTGTAGGGAGATGGACCACCTCAACAGCTTCGGGTTTTCACCCCTCATTTGCATCAACCATCTGAGGGGCCTGTGGTCCGTCTGAACCCGGAAGTGAGACCCAAACAAGTAGGGTCTTAGCTTCTTCAGCGCCCAGACCACAGCAAATGCTTCTCGCTCAATTGCACTCCACCTACTTTCCCGTGGAAGTAACCTCCTACTGATGAAGGCTACGGGTTGGTCCCAGCCCTCCTCAGTCATCTGTGAGAGAACAGCCCCTACACCATGCTCTGAAGCGTCTGTCTGGACTAGGAATTCCTTGGAGAAGTCAGGGGCCAAGAGCACGGGCGCCGTGCACATGGCAGTCTTCAGGGTGTCGAAAGCTTTCTGACAGGTGTCAGTCCAAATCACGTTCCTGGGCTGCTTCTTCGAAGTCAGCTCTGTCAAGGGGGCAACGATCGTTCCATAGCCCTTGACAAACCTCCTGTAGTACCCAGTGAGCCCCAGGAAGGCCCTCACTGCGGTCTGCGTCTTGGGGGGTTCCCAAGCCAGGATGGTTTCAATTTTGGGTTGCAAGGGTGCCACCTTGCCACTCCCCACTTGGTGTCCCAAGTACACCACGGAACCCTGCCCGATCTGGCACTTGCTTGCCTTGATCGTGAGGCCTGCTCGGCGCAGCGCCATCAACACTTCCCAGAGGTGGCGCAGGTGTTCAGGCCAGGTGGCACTGAACACTGCGATGTCATCCAGGTAGGCGGCACTGAACGCATCCAGCCCAACCAGTACCTGGTTGACCAACCTCTGAAAGGTGGCAGGGGCATTCTTCATCCCAAATGGCATGACTCGGAACTGGAAGTGCCCATCTGGTGTAGAGAATGCTGACCTCTCTTTGGCCCCGTCGGTCAAGGCGATCTGCCAGTACCCAGACGTTAAATCAAACGTACTGAGGAACCGGGCAGCCCCCAGCCGATCTATGAGCTCATCAGCTCTGGGGATGGGGTGCGCGTCAGTCTTCGTGACTGAATTGAGTCCTCTGTAGTCCACACAGAACCGGAGTTCAGGTGTGGCTCCCGGCGCAGCAGCCTTTGGGACCAAGACCACGGGGCTGGACCAAGGACTGCTGGAGGACTCAACCACCCCTAGCGCAAGCATTTTGGAGACCTCCTCCTTAATGCAAGCTCTGACCCTGTCAGTTACCCTGTAAGCCTTGTGCTTCACAGGTAAGCTGTCTCCTGTGTCCACATCATGGACGCACCAATCTGTGACACCAGGAACCAGGGAGAATCGGTCGGAAAACTGTCCCAGCAAGTGGCGGCAGTCTTCCTGTTGTTCGGGCGTCAGGGTGGGTGAGAGGTTAACTCCATCCACTGACCCATCTTTCTCAGAGGCCACTAAGAGGTCAGGAAGAGGCTCGGTCTCCTCTTCCATTCCATCATCAGTGGCCAGCAGCATGCCCACTTCGGTCCTCTCTAAGTGGGGCTTAAGGCGGTTAACATGTAGGACCCTCAAAGGGTTCCTGGGAGTCTGCATGTCCACCAAGTAGGTGATAGGACTTTTGCGCTCCACAACCTCAAATGGACCTGTCCACTTATCCTGAAGTGCACAAGGCTCCACTGGGGCCAAGACCCACACCTTTTGTCCAGGTTGAAGCTCTACCAGAGTGGCATTCCGGTCCTACCACCGCTTCATCTCCTCCTGGCTGGCTTCCAGATTTGCCTCAGCAAGTTGCCTGAAACGCCGAGTCTGGTTTCGGAAGGCCAGCATGTAACTATATACATTCTGGGGAGGTTTCCTGGGAGATTGCTCCCAGCCTTCCTTTACCAAACTCAGAGGTCCTCTTACCGGGTGACCATACAGAAGCTCAAAGGGGCTGAACCCTAGAGACTTCTGTGGCACCTCTCGGTAAGCGAAGAGCAGGCATGGCAAGAGGACGTCCCACTTACGCCTCATTGGACCGTCCAGGCCCATGATCATGCCTTTGAGGGTTCGGTTGAATCTCTCAACCAACCCATTTCCTTGGGGATGGTAAGGAGTGGTGAACTTGTACGTTACCCCACACTCCTTCCACAGGGATTTCATATATGTGGATATGAAATTGGTCCCCCTGTCGCTCACCACCTCTAGAGGGAATCCCACTCGGGAGAAAATTCCCATCAGTGCCCGTCCCACCACGGGGGCCGTCACTGTCCTCAGAGGGATGGCTTCAGGGTACCGGGTGGCATGGTCCACCAAGACCAGGATGAACCTGTTGCCCAGGGCTGTCTTGGGGTCCAGAGGCCCCACAATGTCAATACCCACTCGTTGGAATGGCGTACCGACCACAGGGAAAGGTTGCAGAGGAGCCTTGTGCTTCCCTCCGCTCTTACCACTTGCCTGGCAAGTCTGACAGGTTCTGCAGTAGGAATCGGAATTCTTATGCATTTGGGGCCAGTAAAAGTGGGTGACAAGCCTGTCATAGGTCTTGTCCATCCCCAAATGTCCTGCTAACGGCACATCATGAGCCAGCCCCAGTAGGAAGGTTCTGAACTTCTGGGGTACCACCAGCACACGGGCTGACCCAGGTTCAGCAGCCTTAGGCTCGGAATACAGGAGGTCACTCTCCCAGTATACGTAGTGTGTTTTGGCCTGAACACCATTGGCCTGGTCTGCAGCCTGTTGCCGCATACCTACGAGAGAAGGGCATTCTTTCTGCTCCCTGCAGAATTCCTCCCTGGAGGGACCTCCTTCTTGCTGCCAATGGGTCAGCTCAGGCAGATCTCCCAGTTCGGCAATCTGTTCCCCGGTAGGCTCCAGAGTATCCCCCTCAGGGTCTACTTCCTCCTGGGCCGTGGGAACTTCGGGGGCCGGTTTCCCGCGCCTCCTGCGCCTTCTCCCTAAGGCCGGTTCCTGGACCTCTCCCTCAGGCTCCAGGACCCTCTCAACACCCCTACTGGCTGCCATGGACCGGGTGGTCACGCACGCCCAGTCGGGTAGACCCACCATCCTCAGATGCGTGGTCTTCTCCACCTTTTCCCAAGGGGAACTCTCCAGGTCGTTCCCTAGCAGACAGTCTACAGGCATGTCAGTTCTCACAGCGACTTGTAGAGTACCAGAGACCTCCCCCCACTCAAAGGGAACTTGAGCCATTGGACAACGACTCTCTACGTTGTCAGCATTGACAACCCTACAGTAGGCATTGGGTACAATCTGCTCTTGAGACACCAGGTGTTGCCTCACCGAGGTCACGCTGGCTCCTGTATCTCTAAGAGCCTCAACCTTTTTTCCATTGATGGTCACCACCTGCCCATATTTCTTAGTGTTAGAGGGCAGGTAGGTTACAGGGACCATCTCACTGTCTCCTAGCGAGACTAGGGTCATCTGCCCGGGACCCCCACCCTCCGGGACTGCTACTTCCTCCCCAAAGTTAACACTAGCTACTTGCCGGGGTGGAGCACCAGTGGGTGCGGTCTTACCAAACAGGCGACACTTAGGATCAGAGGCAATGTGACCCGGATCGCCACACTTATAACAATTGAAGGGCCCCTTTGGAACAGGTCTACCTGTCGGGGCCCCGTTCTGCTGCGGGGTTGGGGGAGGCTGAGAACCCTTCTGCTGGTTCCCTTGGGAATTACTTTGGGGGCCTTTTTGGAACCCCTTCTGTTTACCCTTGTCCCCCCCACTCTTCTGCTGGGGACCCTGCCCACCTTTGGCGGAGTCTCCCACTTGACCCTTGTGGACCCTGGTGCTGAGCCAGCGGTCCGCCTCCTCAGCAAGCTTCCTCGGGTTGGACAGCTTGCTATCAATCAGGTGCTGGCGTAGCTCAGGAAAACATTGACTGGACAAGTGCTCCCATGCAATTAAATCAAGCAGCCCTTGATAATCATTCACTTTGCTACCCTTCACCCAACCATCCAGCGCCCTGCAGAAAAAGGTCACATATTCCACATACGTACTCTCAGGGATCTTCTTGGTCTCCCTGAACCTCTGTCGATATAGCTCCGGAGTTAACCCATACCTGGTCATTAAAGCTTCCTTCATATGGGGGTATGAGGTTTGGACTTCTAAGGGCAAATCTAACAGTGTGTCCCGCCCTTCAGCAAGGAACCTTCCCCACAACCCCGCTCCCCAGTCTTTCTCAGGGACCCGGTGTGAGGACATGGCCACCTCGTAGGCCCTAAACCACTGCCCTATGTCATCCTTTCTGAAATACTCCTTTACTACATCTTTGGGGATGTACACCTTGGACTCTACCTGCGCTGGTGGAGTGCTGCCACCAGAAGGAGCGGTGTCCAAACTTTTCGCCTTCAGCTCCAACTCCTTCAATCTGATATCATGATCCATTTGGCGTTGTTGTGCCTCCAGGGCCAACTTCTGCTTTTCCATTTCCATTTGTCCTGCCAACTTTGCCATCTCCATTGCATGCGCCCTGTCGGCTGCCCTGTCTGCCAGCTCCTCTGGCGACCGGACTCTGCTGGGCTCCTCAAGGTTGTCGGGTGGAACGATGTCCCCCGCATTCCGTAGGTCTCGTGACTCCTTCCAGGCTCTCAACGCCTTGGTGTACTGGGTCTTCCTCTTGCATCCAGCATGGGGGACTCTGAATTGTACACTGTAGCCTTTCAATTGCTCCATCGTGTAGCCTTCCAGTCTCTCCCAATCCACCTCATCGATTCCAGAAATCACAGAGAGTGCTCTCCCAGCGGAGTGTGAGCCAGGCATGGTTGCAGTAATGGCAGATGTCTCAACAAAGTTCAGAAAATGAAAACCTGTGGCTGCGTTACTTGGTCTGCTCTCACTATCTGGTGATTAATAATTCACTGTATGCAAATTACAAGTGCAAATCCGAAATCCCAACCGCTGCCAACAATGTTAGAGTCGGGGATCTCTGGTTGGCGCAAGGTTGCCCTTGTGTCAAGCAGGAACCCTATCCTCCACGTCAGGGCGCAGGATAACCCCTCGCGAATGACCCTTGCTCACCCTCTAGGTGCGTGGCGTGAGCAGCCAAGGCGATTCCTCAGGCGTTGTTGGTTAAGCACTTACAATCGTACACACAGTAAATACATCAATCCCCCCAGAAACGGACACCAGACTTGGATATATATAAAAATACGATTCTTTATGTAAAAATAAGGTATATATATCTCAACAGACTTATCACAAGACCAATAACGTTTTCGCTAGGCCACCAGGTTATACAGCAGGCAAATGTTCTTGGTTCGTAGTTTCAAATGGATAGTTCGTAGTCTCTTTACTTGTAGTTCCAGTACTCACAGAGATCGACTCCTGCGAACGGGGAAATAAGGCGTTGCGGGCCCCGAGCCCGATACTGGAACTTCTTTCGTGATTAGGAGAGTCGGCACAGGTCGGTGCGACTCTCAGCTTGGGAAGTGTTCTTGGGTCCTCAATCAGCAGGTGTGGGCACGTAGGCAGGCGCGGCCAGCGACCCTTTAGCACGGCGGTGCCGGCGGGTCTCCACAGCGGGGGCGGCGCGGCCTTAGATGTCCGGGGATAGCGAAGCGGGGTCACAGGGCACAGTCAGTGCAGCTGGATGACCCGGCGTAGATCACAGTCGTCGGACGGCTTCCGGCAGGAGGGGTGATAGCGCGTTCAGCGCGCTCCAGTAGCAGGCGGTGACAGGGATGCAGGCGGCCTGGCCCGGGGACAGAGAGCGGCTCGGGACGGAGCGGGGCTCTCACGGGTTTGAGGCAGGCGAGCTTCTGGGTGTCACGGCCCTAGGAGGGGCGATGAGGGGCGCAGTCTCTTTTCCAGCGGGATGCACACACGGCTCGAATTGGAGGACGAGCAAGAAGCACAAAGAACCCACTGTTCCTGGGGTTCAGTTCAGGGGGCAAGCTCAGATCAAGCCCTTGGAGAATGTTCAAGCACAAAGTAGCAAAGTCTTTTCAGTAAGTCTCTTCCTCTCCTTTCTCAGCAAGGCAAGCAGCAGGCCAGCTCCTCCGGCGTCTTCTTCTCCTTCTAGTCGGGCAGAGGTTCTTTGTGGTAAACAGGATTCTGATTTCTTAGGAGCCAGGCTCCTACTTTTATACACCCATTCTTTTGTTCTTTAGCGCCAGGGGGCCTAGGCCTGGCTAAGTCCAGTTCTGGAGCACTTTGTTATGGTGACTCTGCTCTTTCCTTTCAGCAGCAGGGCAGAGACATCAGCCGCCCCACAGGGGGTGGCGCCGGCTTTGTGGTGGCAGAGCACAGGTCTATTCAAGAGTCAAGGTGTACTCCTCCCACCCATCCAGGTGTAATCTCTCTACCCACCACCTGGCAGCCAACCTGTCTCTGGGGATTCCCCAACCCTGCTCCTTACTGTTGCCAGGCAGAACACATACACACAGCAGAGGCGGACTGAGATGGTCAGGTCAGTAAATACTAACTTTCTAAAAGTAGTATTTACAAACCCAGGATATTAAAATAGACTTGACTACAAGACGTATTTTATCATCCTGAGTTCAGGCATACTAAACTTGACACTTCTACCATGCTCTCTGAGTCCACTGGGGTCACGGCGTTGGCGTGATCCCAGCAGCCCATTCTGGCCTATGGAGAGCAGGTAGCCTTCAATAGTGAAAAACGACAAGGGCTGTAATTCACTACTAAGACATGCCACACACATCAGGGCATGTCCTACCTTATGCCTACAATGCACCCTGCCCTTGGGCCTACCAGAGGGGTGGCTAATATGTAGGTAAGGGAAGGTTTTAGGGACTGGCAAGTGGGGGCACTTGCGCAGTCAGCGCGACGGTCCCGGACCGCGCACAGGGTCGGCGGTGGCAGACCCTAGACACACTTTACAAGGCCGCTTCCGTGGGTGGCGCAACCAGCGCTGCAAGCCCACCAGCAGCATTGGCATTCACACGCCCTGGCACCCCTGGTGCACTTTACTGGGGACTGACAGTGAATCCAATAAACCAATCGGGAACATCAATTACAGGTACACTCTACTTAGGGAGCACTTGCACTGCGGCACGGATTAGCCGTGGCGCAGTGCCCTGAGTGGACAACACCAGCAAAACAGTCGAGGCACACCATCAAAAAAGTGGAAGGGAAACTCACGCCAAGGTGCCAGGTCTAACAATTACCCTGACTAGAGTGAGAGTCTCTACTTGGACAGGGTGCAAACCACTGCCAACTAGAGACCACATTTCTAATACTTACCATGCCACCCTAGTTTGGACCCAGCCATAGCCAAACCCGTCTTACCCATGCTCCCATGGGAACAGTCCAGCCCGATCTGCCAAGTCAGGTCCTCCCTGGACTGAAAAACAAGCAGCCTGGACCGATTTCAGGATTTCACCCCACATCAGCCAGGTTAGCTTGTATCCAGTGCCACAGTAAGCATGGGATCCACATCTGGGTATACCCTTCCCACTTGAAGTGACTATAGCAACACAAAAAGATGATGAACGGAATGCTGAACCTTGTCAAATATTCACCCGCAGTCATAGATCTGTGTTAAATACATCGTTTTTTTGCTCACCATGCCACCCCAGTTTCAACCCAGCCATATGCAAATCAGTCTTGACCCTGCTCCCAATGGGGACAGTCCAGGCCGAACTGCCAGGCCATGTCCTCCCTGGCCCAGAAAACAAGCATTCTGGTACCAATTTTGGGGTATCACCTCTCATCAGCCAGGCTAGCTTGAATCCAGTGGCATAGTGAGCATGGGACTCATGTCTGGGCATTCCCTTCCCACTTATGGTGACTATAGAAAAATATAGAAACACAAACAAATGATGGACGGAATGCTGAAGCAAATGTAAAGTCCTAAAGCAACTCAAACAACTATCGTAAACTATGATAGTAAATAAATTGAAGGAACCAAGATTTACAAATGTACAAAATAAATTTTATTATCTTAAAAACAATACAAAAACCATGTCAATTAAATCAGTGCCCATGCTCTCTCCAAACGTATCCACATTCACTCATTCACTCTCATACTCAGATTGCATTCAAATTAATAGTGACAGAGATAATCAATGAGAATATTGAATTCCTCAATTGCTGATCAAACTACTTCATGAGTATTATTGATTCAAATTCTGTTTTGAATCTGCGGACCCTGCCTGTGACTCTGTCTTTCTGTACCAGCAGTGCTTTTCCCCTCACTTTGTTCCCGTCTCCCGCCGCCGCTACCACCAACTGCGGCCGCGGAGTGGGGACGGGACTACACATTCCAGCAACCTTTGCGGCAGGAGAGCCGCCGACGCCGTTTTCGCGCCAGGAGGCGTACAAAAGATCGCCGCAACCCCGGCAGAGCGGGCTTCTGTTTTGAATATGCGGACCCTGCCTGTGACTCTGTCTTTCTGTACCAGCAGTGCTTTTCCCCTCACTTTGTTCCCATCTCCCGCCGCCGCTACCACCAACTGCGGCCGCGGAGTGGGGACGGGACTACACATTCCAGCAACCTTTGCGGCAGGGGAGCCGCCGATGCCGTTTTCGCGCCAGGAGGCGTACAAAAGATCGCCGCAACCCCCGTGTCACGGGACCGCGCGCGGGCCGCCGGGCGAAGCCCGGGCAAAGGGCGGGCCGTCTGTGGCCGTCCGGGGCAGGAGGAGGCAGGGCTGGGCCCACTACCTGAGATCTGTGTAGTCCTATGAAAGGTACAGCCCGTAATTACTTGTATTGTCATTGCTATAACTCTATTTACTTTTGTTTACGATTGTGTACTCTGCACAAACTGGATATTGACATTTACAATCCCCACCATCGTGTATAGCTGCCTTACCAAATTATCATCATGACAACACGTATTCCCAAAAGTAGAACATCATTGTTGGGAGGCTCAGTGCGAGGCACGCTGGATAACTTCATCACAAGGGCCGCCTCAGTTCTCGAGAAGGAGATCGCCTTGGTGGAGCGACGCCTATCGGCTGAACATTTACAAAGCAAACGCTCCTCGCTCGGACTTATTCAGATGGCCGTCTCACCGGTCCCCATACTGCCTGTCCCCTGTTTAATAAATAACTCTCGGACTGCTTCGAGATTTTCTTCGCCCACTCGAGACTCTAACTTCATGACACAACTCCATACACATTTAACACCGCCGGTTTCTAACCCCCATGTTAAACCCTCTTCTGACTGTACATTATCGGATACACAGGGCCCGATTCACAGAACTAACTTAAGACAAAATCCTAAACTTACTACCATTTTGCTATTCACAGAAGGCACTTACTCATTTCGGTATTCACAGAAGTTAGGAGTCCTAACTTTAGGACTCCTAAATGCCTTCTGTGAATACCGAAAGTCTTAAAATTAGGATTTTTCTCAGTTTAGTAGTAGTATAGTTAGGACTCCTAACTTTAGGACTCCTAAATGCCTTCTGTGAATACCGAAAGTCTTAAAATTAGGATTTTTCTCAATTTAGTAGTCCTAAATTTAGGACTCCTAACTTTAGGACTCCTAAATGCCTTCTGTGAATACCGAAAGCATTAAAATTAGGATTTTTCTCAGTTTAGTAGTAGTATAGTTAGGACTCCTAACTTTAGGACTCCTAAATGCCTTCTGTGAATACCGAAAGTCTTAAAATTAGGATTTTTCTCAATTTAGTAGTCCTAAATTTAGGACTCCTAACTTTAGGACTCCTAAATGCCTTCTGTGAATACCGAAAGCCTTAAAATTAGGATTGTTCTCAGTTTAGTAGTAGTATAGTTAGGACTCCTAACTTTAGGACTCCTAAATGCCTTCTGTGAATACCGAAAGTCTTAAAATTAGGATTTTTCTCAATTTAGTAGTCCTAAGTTTAGACTTAGGACTACTAAATTGAGAAAAATCCTAATTTTAAGACTTTTGGTATTCACAGAAGGCATTTAGGAGTCCTAAAGTTAGGAGTCCTAACTATACTACTACTAAACTGAGAAAAATCCTAATTTTAAGGCTTTCGGTATTCACAGAAGGCATTTAGGAGTCCTTAAGTTAGGACTCCTAACTTCTGTGAATACCGAAATGAGTAAGTGCGTTCTGTGAATACCAAAATGAGTAAGTGCCTTCTGTGAATACCAAAATGGTAGTAAGTTTAGGATTTTGTCTTAAGTTAGTTCTGTGAATCGGGCCCACAGTCTTCAAGGGCTACTACTGCCATTACTGCTAGTCCTCAACAAAAGAATGGAAGGAGAATCATTAATGCTGGCCCTCCTCCTCTGAAAAAAAGAAAGAAGGGAGCAAAGAAATATAACAAAATGAATCCACCTGGTAACAACAAGTGCAACCAAGTGGATATTACTGCGAGTCATCTCCCCCCAGCGGTTAAACAATCACAAGACTCTGAAACTCAGTCGGATTCTCACAATTATGATTCATTAACGAACGAAATTGTGGGTCGACTGGAGCTACTTGTCAAATCACTCCTTCTCCCACTTCTAGAAAGAATGAAGGGCATGTCAAAACAACTAGGGTTAATGGAGAAGTTGATTCTAAAAAATACTGATCAATTAAAAGAGCTATCGCCTAATACAGTGGTACCCCTAAATAGTACCATCCATCCTAAACCATCTCTAGCGATAGCTGATAGACAACTTAGTCTAGAGGCAACCAAAATTAAAACTTTACCATCCTCATTAAACTTAACTAATTTGTCACCCAATTGAAAGAACAACACTGAGCTAGACTATGGCCAGACAACTGCCAATTCTCGAACGAATGGCTCCGATCCCAAAACACGTAATGCATCTGTTGTCACTGCCTCGAGTAAAACTCATGGTGCTAATTGTCATCATATAGACCTGCCCCCGGAGGCGGTCCCCTATGCTGTACTTTTGACAGGAGTTCCAGTATAGGAAACAGGAAAAGAAGGGTTGCTATTATGACCTAAAAAACAAGGTCATGCATTGGTTGGGACAGAATAGGCCCTTACCTCCTAATATTAATGGTGAAATCCTGAATGTCCGTAGACTTGGTTGGGTTGGCTCACGGCCGAAGGAAATTGAAGGCGATGTGATTATTGTCAACTTCAGAGATCACAGGGCAACTAGGCATATAATTAATTGGTTTCAAGGTCAAGATCAGAGTGCCATTAGAACCTATGACCTGACCTATTTCTATCCACAGACACTAACTAGGAACTTAACACAGCCCGGCATCTACTTACGGCCCCAAGTAGGGTCCTTCAATTTTAATTTACCCACTTCCAATCGTTTTTCCCTCTTAGAGGATTAGAGGACGTCGACTGACTTTCTTTAGGAGATCACACTCGTGGCCCTTCTTGTGGTACAACGAAGGTACAAGCAAATAGTGACCTTTGTTTTCTTCCATTAATCCACACTGTACCGGATATTAAGAACTCACTACCTTTGGTATTAAGTACCGATTCTCAATCGATAGATGAACTGACGACATCTACGACCCCTCTATTATATCCTATAACCATACACGATCAAAAGACCAGCAAATCGAAAACAGCGGTTGTATTCTGGAACGTAGCTGGTCTACGCTCCAAACTAGGGAACGACGTTTGGACCAATTTTATTTTAGATTTTAACATTCTGTGCTTACAGGAGACATGGCTGACAACAGTGATTCATTTGGATGGTTATAGAATATACTTTTCACCTGCCCAACCTTCTGCGTCTGGCAGGGCTAAGGGTGGATTAACTACCTACATATCAAATCTGATCAAGTTGGACGAGATAAGGATCATAAAACTTGACCCTAACTTTCAGCTCTTTAGCCTTACACTAAATGCGAGAGATTCTTTCCTCTTGGTCAACTACTATAATAACCTCTCTGACCGAGATGCAGTGGAAATAATTAATTCCATCTCTTCTCTAATAACATCTACCATCAAGAAATCAGCCAGAGAGGTGACCATTATATGGGGTGGTGATTTTAACCAGACTATTTGTGGTGCCTCTAATCAATTTCTATGCGGCTTAAATGACGAGGATGATAATCCTATTTCTCATTTTATTCACTCGACTCTAGGCAGCTCCCTAAATGAAATCATGTTTAAGTTAGATTTGGGAATCACAAATAATTTGTTCAATTTAAACGCGTTTCCGGCCCCTACTTATCACGGGAGGGGATGTAATTCCACCATCAATTACATCTTGATTTCAAACGGTGCTATAAAGAGGGACACCATTTTTCATACTCATCAGATCGTATTGAGCGATCACTATCCTATTAGTATCACACTTTATCTTTCCAACAGGCCCAACCCTAAAATCCCTAGTTTTCTGGACCAAAATAATTTAGAATTATCCAGATTAAACGGTTACTCTCTGAAATGGGCTTTAGTTGACCCAATCGAAACTGTTAACACTGTGGTCATTGGAGCATATTCGTCCATTATGAAATGCTTGGACCTGACTACTTCAGACGCAGATGTTATCACTAACTTTGGCACTGTGATTCATGCCGTCAAACAAGCCCTAATGGCAAAAAAGAGCCATTCCGCAAAGAATAGACAGGGCTGGTTTAATAACATGTGCACAGCAGCCTATTCTAAACTAAAATCCGCTTTGTGTAAAACAGTCAGGGACTCCGTAGAAATATCTAAATTGAGGAGGGCCTATAATTTTGCTATAAAGGAAAGAAAATTGGAGCCTAAAAAACAACTCTGGGACGAACTACATGAGAGCTGTTTTACTAATAACAACACTGCTTTTTGGAAAGTGGTAAAAACACCTTTTCTCACTGATAAGGGTAGCTTCCCAAGAGTAGAGGTCGCTATAGACGAAAGGGACTGGGTAGATCATTTTTCAAAAATGTTTAAGATTAATCCATTACCAATTGATGTCAGGGACAACGATCTTTCCTGTCAAGAGCCTTCGCCTTTCCCTATTGATTTATCCATTACACTTGACCAGGTTACTCGGGCTTTAAGTGCAAGCAAGAAAGGGAAGGCCCCGGGCCCCGACGGGTTCCATTTAGATTTCTATAAAACCCGTGCCGAACTTTGGATCCCCCTTTTGACTAGGGTTTTCAACGCACTGTGTACCACCGGCATTCCGGAATCCTGGAAAAAATCTATCCTAGTTCCGATCTTTTAGAAAGGGGACAGGAATTTAGTCTCCTGTTACCGCCCCATCTCCCTATTGGATTCAACAGGGAAAATGATGGGGCGGATAATACTTGATCGCTTGCAGGAGTGGGCAGCGGAAAATACCATCCTATCCGACCTACAATATGGGTTCCGAGAAGGTCTGGGGACCAGAGACCAAGCCTTGAATCTATCACTTTTGATTGATAAATATGTTAACATCAAGGCTGGAGCACTCTACATGGTCTATGTAGACCTGTCAGCTGCATTTGACTGCATTCGCCATTCCAAACTCTGGTCCATCTTATTAGACCTAGGGATGGACCAGACTGCAGTCACCTTTATGAGAGAACTCTATGCTGACGCAACTGCCAGAGTGAGATTTGGGACCAGTGGAGAACTCACTGAACCTTTTGGGGTGGAGAAGGGTGTGAGACAAGGATGCGTCCTGGCTCCATTTCTATTCACCCTTTACACTAATGGTCTGGAGAGGGAGATGGTGAGAGGAGCCCAGGACCTTCCTATGGTAGCCAATCGCCGCATACCAGCTCTCCTGTATGCGGATGATGCGGTGATATTGGCCCGCACCCCAAATGAACTTCAGAGGTCTCTAAACAGCTATGCACTTTTTATGGCCAGTCTGGACCTCAAAGTCAACATTGGGAAAACCTTCGTTATGAAGGCGGGCGGTGGCAAGAAGAACAAAACTAGACCTATTTACTTGAACAAAGAAAGATTAGCGACCACTGATAAATATCCGTATCTAGGTGTCATGATTGATAAAAAATTAAATTGGAAACCAGCAGTCGAAGTGAGAAAACTGCAATTTGCGAGAACCACTTCCACACTTGTGAGTTTCTCCAGGAAACTGGGGAAAAAAGCACCTGCGGAAATGGTTAAAATCTATGAAGCCAAATGTATATCAGTGGCCCTATATGGAGCGGGTGGGGGGGCCATGCAGCTGTGGGCCCCATCCAGGCAATAGAGAATGGTTTTTTGAGATACCTTCTCGCTCTACCAATTACAGCCGCAAACTATTCCTGCCACCTGGAACTGGGTCTTCCGTATGTGACAGACCTGGCAAGAATCCAGCCCCTCCTATTGTGGCACCGAATTTGGTCGTCAGAAAAAGCAGTCCTTACCCAAAAAATCATCCAAGACTGTAAGGCCCTTGATAATGTACACAGATCTAGGTAGTTAGTCTATGTCAAAAACAATTTAACTGATTTAGGGCTAGTAAAATACTATTACGACCCTTCTCTGATTCAGGAGTTAACAAGGAAGGTTTTCTATAAACTTTGTTTTAACCATCTTGAAGACCTAAGACTTAACTCAGAGGTTATGAAGCAAACAGTTAGGCACAGTCTAACAGTCCAGACGGCATTCGGGATCCAGCCTTACCTAACTTATAGTATTACTTCTTATGAGCTGTTCCTTTTGGTTAGGTTTAGACTGAATCTCTTTCACCGTCTAGTAGTTTTTCCGTTGAGAAACAATTGGGCTAAAATACTACCACCTTGCCCTTGTGATGGGAGTTCCTCCCAGTCTACAATCCATACCATCCTTTTCTGTAAATATTATACGGATCAACGAAGAAAATCACTAATCCCCCTATTAAAACGCTTGGGCTTTCGTACCTGCCGCCCAGCTCTAATTTTTTTACAGTCACTCGTGGGGGAGGGGCTGGTCTACATTGTTTCTAACTTCCTACAGAACATCATGCGACATAGACCGAACCTAGGCTGATCTAATCTATTTTTTGATTTTACCGTTAAATTAACTGTAATTAATCAAACTGATGTTTCTTACCCAGATACTTTCCCTGCATTGCCACTTTAAATTTGTGAACTGATATCACTGTGATCATTCTTGTCTGTGATGAATTTTAAACTAATGGGATTTTTAATGTGACATTTTATCATGTATTTGTATTTGTATCTTTTATGACCTTTCCTCGGAAGGCCGAATAAAGAAAATTTTGATTTGATTTGATTTGATTCAAATTGGTAGATTCAGCACTACAGCAATCGATAATTCATGACTGAACACGAGATGCTATCTGGGGAAAGACAACAGTAGTCTAAAGCGTGGCTCGACATCAGATGGAATCTAGACGCGCTTCGGCACCCATAAGTGCCTTCATCAGGAAAAGCCACAAAGTTAAAAGTCTTGATGTCCTGAATATTACAGGAGTCTACGAGTACAATGCTGAGAATACAGTAAAAGTCCTTTACAATAACGATATAGGTGAGCAGCAAAAAATACCTGAACAAATGGCCTGATGTGAGATATATTCGTCGCCCGTGATTTAAACAATAACACAATCCTGACCAAGATACATGTGCATGCCATCCGTGATCACTAAAATGCCTATGATCAATGGCGTACCACAGGACTGATAACAGCCAGCATGCCCACTTCTACAGAACGTTGCTTGAGATCGGTGTACTCCTATACAATGAAGAACTGATAAAATCAGCAGCCTAACGCCATCTGGATGTCAAGTATTCACCTCCATTCACAGATCTGGGTAAAATCCATCATTTTTCTACTTACCACACCACCCCAGTTTGGACCCAGCCAAATGCTTACTACCAAGCAAAATCTAGATGTAGGGGCCCAGATATCACCTCATGTCCAGCTCTGGTGGCCTTCTCTTCTCCTGAACTTCGGTTTTCATAGCAGAAGCCACCAAAGGGTGTCTAAAGAAAGACCACCCATCATACTCAATGACCCAGACCATCTTTCACCATTTGTAATAAATGGTAGAAGAGGTCATGAAAAACAGTATGGGCAGGGTAAAGGGTGTACCGGAACACTACATCATATCTCAGAAAGGTTTGCTCCTTTGCATCATGGTACATGCAGTCCACAATTTGCGCTCCCCTCAGTGTTGACTGTAGTGTCAACACTAAAGTCAACACTGAGGTGTTGCACTCCCCTTAGTATTGACTGTAGTGTTTTTCACCAGAACTATCATGTGCAGAATATTTCTCCAGTACTTGCAAAGTTTTTCTTCACATTCTTTGACAAACTCTACAAACTTGGTTTTCAGATTTTATGATTTTGAAATGAGGGTACTGAACATTGACTGGCTTAGCATTATGTCTTTTGAATGAAAGGCACTCTGTGCCTTGTTCACTTCTCAGATAAGATATGCAAAACCCAATTTGTCATTCTTGTTTGAGAATGAATTCCAATGCAATGTTTCTATAGCATCAGGCTTCATGAGCATACCTTGAAACAAACTAACATAATGAGTTCTGCTCAATACTGACTGGGCAGTTTTGCTTCCAAAGATTTCAGCCTCAATAAGTGCATGATCTATGCCACATTCACTGAGATAACTTGCTGCAAACTGCAACACAACTTTTGTCATGTGGAACATGCCCATCATTGGATAAAGATCATCAAATTCTACTGGATTGCTCATAAAAATGTCAGCTACGGTACGCAAAACACCTTCATCTTAATAAATCTGCAGGATAGGCTGGTATTTAATCTGAGCATGCACATTTTGGAATTTTTTTGAGCTGTGTATACTTTTGCATAGTTTGTGACTGGAGATAGCATTACTGGTAAAAACCCAACCTACTTCAGTGGGACAGTATTCTGCGAGATCAGAGCATGAATTCCAGCCCTCAGAGGAACTGGCTTCTCTTCATTCTTCAGTCTGCACGGAATAAGCAATATGATCAATTCAGTTAAATCAGCTTTGTGTACCGCAGAATCAGGTAGAAGAAGATCCATGTCCAGAGCCTCTTTGAATCTTTCTGGTAGACTGGGATGTGTTGACGGCTTCCAGTGATTTTGCACACATTGGCAAGGCAGTTTGGTTATAAGTTTTCAGCTTTGTTAGTTTATGCCTACAGCTGACACAGCTTGTTTTCCAGCAGCTACTTCATTTGTTACAGTCTTTCCATTGAAAATACATGCGTGTGTAGCACAAAAGTGAGCAACTTCTTCTGTATATCAGTTTCCCGTAGTAACTAAGTTGTCTCCTCTTTTGTGGGCTGCTAACTTAACAGCGGCCACTTATCTTGATAATTGGAATGCTTCCAGCAGTTGTCTAACATACTCTCTGCTCCAGATTGGTGAGCCTGATGACGTTAGGAACCCTTCCTGCAACCATAGCTGTCCGAAGTCATGAATCACACCAAAAGCGTACTGGCTATCGGTATAGATGGTGACTCGGATCGTCTCAGAGACAAGACATGCACGGGTCAAGACAATGATTTCGTCCACTTGTGCAGAATGTACTTCCTGTACAAAAACAGCTTAAACCGCTCAAGAGATGGTACAGACAGCGAAACACTGCTCTCAATCTACCTTCATTGTCTCTTAGACATGAACCATCCACTAAAGGACTTGATCCGGATCAGCCAATAATTCACCGACAATGTCAGGTCTTGGCTTGGTGCAAAACTCAGTAACGTCCAAACATTCATGGTCTTCACAATCTTCCCCATCAGCATTTGGAACAAGTAACAAGGTAGCAAGATTGAACAGAGAACAACGCTTCAGGGTCACATTCTCGGCAGCGAGCAAAACCTGCTTATATCTTGTCAACCTGTTATTTGTCAAATGCTGTGTTTTGGTTCTCGTCATCAGGAGCTCAACGGAATGTGGTACATATACATCATAAGGCTTTCATATCGTTCATTACTGACACCTATTGCAGAAACGGATTTGAGACATCCAGGCAACGCTGAAGCTAAGGGATCTAATGTAGCTGGGAAATAGCCACTGGTCTACGCGCAACTCTATGTATCTGGGTGACTGCAGGTGAGTACTAGGAGAAATTAAGAATCCATTGTTGGTAGTAGCCAACCATTCCCATGAATTTTTGGAACTCTTTTTGTGTGCTACGTGAATTCATTTTCATGATTGCCTCCACTCGTTATATTGACACCTTCCCTTTGCCTTTTTTGATTCGATGACCCAAATACTGCACTTTGTTCAGACAGTACTGAGGTTTACTCAGTCATACCTTATGCCCGTTGTCAGCAACATGGTTCAGTAAAGCGATAGAATCATCCTTACAAGCCTCCTGCGTTTCAGACGTAATGAGGAGGTCATCTATGTACTGGACCAGCACAGGATTTTGGGGCAAAATCAAGCGCTAAAGGTTCTTTTTCAGTCCCTGGTTGAATATGAATGATCTTTCAGTATACCCTTGAGGGATACAACACAACGTTAAGAGACGATTCTCCAGATGGAAAGCAAAAAAAAATTGTCTCTCCTCTTGCAGCGAGATGGAGAAAAATGCCTGACAGAGGTCAATCACTGTGAACCACTCAGCCTTGCAAGGAATCTGAAACAGGATAACAGATAGATTTGGTACCAAAGGACAACATGGAATAACTATGTTATTGACCTTTCTAAGGTCCTGAACAATGCAATAGTTCCCGCTCTGCTTCTGCAATCCCATGATGGCCGAATTGCACACACTTCCTATGATCTCCTTGTAGTACTAGAGTCACTCCTATGGTTTTAAACCGCGTGATTACCTTTACTACCATCATTTTAATTGACTTTTGGTGTTATACTTTACCCTAGCCTGAATGTACGTCCTGTATATGCCCTTTTCCCCTGAAGATTTCTTCTGTGTAATCTTGCAGTCTTAAAGTGGGAGCTGTCACAGAGTGGAACAGCTTGCCAGGAATAGAACATGTGAGATGTGCATTTGAAAACATGAGCAAGAGAGAGGTGTGGAATGTACTATTTGGTCTCGAAGTGCAGTGTTATGAGCAGTGGTGCACAAATGTGCATTATGTTGTACATTCAGGGATGACGTGTGTGATGCTATAGGCAGTGGTGCACAAATGTGCATTGTGTTGTACATTGGAAAGTATTATGAAGTTCTTACTATTGGCTTTGACATGCCCTCATCTCATCTTGTATCCAGACTCTGTCTTGCTAGAACTTTTTACACGCACAGGCATGCCTCCAGAGTACTCAAGTTCTTTGGGTTATTCACGTTCAAGGTTGTTTTGTTTTCTGCTGGATGGAGGCTTTTGTAATCTTCGCTGGGATAATGTGCGTGAAGTGTGCTTGGAGCATTTCACAGCAGAGATTGTTGTTGTTGTTAGAGAAATGTGTAGAAAGTAAACCTCTGCCGTGGAGTCAAAATCCAGGGGCCTGGCCACCTTCTGTCTTGACCTTGACTCAGACCAGTACAGCCAGCTCAGTTTTTTGTAACAGAAGGAAGGGGGCGAGGTTTCTAGAACCTTTGCCTTAGGTTGAGTAAAAGGTATTAAAGGTGGTGGATCTTGGCAGCTAGTGGGAGGTCAGTTGTGGGGCAGACGTGTCATCACAAGAAACTTGGGATTTGGGTCCCGGTCACGAGTCCTGCCTGGCTGTCAAAGGGCTCCTCCAGCTTGAGTTGCAAAGGATGACTAGTGAACAACCAGTGAGGTGTTTTCCTTGAGTTTTGACCTTGTGTGATGTGTGTGAGTGACTTTGTAAGCACCTCCAAGTCTCCAGGGATTATAATCATCTGAGGTGTTTTCATTGTGATGTGTGGGTGCCTGTGTGCCCATTCAAGTCTCTCTATAGTGGTTGTAATTATGATGTATTTAGTGTATAAATCTTTATGATTTCTTGCAGGACATCCATTATTATCTGCTTGTGCATTTTATTATTATTATTATTATTATTCATGCAATTAACAATTGCATTTGCCAAGTGTGTTATTATTGCTTATATATATATATATATATATATATATATATATATATATATATATATATATATATATATATATATATATATATATATATATATATATATATATTAGATCCTAAAATTCCAAAACGAGAACATGATGAACCAATCAGGTTCATCACTGCATATTCCAATCTATCATGGCAAGTCAGAAACTGTTTGAAAAGGTATTGGCATGTTCTGAACATTGACCCAGTTTTAAAAAAATCAGTGGGAAGTCAACCGAAGGTTACCTTTAGGAAATGTTTAGCTCTCAAAGACCATCTCTGTAGCAGTATTGTGAAAGAAGAAGAGACAAATCGGAGAGAAATAAAAGGATTGTTCACATGTAATTCATGTAAAGCATGCAAAAACAGTGTAAACCGAAAGGAATTTCCTTTATCTAAGAGTCATAAACCTTATGTGATTCAAAAACATTTAACATGTAAATCAGATTACTGTGTGTATGCTTTGTGTTGTCCTTGCCCACTTGTATATATTGGGAGTACCATTCATCAAGTGAAAAAACGAGTTCTAGAACATACCAGGGCAATTATCAATGAGGATAAGCAATATCCCATTGCTAGACATTTTAAAGAATTACATGGGAAAAATGTCAATGTCCTACAGTTTTGTGCCCTGGACAGAATTCCAAAATCAGAAAGGGGAGGGGACAGAACAAGAGAATTGCGACAATTGGAGTCCAGAATGATTATTAGGTATGACACGGTACAACTACTAGGTTTAAATAAGGATGAAGAAATGTCGGTTCATCTGGGTTGACCGTATCATAGAGTATTGCTGCATATTGAAAGCTCAAAATGTATTATATCTTGTAAATAAGAAGCTACAAGTTTGTTTTTAGCTTTTCACATACACTTTAGTGATGGCACAATTTTGTATTTTTTGTAAGAGACAAAAACTGTTAACGTACCAATAAGAAGATTGACAAACTGAGGCACAATGAAATCATGTTTTTGTTGACTCTGAATGAGAAAATTAGGAATGCCATTTGAATTCTGAAAATTGGGGCCCACTGGGGCGCAATGTAATTGGTCAATGTAATGGGAATCTCCCACTGGGGTTATAGCAAAGAACGCAAAAGTGATATATATGTGCATGATAATTTGTTTTGGTAAAATTATCACTCAACGAGCTTTGAGTTAAATTGCCCACTGGGGCGGGACCATATCAATTTAATTTGGATTTGCACAGTATATATACAGCGTATGTTTGACATTGTTACATCATTGGTGTGTATAACAAATCTGAAGCTGTGGCAATAGCAATGTGTATTAAATAGGAACATTTGGAATTTGACTATTTCAAAATGGATGCCATGTTTGAACGTCTTTGATACTGAGTTTGGGCAGGTAGTCCTTCTTTTATGTTATTGTTTAAACACTATATGTTTTCACTGTTTACAAACTGTCGATTACCCGTGACCAAGGTGCGGCTGCACCGAAACGCGTCGGGCGTTTGTTTGTTTGTCATTTTCTAAATAAAGAAATCACGCTTATGGAGCTGGGCTCGAGATTGCTTTGTGAATACGAAAAGGCTTATTGAAAATTTTGTAGGAGGATCGCTACCTCGCTCGAGCCGGCAGGGAGACCAGCGAACTGTATATATATATATATATATATATATATATATATATATATATATATATATATATATATATATATAAACACCAGAGGTTGCCCAAAATGAAGAAGCCACACAGGATAAGTTTACCCATTTAATCCAAGGGTACAGTCCATCGATACTCCCAGCACAAATACATGGCCAAACGCGTTTCGGGCGTAACCACCGCCCTTGATCACTGGCAACTGGAAGAGGCAGAAAGTGAACCACCTGTGTACATTTAAATATCCCGCCCCAGTGGGCGTGTACACGGTTGCATGCTGGTCTCTGCAGTCCGCTTTAAATAAAACCACTGTGGGTTCTGCCGTTTCCATTCAAATGTTAAATCTTACCCCAGTGGGTATGTCAGGAGTAGTAAGGCAGACCAAATAAACACCCATGGATCGGACTCATCCTTCGTGCAGTGTCTCTTTATCTCTGTCACTGCAGACCCGCTGAATGCGCGGTGGGGCTCCTTCGCGGCTCGGCAGGCCGCTATACAAAAACACCAGAGGTTGCCCAAAATGAAGAAGCCACACAGGATAAGTTTACCCATTTAATCCAAGGGTACAGTCCATCGATACTCCCAGCACAAATACATGGCCAAACGCGTTTCGGGCGTAACCACCGCCCTTGATCACTGGCAACTGGAAGAGGCAGAAAGTGAACCACCTGTGTACATTTAAATATCCCGCCCCAGTGGGCGTGTACACGGTTGCATGCTGGTCTCTGCAGTCCGCTTTAAATAAAACCACTGTGGGTTCTGCCGTTTCCATTCAAATGTTAAATCTTACCCCAGTGGGTATGTCAGGAGTAGTAAGGCAGACCAAATAAACACCCATGGATCGGACTCATCCTTCGTGCAGTGTCTCTTTATCTCTGTCACTGCAGACCCGCTGAATGCGCGGTGGGGCTCCTTCGCGGCTCGGCAGGCCACTATACAAAAACACCAGAGGTTGCCCAAAATGAAGAAGCCACACAGGATAAGTTTACCCATTTAATCCAAGGGTACAGTCCATCGATACTCCCAGCACAAATACATGGCCAAACGCGTTTCGGGCGTAACCACCGCCCTTGATCACTGGCAACTGGAAGAGGCAGAAAGTGAACCACCTGTGTACATTTAAATATCCCGCCCCAGTGGGCGTGTACACGGTTGCATGCTGGTCTCTGCAGTCCGCTTTAAATAAAACCACTGTGGGTTCTGCCGTTTCCATTCAAATGTTAAATCTTACCCCAGTGGGTATGTCAGGAGTAGTAAGGCAGACCAAATAAACACCCATGGATCGGACTCATCCTTCGTGCAGTGTCTCTTTATCTCTGTCACTGCAGACCCGCTGAATGCGCGGTGGGGCTCCTTCGCGGCTCGGCAGGCCGCTATACAAAAACACCAGAGGTTGCCCAAAATGAAGAAGCCACACAGGATAAGTTTACCCATTTAATCCAAGGGTACAGTCCATCGATACTCCCAGCACAAATACATGGCCAAACGCGTTTCGGGCGTAACCACCGCCCTTGATCACTGGCAACTGGAAGAGGCAGAAAGTGAACCACCTGTGTACATTTAAATATCCCGCCCCAGTGGGCGTGTACACGGTTGCATGCTGGTCTCTGCAGTCCGCTTTAAATAAAACCACTGTGGGTTCTGCCGTTTCCATTCAAATGTTAAATCTTACCCCAGTGGGTATGTCAGGAGTAGTAAGGCAGACCAAATAAACACCCATGGATCGGACTCATCCTTCGTGCAGTGTCTCTTTATCTCTGTCACTGCAGACCCGCTGAATGCGCGGTGGGGCTCCTTCGCGGCTCGGCAGGCCGCTATACAAAAACACCAGAGGTTGCCCAAAATGAAGAAGCCACACAGGATAAGTTTACCCATTTAATCCAAGGGTACAGTCCATCGATACTCCCAGCACAAATACATGGCCAAACGCGTTTCGGGCGTAACCACCGCCCTTGATCACTGGCAACTGGAAGAGGCAGAAAGTGAACCACCTGTGTACATTTAAATATCCCGCCCCAGTGGGCGTGTACACGGTTGCATGCTGGTCTCTGCAGTCCGCTTTAAATAAAACCACTGTGGGTTCTGCCGTTTCCATTCAAATGTTAAATCTTACCCCAGTGGGTATGTCAGGAGTAGTAAGGCAGACCAAATAAACACCCATGGATCGGACTCATCCTTTGTACACAGGTGGTTCACTTTCTGCCTCTTCCAGTTGCCAGTGATCAAGGGCGGTGGTTACGCTTATCCTGTGTGGCTTCTTCATTTTGGGCAACCTCTGGTGTTTTTGTGTTTATATATATATATATGTATATATATATATGTATATATACATATACATTTGAACGTTGTTCATTTGATGTCTGGGAAAGGCTTTCTGTTTGAGAGCATTGCATAAATAAAACCCCAAGCCTTTATCTGAAAAGAGAGTCTTTGATGTGTTTCATTTTATAAAGTGAAATCCCTCTCCGGGGGTGTGGTGTTGTGTCAATTGCTTTGTCGTGTTTGAGCCACTGTGTGGTATTCTGTATTATATGGAAGTGCAGAGCCAGACACTCCTTTAGAATGTCTTACGCAATCATGGACTCAATTACAGGTGTAATCCCTGCCACAGTTTCTGGGGTCAGATTGTACTGAGGTGTTCTAGGGAATTCTGAATTAGGCCTGATCTGTATGCAGCTTGGCTCTACTCTTCTATTCAGTCCGATCTCCTCCCCTGAGAAGTCCCACACAACTGTCTCTCAAATCCAGCAGCTTGTCCTCTACTGTCAGTAAAGGAAACATTGCTGTATAATGGTTCTGATTTGCCAACTTGAAATCAATGTCTTCATCATTAGTCTGCAATTCAATTTCCTTCGGAGTACAATAGATGGTACAATTCAATTCGCACAAAAGGTCACACCCTAGTAAACAGACTGGACTCGTATCATACACCACAAACTGATGGTGATCCTGAAAGGTTCCAATTTTCACTGATACCTCTTCTGTCAAAGGGTTTGTCATTCTTTTGTTAGAGACTCATAAAACTTGGATCAATTTCCCTGAGAGGGGCGGGTTGGGGACTACTGCAGTTCTCACAGTAGAATGGGTTGCACCAGAATCAATCAAGAATGTAATGGGATGACCATTTACGTCGGCTAATAAGTATGGTCTACTCTGGTCTACTTCTAAGACTGTGCTGAGTGTACAGTCTTCCTCCCCCCTCAGGCACCATCATAAGGACGCGACCTGATCAAGTCCATCCAGCACTTCCATTACGGGCATCTGATGATAGATTTGTTGCCTTGCGAGATTCTCTGAGGTTGGAGCACTTGCACTAACTGGTTCTGATTCCCTCCTGCACTCGTGCTTCCAATGCCAGATTTTGTGGCAAAAATGACAAACGGTAGTCTTTTTTCAGGATTGTAACATCTATCCCTGTGTTGGGATCTATAGGGTTGCCTCCTCCTCTTCCCTGTCCTGTCAGTCCTGCGACTGATGTAATTTGGATACCTCCTGGAACATTCTCTTGACCGCAAACTACTATTCTTACTGTTGCCTGTAACTGCACTCATTTCTGTGCATTTCTCATTTGAACCAGCATCAATTTCTCCTTTATCCTCCTATGTTTGGAATCCACCTCATCACTGCAATACCTGGCATACCGTAAGATCTCATCTATGGATTTCTTTTTCCAGTAGATTAAATGTTGCTGGATCATGAGGAAGTTTTGTTTGTCTATTTCTGAGGTACTTCTCCTTTGTAAATGCCCCCATGACATTCTTCTGATATGTGCTCTTTTTCATGTACTTCATTATTTTTTAAGATTATAGTTCATTTTTGCTGGAAAATAATATTTAACCCCTTCGGTGCTCATGACGGAATGGTTCCGTCATGACCCACGGTTGAGCTGTGCTCATGACGGAACCATTCCGTCATGACCACGCCCGCGCAAGATTCCGTCAGCACAGCGGCGGAATCTGCGCAGCATCGAAGGGGTTAAAGTATAGCAGTTTGTTTGTGACTGTTTTAACTCAAGCACTTTTGGAATAAATAAGCAATCCTGAACTTGGATGTCTGAGCACTGCATGTTAAATCTGCGCTGAATCATCTTAAACAAAATCTAGTTTTCTTTTGAAGCTACAGAGATCCTCTATTCGATAAATGCATTTGCCATTTGTCCACTGATTGTTCTGCAGCAATTAAAATGTGAAGGAAAAGTGCAAGCCGACAATCTGAAGTATTTTTAGCAGGTATGCATGTGCCTTTTGATTTGGAGAAGAGGACAAACAAAATGCAAACTGGGAGTTCCAAGCTGACAGAAGTCTGAAATGAACTTCAAATATATTTTCCCACAACAGGGGGCATATTTAATAGAAAATGTCAGACTGCAGAGGAGCGCCAAATTTGGCGGAGCAGCGCTCCAACATTTTAAAAATCCCTGTGTTTTTTCCCTAGCACTGGTGCTAAATGTATCTGCCTAGTGTCAACACAGGCACCTTGCACCATAGGTGTCGCTTCCTGCACATAAACAATCCATAATGGCTATTTGTTACTGCATTCTGCAGCACACATAGAAGTAGCAAAATGTCATTATTTTATGATTGTTTATGTGCAGGAAGTGAGACTTTCCTGCACATAAACAACCATTAATGACTTTTTGCTCTTTCTATGTGTTCTGCGAAATGCAGCATACATAGAAAAAGCAAAAAATGAGGAGAGAAAAAAGCATTTCTCCTCATGTACAATTCTAACACCTGTTCTTGCATGCCGTTAGTTTTTGGTGCTGCCACAGATTTACACCTCCTTGTAAGCTGCAGAGGACTGCGACAGAAAGGGGCAAATTTGAGATGTCATCAGTGATGTCATGAGTGATGTCACTGACCATGTCATGAGTGATGTAATATGTGACGTCATCAGCAGTGCATTGCGGGCACGCGAGTTATAGTTAGCTGAACTAACTATAACAGGGGAATTTCTATTGTTTTGTACGAGTGAAATGTCCAGCTAACTAGAACGCCCCTGAAACCTATGGTTTTTTCAGTGAATGTCTAAGGTTTTTTAAATGCTAATTCCTAACTATAATGTGTCTCAAACCTATGATTTTTTCAGTGAATTTCAAAGGTTTTTTAAATGATAATTTTTATATGTAATAATAGTGATATGTATTCTTTGATACTGATTTTCTACAGTTTTTTAACTGTTTATTTTTAAATATTTTTTTATTAAATAAAATGATATATCTTTAATAAAAAATTGACAATTTTTTAAAAAAAATATTCATAGTAAAATATTTTTAGTTTTTTTATTATATTTTCTTATTTTAATATATTTATATATTTGTTTTTATAATTGTTTTTGTTCCAATTTTTGGGGGGAGTCGCACACCCAGCGCATTCACACTAGGGTGCTGCGCTGAGCACCGCGCTGGAGTCGCGACTCCTAATTTTTCCAATGGGGGCATTTTTCCCAATGCCCCTACGGTCCCGCCGGCTCCTTCGGGACCCGGCATTGCTTTTCCACATGGGGAGCTGCTGACATGCATTCCCCGCGTGGAAAAGCAATGTGGTTTGAATTTTGGAAGGGAGAGCAGGTTTCCTGCTTTGTCTTCCAAAATCCAAACCAGAGTTTGCTATGACAGGGCGGGAGCCGCGAGGCACCCACCCTGTCATAGCAAACTGCAGTGTCCTGGAGGTGGGCACCCCAGGACACTGCAGGAGCCAGCCCTGGTCCATTAAGGGCTCCTGATGGGGGGCCGTGCGGCCCCCCTTCCAACATTAGCAAAGCCCCGGGGAGGTGGTGGTCCCTGGGGCTTGGGGGTCCGTAACGGACCCTCCCATTGTAATAATTAGAGCCCTGGGGAGGTGGCAGTACCCGGGGCGTGTGGGGGGCTCCAGTCCCCCCTCACCGGAATAATTTTTTTTCAGGGTTGAAACACTGCCCCCTCTTCTTGTTTTCTGCCTTCATTTTACTGCCATCTTGTGCCTCGCTTCTACCGAGGCACAAGATGGCTGCCAACAGTTCCTGGTTTGGAGTGTTCACAGCCAATTAGAATGCAGCTTGTGATCGGCAGGGTGCGCGGATCCTCCGCGGCCATAGATTTTGAAACTTTTTAATTTTGATTTTCCCAGCAACTACTTAATGGATTTACACCATTTAACAAAAAGATCGCTTTCTGAACCAAGGGCTAACATTTTGCCAAATTTGGTGTAATTTCGTTCAGCAGTTTGGGCTGTAGCCGTGTCTAAAATTTCCTATGGAAATTGCATGGGGAAAACACGTTTTGGGCCCCCCCTTTTTTCTCGGCCCCCGCTTGCTGAATCACCCCAAAACTTTCAAGATAGGAGCGTACCGGAGCGCCTCACACGTTTTGAAAATTTTGCGAAGATTCGACAATTGGCGCCAAAGTTATTGGGAATAGAATGTTGCGATTTTCCTATGGTAACTAGGTCCTAACTATAACTACCTACTGGCAACTGCCAGTAGGTAATTATATATATATATATATATATATATATATATATATATATATATATATATATATATATATATATATATATATATATATATATATATATTACCTACTGGCGGTCGCCAGTAGGTAGTTATAGTTAGGACCCCTTTTCCATAGGAAATCCGCAACATTCTATTTTGAATAACTTTGGCGCCGGTCGATGAATCCTCGCGAATTTCTCAAAATAGGTTGGGCGCTACGCTCCGCTCCTACCCTGAAAGTCTCGGGGGGATTTGTCAAGCGGGGGCTGAGATAAAAGGGGGGTCCCAAAACGCGTTTTTCCCATGCATTTTTCCATAGGACCTTTAGAACGAGCTACAGCCCGAACAGCTGAACAGAATTACTAGAAATTTGGCAGAGAGGTAGCCATAAGGTCAAGGAAGTGCCTTTTGCAGGTCTGGTGTAAATCTGTTCAGTATTTACTGAGTAAATAGCATTTAAAAGCATATATATATGTGGGCGGAGCCTAACCACACATCTCATCCTGAGATCTGATTGGCTGTCAGCACTTCATCCAAGAAGTGTTGGCAGCCATCTTGGGACAAATATACATGATAGCACCTCATTAAAAAGCATTGCAGTTAATAGAAGGTTTTAAGACTTTAGTTACATTATAAATCATTTGTTGATGGTACCATACTCATTTTAGGAATTGTGGTATGTTCTAAGGTGATTTCACCATGTGAAAAAGCTTTCCGCTGGGATATCATGATTGAGAGAAAAATATTTTCTCATGCTTTTACCACAGAGGTTTGGAAGGTGATCTATAGGCTAAACTGAGAGCTTATTTTCTGTAAATTCACATTATCTTTCTCAGTCATGTGAGAATGAAGTCTGATATTCTCAGTAAAACATGTACATCCAACAAGGGCAGAGACTGTCAGTTGATTCCTTTGTGTTCTACTGCAGCTTCCCAGAGTGTTCCAAAGAACTACTAGAGCGCTAACAGTCCTACTTATGATAAACGTATGGCACACCTGAAGCCATCTTGCTTGGATTAAAGTGGTAACTCTTAAAACATTTAATTTAAAAAGGAACAAAATGAGGGGGTTCATTTTTCCATAAAAAGTATGATTAGTGCTGCAGAAAGAAAAATTAGGGCACATTTTGAGTGACTTCTCAAATCCTCTTCTATTTCATTAAAAAATTCTGACATGCAGACTGAAACATGCACTTTCAATACCAGCAGCAGTTTTCCCTGGTGAGCAGTAGCTTTACTACAGTGATCTAATGAGCAAAAAGAGTGCTAACATTCTGAATTTATGGCAAATGTGTGACACATCTGAATGCCTTCTTGATGGAATCAAAGTAAAAAACTGAAAGTATTTCCTACTGAGGAGACTGCAGTAAATGAGGAAATTAGGAAACTTCATAACAAATAAGTCTCCCAAGATGGCCACCAGAGACAAAAGAGCCCAAATGTAGCCCAAATATCACCCAGATGTAGCCCAAGTATAGCCCAATGACAGAATGTCCCAGAATGTTCTTAAAAACAACTAGAGCGCTTACTGTCTTCATTATGACAAAAGTATGGCACACCTGAAGCCATCTTGATTGGAATAAACTGGTAACACTTAAAACATTTAATTTAAAAAGGAACACAATGAGGAGGTTCATTTTGCCATAGAAATTATGATTAATACTGAAGAAAGAAAATGAGGGCACATTTTGAGTGACTTCTCAAATCCTCTTCTATTTCATTAAAAAATTCTGACATGCAGACTGAAACATGCACTTTTAATACCAGGAGCAGACTTCCATGGTGGAGTAGTTTTACTACAGTGATCTAATGAGCAACTAGAGTGCTAACATTCAGAATTTATGGCAAATGTGTGACATATCTGAATACCTTCATGATGGAATCAAAGTAAAAAACTGAAAGCATTTCCTACTGAGGAGACTGCAGTACATGAGGAAATTAGGAAACTTCATAACAAATAAATCTCCCAAGATGGCCACCGGAGACAAAAGAGCCCAAATGTAGCCCAAAATCAATCAGATGTAGCCCAAATATAGCCCAATGACAGAAGTGTGCAAAACACTTATTATTTTGTGTTTTTGCAGTGTTATATAGTGCAGACTTGTCAGGTATTGGAGTGCTTTACATGAGCATTGGTTACATCACACAAGAACAAATTCATTTTGGTTGTAGACATGGGGAGACTAAGTGATTTGACCAGAATCACAGAATGTCGAGCTGAAGCAGAAACTTCAACCTGGTTCCCCAGTTGCAAAGTCTGCAGTTCTGGAAGTAACACCACATCCTCTCCCCTAAGTGCAACATTTAATCAAGTGGTCAACTGGATAAAAAAACATAAAGATAACAAATAATTTAAAAGTGCTTTGTCGCTATTTGAAAACTCAGAAAATATGTCCTTATTTTAGTCTTTTAGAGCACTAACCATAATTTTGATGCCAATAAGACCCTCTCATATATGTAATTTCTAAAGGAAATGCTCTAGGTATTACAGTTTTGATTACATCAAGATGATGTCAGACGTTCCACACTTTTGTAATAAATATAGAATGTTAGCAATCTAGTTGTTCATTAGGATACTGTTGAGAGGCAGAGGCCAGGGGCACGGACTCTGAAAATTGAAGGCAGGTAGGAGGGTGCAAAGGCAACAATTTAACCACACTGAGCAGGCAGGAAGGGCCGTGGAAGCACAACAGACTATGGAGGGCAGTGGAAAGGGGGGCAGGGGCAACAAACCAACAATACAGGACTTGCAAGAGAGGCTGTTGGAGGGAAGATCTATTACGGGTCAAGGAAGCTAGGGGCGGTCCCCAGATCCCCGGGAGCCACCACAGAACTGAGCAGGAGAGTGAGTCAGGGACAAAAGGGGCACCTTAATTTGAGCCGGGGTGCCTAGGAACGCTTGCTCCAAAAATGAAGAAAACAGACATATGAGACATGGAATTGGAGGCAGAATACAATGGCAGTTTAATGAGAAGATGCAACTTCAAAGAAACCGCAGAATAGAGACATAAAGTACAAAAAACAGAATCCAGATAATCATACAGCTGTCATAATATTCTCTGTATCTCAATTAATGTACTGACAGAGAGAGAGAGAAAACACATCTATAAATGCATCATGAGAAACAAGTTACACCAAGGAAAATGTTACCTAGGAACACTCACGTTTACTCTTAGAGCAAGCATTCCTGCAATTACAATACAAAATCTTTTAAATGCAAAAGTAAAGAGAACAATGGTTAAACATAACATGACATTTCATATAGGTAAAATAGAATAAGATACTTCAAGCAAAGCAGAGCAAGACATTTTAAGCAAAGGAAGACAAGAGCTCCCAGCTCTTGGGGAAAACCTGCACTGCCTGTTAACCTACATACAGACGGCGAGGTAGTCCGTCGATATCTGTGGGTGCTCCCTTTTTATATCATTTTGTGGGCTCCTTTGCACGCTACATCTACCTACGTATGCTACCCAAAAGCTTCGACTGCAGATTTTACCAGACATTTCGTCATTTACCCACTTAATGCTGACAATGGACTGGGTGAAAAGGTCAGTCTCTCAGGCCAATCGCTTATCGTAAGTTCCATAGAGCAAGCAGAAAATAATGGGTATTGTACGGGAATTCAATATATTCATGTATAAAATCTCCTCAGTTCTCCTAACTTGACGCTCTGCGGTTGCCACTTCCTTAAAAGCGGGAAACCTGCCCAGGAAGCAAGTACCAGTCCAGGATGCAGCCTACTGTATGTCGACAGCTTCAGGGGGATGTTGAACTTTGATACCGAGCACGGAGCACTCGGGTAGGGTGGGGGCTACTAGTTTGGATCAGAAGACCTCGCAGACCTGCCTTCAGACTGCTATACACTAAAATTGCAGAGCTATGGTCAATTTAACAAAGAGGCCTACATATTGAACAGAAGGGCCTACACAGGGGTTTTATGCTGGCTGAGTGGTAAGGATGTCTCAGGATAATTATATAGCAATACAGGACCCGCTGGTCAATTTAATACGGCCTACAAATGCAGCTGGCAGGGCAAGGACAAGGGTCTCATACTTCAGGTGTGGACAGAACGGGCCAGGGGCCCCCTGTGATACAAAATCTACCCTCCTTCAAGGCTGTGGCAATGTAATAGACCATTGTGGGCAGAAGGAAGAGGCAATGGTAGTACAACCATACATGCCAACAGACCCGATTCAGCCAGGAAACGTCCAATGTTTTTAAGCTCAAATGGGCTTTATTTGATCTGTCTCCTGTCTACAATATCCTCTTTTTCAATGTAACTCAAAGGGGAAAATCAACACCCCAGTTTTTTTTCAAAATCTCCCTCTTACCAAGTTTAAAATGTTCGCAAGTATGGTACATTGGATTATGGAAGGAAATGGGATAGGGACATGGACTTGGATAACAGAGGACAGGAGGGACATGGAGAGGTGCACCAAACTGACCCTGCAGGGCAGGCATCAGGGTTTGCAGCAGCACAATACACCACACAGGGCATGCAGGACGGGAGTGCAGCACAACAATCCATAGAAAGCAAGAGGGAGGGGACAGGACCATGCACATGGACAACAGAGAACAGAGGGGCAAGAGGCAATGGTAGCTAGCTGACCATAATGGACAGACAGGAGAGAAAGCTGCAGCATAACAGACCATAAAGGGCAGGAGGGACGGATCAGGGGCATTACAATGGAACAGACAAGCCAGGAGGGAGGGAGTAGGGCTGGGGGCAAGGGGGCAGGGCAGGAGCAGCAAGATAGCCATGGAGGTCAGGCAGGATGGGCACTAGAAGCAAGACACACCATGAAGAGCAACAGTGAGACTGTGATGGCATACACACAGACCATGGAGGGAAGGTGGGAGGGGGTCAGGGGCAGCTAACTGACCACACAGGGAAGGTGGGAGGGGCCATGGCAGCACAGAAGACCATGCATGGCAAGTGGGAGGGTTAGTGGCAGCACAATGGCTATGATGGGCAAGAAGGAGGGTGGAGGGGCATTCACAAAGGACAATGGAGGATAGAAGGGAGGGTCAGGACCTGTGCACAGACAAGAAAGTTCAGGGGAAGGGACCTCACAACAGACCACACGGGGCAGGCAGGAGGAGCAGTTGCAGCACAACAGACCAGGGAGGGCAGAAGGGTGTGGCAGTACAATGGACCATGTAGGACAGGAGGAAGAGGATAGGGGCATGGCATGTGGACAGGCAGGGTGGAGGTGGCAGGGACAGGTTACAGTCATCTGACAATGCTAGGCAGGTGGGAGGGGAGTGGCAGCTCAACAGAACACTCAGAGTAGATAGGAGTGGCAGGTCCATGGGACATGGTGGGCAAAAAGGATGGAGCAGGGGCATGCACAAAGACATCGGAGGGCAGGGGGGAAGGAGAATAGGGGCAGCAAGCTAAGCACAGAGTTTAAGCAGGTGGTCAATGATGGGGCATAGAATTGGGCAATGGAGGGCAGGAGGAGTGGACTGGTACATCATACTAAATTGAGGGCAGTGGCAGCACATCAGACCATGCATGGCAGGAGGGAGGAGGCTAGTCCATGGATTCAAACAACAGAGGATAGGGAGGAAGGGGATGGGGCAGCAAGCTAACTGTTCAGAGAAGGCGGGTATTAGGAACTTTATTGTTTTTAAAACATTGTGTCTGTGCGAACTACTTAAAATATGAACAAGTATGCAGCATAATCTCACTTTTATTCAGGAAGAAGAGGACGTTTGTGACTGTGACTCCGGGCTCACTTGGCAGAAACACCCCCTGACCCTCCACCCCCTATCGCAAAATGTAATGCCCGTGAAAAGGGTAGGTGAACACAGTGTTATATAGAACATAGTCCTGAGAGCACGATTGAAAATGAAAACTAGATATAGTGTATGGTATAAACTATGCACCAAAAAGTGTGATATAAGATGAACCGGGCGTGAAATATAATTTGCAATACATTGTGCGCAATGACAGATTCATTGGAGAGCGCGAGATAGCACAGGCACTAGCGCGTGCTATGCGATATGCGCCTTGGAGTGTAATATGCACAGGGCAGTGTTGTGTAACCTAACTAGTCTCTAAAGTTGTAATATAAAATATGTGCTGGGGAGTGTAACGTTGCATATGCACTGTGACAAATATATGGATCCCAGATTGTAATATGTATGGCATAGCACTGTGCGTTATAACATAGGCATCGAGAAAGGCACGTTAGATGGGGCAATATAACCCGTGCGAAGACAAGTGTGGCATGACATATTCACGGGGTGGTGTTACAGTGCACATGGGCTAGAGAGTGTCATAGCATATGCACTAGCTAGTGGAATACAACACAGAGGTGTGTGGCACTCGGCAGGCAATGGTGGGTGTAACACAGCATTGGGCTCTGTCAGGAGCACGCTGTGACTCTCAAGTGATGTTCGTCCCCTTTCCAGAGAGTAAAATAAAAAGTATTACACATCCGGCAGTGGATGTGTGTTTTATTAACCGTGAGGGGGGTTTCTTGCATAGTTTTGGTCGAATTTTTGTCGAATCCCCTTTGAATGGCTTGGTGTGCATGTGTATTAAATGTGCCCGTCAATAGCTACCCATGTTTGTATAAATAAACGACAAGGGTGTCTACCAGGATTAGGCACGGTAGGGCATCAGACATGTCAGAGCTTCACTAGTGGTGTAAATACATTCCACGTGGATTCATTGCATGCATAGTCGCCTTTTAATGAATATCACGCAAATCGTCATGGTGATAGGTACGTACGGTTTGTCCAGCATGTCCTAGGTGTGTCTATAAATATATATTTTTTAAAAATAATAAAAAACAGTGGCCGGCCCTGGGGATTGGGGTCAAAAAAATATAATTAGGAGACTGGCCCTGGGGGATGGGGTCATCAGGGCCAATAAATTAGAATAAGAAGGGGAACCAAACAGCCCCCCTTCTTAAAAAACTAAAATAAATAAAAGACTGGCATCGTGCCGGAGGCCATGCCCCCTCCGTGCAGCACTCTGCAAACGCGCCCCCAACAGGCATCTCCAGTATGCGCCAGGGAGCTGCGATGCAGCCAGGTGTTCTGAGGCCAAGCCCCTTTTTACACCTCTCTGCAACGCAGCTCTGTGGCGCTTACTGGAGGTACCTAGTGGTCTAGTTTGACCCTAGGGACCCTTAGGATTCAGGGGGACTCTCAACTTAGAACAGCCACAGGGCGCGTTTACACAGTGGTGAAGGGAGGGGACAGGGCCTGAGGTGACGTGTGCAAACACGCACTATGGCATGTTTTAAATTGGGGATATAATTTCCCTTCAATACTGAGGGCCCCTGGGGGCTAACTAGCCCACCAAGTGCTTCCAGTAAGCGCCACTGAGCTGCATTGCAGAGAGGTGGTCCAGGCCGTGCCACTTTTTACACCTCTCTGCAACGCAGCTCTGTGGCACTTACTGGAGGTACCTAGTGGGCTAGTTGGCCCTAGGGACCCTCAGGATTCAAATGAACTTAATCTCCCAACTAAAAATGGACACAGGGCGTGTTTACACAGTGGTGAAGGGAGGGGACGGGGCCTGAGTTAATGTGTGCAAAAACGCCCTGTGGCCTGTTTTAAGAGGTAGTTTTAATCCCCATGCCCTATTATACACTAGGGGCTTACAGAGGAGGTCATGCTAATCACAGGGGGACCCCAACGCATAATGTTCCCTAGTGTATGTAGGTGTTTTCACTGTATTCTAAGTGTCTTTTAACATAGCACTGACTCAGTTACCACCAGTATCCGTCTGAAAAAGTTGAGGGTACAGGATGATTATGCAACAAGGCTTCTTTCTGCTCTTCTTTTTGTTCTTTATGCACGTTATCCTTCTTCCTGCACTTATCTTCGTATTTGAGGACTTCTGTTGCTTCTTTCTGCACTTCTTTTGTTTCTTTCTGTGCATTTTTTCTTCTTTCTTCACATGTCCTATCTCTGTAGGCATAGTTAGAAATTAGCATTTAAAAAACCTTTGAAATTCACTGAAAAAACCATGGGTTTCACACACGTTATAGTTAGGAATTAGCATTTAAAAAACCTTAGAAATTCTATGAAAAAACCAAAGGTTTCACACATGTTATAGTTAGCTGGACATTTCACTCGTAAAAAACCATTGAAATTCCCCCGTTATAGTTAGTTCAGCTAACTATAACTCGCGCGCCCGCAATGCACTACTGATGACGTCACATATTACATCACTCATGACATGGTCACTGACATCACTCATGACATCACTGATGACATCTCAAATGACATCACTGATGACATCACTGATGACATCATCCAGTGATTGTGTGTTTTTATGAAAATTATATATTTTTTATATTTATGTATATCTCAAGGTCAAAGGAAGAATAAATGGGTATATAAGTGTCTAAATGGATACTTTTTTTGGGAATTTTTTTTGTGTAACTGACTGTTTAAGTGTATCATAGTGAATACATGGCTTACTGAGTAATCTTGAAATATTTAAATATCTGTATCAGTTTCTTACTTTGTGTATAAGTGGCTGCATGGGTTGGTGAGTAGCTACATGAGTGTCTATATAGGTTATTAGTTGGTTTTTTATCACTATGAGTGTCTGAGTTTCTGTATGGTTCGGTGGGGGGTATTACTTAGTGCATAGGTGCATGAATGAGTGACTCACTGTTTGTATGTGTTGAATACAGCATGTGTGCAGGACTGTATGGGTGGATGAGTGTGTGCATGGGTGTGTTAGTGAGTGAATGACTGTCTCAATAGTGTCTTTATGAGTAACTACATATGTTTTAAACTAGTATATGTGACTATTGGTGTATATAAGTGAGTATATGTGAGAGTGAGAGATTGGAAGAGTTCCTGTATGAATAAGTATGTGTTTCTATAAGTGATTGTTTAAAAGAGTAAGTATATGTAAGTTTCTGTAGAAGTAAGTGTGGTGGTGTGTGTATAACTGTATATGCAAGTAAATGGATGATTGATTCTTTATTAGCATGAGTGACTATGTGTGTGAGTTACTCTATGGATGAGTGGCATTGTGTAACGGGATGTACAGGTGTATGAGTACATATGATGAGTGAGTACATGTATGAGTGACTGTAGAGGACTGTTGGTGAATTACTGTATGTGTATGTGGTTCTTAGAATTACTGAATAGGTTGTTGTAACTGATATTGATATGTTCATTATTTTGAACATTTTAGTTTCTATTTTTGAATGTGTCTTTCAATGGTTATATTAGGGGGAGAGGAGGTCTGCCACTCTATCACAAGGATGATGTCATCAGTGATGTCATCAGTGATGTCATTTGAGATGTCATCAGTGATGTCATGAGTGATGTCAGTGACCATGTCATGAGTGATGTAATATGTGACGTCATCAGTAGTGCATTGCGGGCGCGCGAGTTATAGTTAGCTGAACTAACTATAACGGGGGAATTTCAATGGTTTTTTACGAGTGAAATGTCCAGCTAACTATAACATGTGTGAAACCTTTGGTTTTTTCATAGAATTTCTAAGGTTTTTTAAATGCTAATTCCTAACTATAACGTGTGTGAAACCCATGGTTTTTTCAGTGAATATATATATATATATATATATTATCTACTGGCGGTCGCCAGTAGGTAGTTATAGTTAGGATCGTGTTTCCATAGTAAATCTCAAAATTCTATTTTGAAAAACTTTGGTGCTGGTTGACGAATTCCTCAAGCGGGGGCCGAGAAAAAAGGGTGGTCCCAAAACGCATTTTCCCCATGCATTTTTCCATAGGACCTTTAGTCGAAGGTACAGCCCGAACGGCTGAACAGAATTACTTGAAATTTGGCAGAGAGGTAGTCCTCAGGTCAGGGAAGTGCCTTTTGCAGGTCTGGTGTCAATCTGTTCAGTATTTCCTGAGAAAATAGCATTTAAAAGCATATAAATATCTATACGCACGCACCGTGCGCGCACGGTTCGCGCACGTGCGCGCACGGTGCCGTGCGCGAGTGAAATTCTGATTGGTTGTTAGATGTCGGTAAACATTCGAATCGGTCGAAATCAGGAAGTGTCGGCCGCCATTTTGTCTCTCGCACTGAAAAGGAAAGGGGGAAAAAAGGTGGAAAACGTGAAAAGGGGGCAGGGAAGAGAGTTCCTGACACCCTAGCCTTTGTCAGGGGGTCACAGAAGGACCCCCAAGGGGCAAAAAAACTTTTTTTTTTAGAAAAAGTCGCGGGGTGAGCACACGGTGAAAAACCTTGAAAATAAAAATAATTAATAAATACATAACTTAGCATTTAAAAAAACGTACAAATTCACTTAAAAAACCATAGGTTTCACACACGTTATAGTTAGGAATTAGCATTTAAAAAACCTTGCAAATTCACTTAAAAAACCATAGGTTTCACACAGGTTATAGTTAGGTGGATATTTCACTCGTAAAAAACCAATGAAATTCCCCCGTTATAGTTAGTTCAGATAACTATAACACGAGCGACCGCCACTCTATCACAAGGATGATGTCATCAGTCTTGTCATGAGTGATGCCATGTAATATGTGACGTCACGAGCAGTGGATTGCGGGCGCGTGAGTTATAGTTATCTGAACTAACTATAACGGGGGAATTTCATTGGTTTTTTTACGAGTGAAATATCCACCTAACTATAACCTGTGTGAAACCTATGGTTTTTTAAGTGAATATATATATATATATATATATTTATATATATTTTTTTTCTTTTTTATTTGGAATCAGGATTTATATATTTAGATATTTTTTTATTTGGAATCAGGATTTTCTAGATTGCTGCTAAGTAAAATGATTATCCCTTTCAAGATAGCTACCGATTCGGCCAACCATTCCAACACCATGACAGGCTCACTCATGTGACTCCATTGTTGCCATGCCCCTGCACTGAAGAGTATACTAATCCACAACTTGAACCCCAAGCACTCCTAGCTCCAGCCATTGTCGCCAGATATTTCCCACACAAATCGGCAACATTTTACCAATTTGTGTGGGAAAAAAATACCTAGAGGGTGACTAATTTTTGGACTGGTGTGTACCAAGTGTGAAACTTTTTACCAGATGAGGCAGCGCCAGTACCTCATCGATCCCTTTGTCTTTGCTTGCACTGAGGTGGCATGCGAGACCGGGCAAATCTGATCCAAGGAAGGACAGGTAAGTGAATAGATGTCATCCTTGTTTTTGTGCCCTTCACTTTACTGCCCTTGTTTTTCATTCTCCAGCATGCACTGACCACTGATTCAGCAGCAGCCACATGCCTATGGGATCATCACCATTCCAGACTCGATGGGTGCAGGATGTGGCTGAGAACCGGGGTATCAGTGCATTTACCACAGCCCGTGGGATCTAACACAGCCACCGCAAGATGCCATTCATGTGCATATTATTCCCACTACTCGTTTGTTTACACTCATAGTGTGTCCCCTCTTTCCCTGGCAGTCACTGCCTCCTCCATGTGCACCATGGAGAAGGTTGATTGACATCTGTCACACGAGACCATCTGCAAAGACAGGTGTCCTGTTCCACATGTATGCACAGTCTGCCCCCTGTCTGCCCCCTTAGCCCCCCAACTCTTCATGATCCCTGACACTGATGACCCATGGAGGGTGTGATTGACAACCAAAATACCATATGCCCTTTAAGGGATCTCGTGCAGAGGCAGGCACTCTGTGGACTACATATGCAGCCGCCCAGGTTGTTGGCACTTTTTGTCCTCCAGTACAATTACTGCCAGTCAGTGCAGCATTATTGCTGCAACAGAGTCTGTATCATTCTGCATTCATTCCCTTTGCACAGTTGCATGCCTGTGGGCACAACTCTGCCAACCACTGGCCCCTCTTTGTTTCTACTATGTGTTCCCAGGTGCAGTATGCTCAGTTGACTGAGAACGGAGGCCAGTATTGTTCTCCACGTCTGCCATATGAGATCTCATACACAGGTACAATGCCCATGCAGTATGTATGCAAGGGTGTCCCCCCTACTTACCTCTGTCTGTTTACAGTAGGTGCACCCGGGTACGTCATGAGCAAGTGGGACTAACAATGAGAGCAGATATTAGGGATCTAATGCCAGGTGCACATGTCATGTTGATGCAGCATTCTTCCTCCCGCTGACCATTTTCTGTTTGCACCTCTGCCCTCTGTCTGCCCCCTCTGGCCCCCCAACTCTTCGTTCCCCCCTGACACTGATGCCATATGGAGGGGTGTGATTGACAACCAAAATACCATGTGCCGCATAAGGGATTTCGTGCAGAGGCAGGCGTCCTGTGTCATACATATGCAGCCACCCGAGTTGTTGGCACCTTTTATCCTCCAGGGCAAGCACTGTCAGTCAGTGCAGCATAGAGGGGTGATCTGAGCCCACATCACATGCTGTCTGTGGGCAGACCAGTGTGCACAAATGTGTGTATTCTGTATGCCAAGTGCTCATTATTACTGACTGTTAGGCTTGGCATCTTTGGCATGGTTACCATGACTTTTTGCCTCTACCTCCTGTATTTTTGATACTGTGCCGGATTTTGTTTTTGCTGGCTTAAATGCTTTGGGCACTTTGCCACTGCTGATCAGTATCAAAGGTCAAGTGATCTCTGTGTAAATTGTTATTACAATTAGTTCTCCCTGATTGGCATATTTGATTTAATGGTAAGTCCCTAGCAAAGTGCACTCAGTGTGCTAGGGCCTGTAAAGCAAATGCTACTAGTGGGCCTGCAGGACTGATTGTGCCACCCACATTAGTAGTCCTGGAAAGGTATCTCAAACCTGCCACTGCAGTGTCTGCATGCAGTTTTAAACTGCCATGTCGACCTGGCGAGTCCACCCACTTGCCAGGCCCAACCTTCCCTCTTCTTACATTTAAGGCAACCATTTGGTAGGTGCAAGGTACCCCCATGGGCAGGGTGCAGTGTATGTGAAAGGTAGGACATGTACTGGTGTTTGTGACTTGTTCTGATAGTGAATTACTGCCAATTTCGTTTTTCACTATTTAAAGGTTATCTGTCCCATAGGATAGAATTGGAGTTACTTTGTAACATCTCACTAGTATAACTTCCCATTGGGACAAGATAAGAGAAAAAAGTTTAGGCTCTATAAACTCAGAATTTAATAATACATCTTTTAGTAAAGATGCTTTTTAAATTGTGTATTTGAAAATGCAATTTTTTTGAAAGTAGGCATTTTTATGTTTAACCATTCTGTGTGCCTCTGGCTGTTTGTGGATTTACTATCTGGTTTTGGAGTGGGAGGGGCTGGGGATGTGCATACACTGTAGACACCCACTGGAGGGTGAGGTGTGCCTGGCCCTTCCTGTATGAATCAGAGCTGGCCTGAATGGGGCTTGGCTGCATTTAGAGTAGTGGTAGGAGATTTCCTTGCACCTGAATAGGGCCTGTCTCCCTTGCACAGTTGCTCCACCCAATGTTGTCATACTGCACCAGTGAGGTCAGAACTGGTTTGGACTGGGCTCAGAGACCCTTGCACTAAGAGAACAAAGACAAAATGGGGTATAATTAGTAGACTTTAAACCCCAGAACTTTAGATCACTTCTGGACTCAAGAGGAACCTTTGCCATGGAGAAGAGCTGGAGAGCTGTGAGGAGGAGTACTGCCCCTTTGCTGTGTGCTGTGTGGGGTTGGCCACACAGTTGCTGTTTCTGCCAAGAAAAGGACAACAACTGGAACTTTGCTGTGAACCTGCTTGAAGAAGAATCTCCAGGAACCTGTTTGTGCTGGCCTTCTGTTCTGAAGTCTTGGGGACACAAAGATTTCACCCCAGCTCCCCTGAACTCTGCTGCTGAGAGTTCTGACCTGCCAGGAGATGCTATTGCAGTTCTGGGCCTCTGGAGGTTATTCCTGAGAGCTGGAAGAATCCTGAAGAACTGAAGAAATCAGCACATCGCCCATCTTGCGGCTGATTTCCTGACGCAGCACCGTTGTGCGAGAAGAATCTCCACACATTGCCATGCCGCTGCAGAGACGATGCAGTGCCTGTCGCGGCTGCAAGAACCGATGCATTGTGGGATCACGGCTGAAAAAACGGATGCAGCGCCGCTTGCAGTTGCCGCATCGATCACCAACGCATCCTGGATTTCCACACATCACACCTCTGCGGCAAGTTTTCCTGACTCATCACCCACAGACCAGAACCATCTTGTAGTTGACGCATCACTTCTCCCTACAGTCTGGATTCAACGCATCACTTCTTCTGTGTGCAGCAGGACTGTTGCATCACCTCCACAAGTACTCAGGAACTGACGCATCTGTTTACTTATCGATGCTTCCCATCTCTGCGGCTGTTTGGCCTTGTGACTAGTGACGCACCTACAGGTACTTTGTGTAGAATCATGCATCCATAGTTTTCTGTGGACCAAGTTGCTTGAAACCTTTTGAAAGTCATATTCTAATTACATGTATGTTGGATTTTGTTGTTTTGGTCTTGTTGAGTTTAGATAAAGATACTTTATTTTTCCTAAACTGGTGTTGTGTCCATTTGTGGTCTTAACACTGTATTGCTGCGTGTTTTCGGTACAAATACTTTACAAATTGCCTTTGGGATAAGCTTGTCTGCTTGTGCCAAGCTGCCCAGGTGGTGAGCAGGGGTTATCTAAAGTGTGTATTCCCCTTACCCTGACTAGAAGCAAGGGTCCCTATTTGGACAAAGGTACCTACCACTACCAACTAGAGACCCGAATTTCTAGCACTGACCCTGTCTTTTTACATTGAGTGGCCGCGGGTACCATTTGTGCAGGTGGCAACGAGAGCCAAGGAAAGTATGGATGTATATCTGTGCCACACGATATTTGATGCAAAGATAGATCATGTGATGTGTATACAGGGCGCTCCCTGCCACTGACCCCTGTCTTTGTACACCCTCTGTCCTCCAGCATGGTCACTGCCAGCAGGTGCAGCATGGGGCACTGTGAATGATTCCCACTGACAGCACTGAGATGTGCTTCTGCCCCATGGGATTTCGTGCACACATAGGCACTCCACTCTACACCATGCCACACCAATCCACTCTACGGGGAAACAGTCTTTACAACGAAGGCTGAACAACGAGATGCCTTTCCAATGAAGGCTGAACAATGACAACGTCTTAACAACAAATTGTTTTTACAATGCTTTTAATGTATGCCTTAACAATTTTGTTGTAAATGCATTAAAGGTACAGGCTTACTCGTAGTAAAAAAAAAAAACATTTAAATGTAAGTATTTTGGTAAGTATTACACACACACACATACACACATACACATATTATATTTAGGGAGGCAAGTGTATTTTTATGGTTTAGGGTGAGTATGGGTTTTTGGGCGGCAAGGATAATCTTAGGGTATAGGGTGGGTGTGGGTATTTGGGTGACAGGGGTATTTTTAGGGTTTTGTGTAGGTGTGGGTTTTGGGGTGGCAAGAGTATTTTTAGAGTTTAGGGTGGGCGTGGGTTTTTGGGTGGGAAGGGTACATTTAGGGTTTTGTGTGGGTATGGGTTTTTGAGTAGCAAGGGTAATTTTAGGGTTTAGGGTGGGCATGGGTTTTTGGGTGGCAAGGGTAATTTTAGGGTGGGTGTGGGTTTTGGGTGGCAAGGATAATTGTAGGGTTTAGGGTGGGTGTGGGTTTTTGAGTTTAAAGGGAATTTGTATGGTTTAGTCTTGGTATAGGTGTTTGGGTGGAAAGGGAATTTTTAAGGTTTGGGGTGGGTATAGGTTTTTGGGTGGAAATGGAATTTATAACAATATTAGTGAGTATAGGGGTGTGTGTGTATATATATATATTCACAGAAAAAAACATAGGTTTCAAGGGCATTATAGTTAGTTGGACATTTCACTCGTACAAAACCATAGAAATTCCCCCGTTATAGTTAGTTCAGCTAACTATAACTTGCGCGCCCGCAATGCACTGCTGATGACGTCACATATTACATCACTCATGACATGGTCAGTGACATCACTCATGACATTACTGATGACATCTCAAATGACATCACTCATGACATCACTGATGACATCCTTGTGATAGAGTGGCAGACCTCCTCTCACCCTAATATAACCTTGGATACACACACTCAAAAATACAAACTAACATTTTCAAAACAATGGACATACCAATACCAGTTACAACACACCTATTCACTCATTCACCAACAGTCCCTATACAGTCACTCATACATGTACTCACTCATCATATGTACTCATACACCTATACATCCTGTTACACACCGCCACTCATCAATAGAGTTACTCATACACATAGTCACACATGCAAACAAAGCATCAAACATCCATTTACTTGCATATATAGTTATACACACACTATCACACTTACTTCTACAGAAACTTACACATACTTACTCTCTAAAAACAATCACTTATAGAAACACCTACTTATTTGTACAGGAACTCTTCCAATCTCTCACTCTCACATATACTCACTTATATACACCAATACTCACATATACTAGTTTAAAACATATGTAGTTACTCATAAAGACACTATTGAGACAGTCATTGACTCACTAACACACCCATACACACACCCATCCACCTATACAGTCCTGCACACATGCTGTCTTCAACACATACAAACAGTGAGTCACTCATTCATGCATCTATGCACTAAGTAATACCCCCCACCGAACCATACAGACACTCAGACACTCATACTGATACTCAAAAAATCAACAAATAACCCATATAGACACTCATGTAGCTCCTCACCAACCCATGCAGCCATGTATAAACAAAGTGAGAGACTGATACAGATATTTACATATTTAAACATTTCTCACTAACCCATGTATTCACTAAGATACACTTAATCAGTCAATCAATTTTACAAAAAAAAACATCATCCATTTAGACACTTATATACCCATTTATTCTTCCATCGACCTTGAGATATACATATATAAAACATATTTAATTTTTTTTAAAAACACACATTCACTGGATGATGTCATCAGTGATGTCATTTGAGATGTCATCAGTGATGTCATGAGTGATGTCACTGACCATGTCATGAGTGATCTAATATGTGATGTCATCAGCAGTGCATTGCGGGCGCGCAAGTTATAGTTAGCTGAACTAACTATAACGGGGGAATTTCTATGGTTTTGTACGCATGAAATGTTCAATTAACTATAACGCCCCTGAAACTTATGGCTTTTTCAGTGAATTTCTAAGGTTTTTTAAATGCTAATTTCTAACTATAACGTGCCTGAAACCTATGGTTTTTTCAGTGAATATATATATATTTATTATACTATGTATACATGTGAAAATGTCTCGGTCCGCCTGTTTGCCTCGGTGGCACAGAAAAAATGGGTGGAACTGACGTCAGCACGCCGACGAGGTCCTCTTATGGCTTCGATAACGTCATACGGTGTCGCGAGCGGAGCCGTCCTATTATGACATCCTCGTTGATGTGGGAGAGCTAGGAAAGAATACCGTGGAATGTTGGTGCAGGGGATATTCACCTAAGTGTTCAGGCTAGTCCTTTGGGAGCAACTGTTTATGTTGCCATTCCAGAAACCAAAACCAGTGATCCGAGGGCAGAGGCCCTGCAGATGGCACACGAGGTGGGGTGCCCAGTCGTGTGCACCAGCGGGGCAGCGAAGTGACAAGCACCACAACCCACAAAAAAGGTAACGAGGGCACTGAATAACACAGGATCTTCTCTTTGTATCTGGCAGGAACACCAAAGTTAAAATGCCCTAGTACCAAAATGTAGAATTTGTGCAACAACGGTCTTCAAGAGGACCTGCGATGCCGCTTCTGCCTCCCGTACCCTGGAGGCGGCACATGAGTCACGCGGTACGGTCATACTGCAGTGGGACGCACACTCGTGGCACTGCTCCACACTTCAGGGAGGACGCTTTCCATTAGCTATGTTTTCTGATGACGTGTTGTGTCAGCCCCGTCCAACAACAGAACTCCTTTAGATCCAAACAGACTCTTCCACTTTCTCACCGGAAGTGAAACCAGGCCACACGGACACTTTCACAATACAACAGCTGGGAATGCACTTTTCGGTAAAAAAAACACATTCCTTCCTCCTTATTAATCAAATAAACGTCTCACTGAAGAACAGGGGCCGGCTTTGATTGGTAAATAGCTATTACAATGTTTTTTACTTCGCGATACCATTACAACGCATGCATTACCACGCATGTGTTGTACATCGCGAAGTCATTACTACACATTTTTTTAGAACGTATGGTCATTTACCACGCATGCCGTTACAACAAATTTTGTTCTAAAGGTATGTATGGTAAATGACCATGCGTTCTAAATAAACATGTAGACGATCCACGTTGTTGTAAGGAAACAGAGGCTGTTCTGTTTCCTCACAACGACGTGCACCGCCCCTCAGACATGACGTGAAGCAGGAATCATGAGGAGAGTGGAACCATGAGGAGTGAGAGGTAAGTGGGATTGGGCATGGGGTGTTTTTTTCCCCTAGGGTTTAGGGTAGTGCAGTGGTGTTTGAGTAGTGTAGGGGGTCGTGCTGGGGTAGTGCTTTAGGGTTTAGGCTAGTAAGCCCAACCAGCCACAATATCCATGGACAAAGGGGATCCTAACTCTTTTGAACGCTCCGCCAATTGAATAATTTGGGTCAAGGGCCCTAACACGTCCAAGACCTTACAATTCCTTTCTTGGGATCCCTCATATACGTGGAGAAAAAGATACGTAGTTTCTCATCAATTTCAGGCGTGTGTGCCACCTTCCCTTTCAGTGAGGGCCTGGGGCATTCTCCCCTCATCCTATTCCTGACCTCCCTTTCAAGGGGTTGATGGATTTTCCCCACCACATACTCTGCCACTTTGGTGTCAGGGGTCCACTCCGCCGACCTAGGATGGTAGATTTGGCTAGGCTCGAACATGTCCGAGTGGACCCCGTCCCCAACCCGGGACTGAGAGGAGTGGGACTCTGTCACTCTGAGCAACACCGCACTTTCAGACAGGAAGGAGTGAGTACTTCGCTTCGCACTCCCCCACAGAGGTTACAGTGCTCCTATCCTCCTGTTTCCTACTCTTTTCGCACTTCTTTCCCCTTACTTGTTTCAACAGAATCACAAAATGGCTGCCAACACTTCCTAGTTGCAACAGCTCGCAGCCAATAAGCAGCAAGCTTGTGCTCGTAACACCACAGCCAATCAGATGGCAGAATTCCCAAATATCGATATCTGTAAATTTCGATATTTCTCCAAAACTACTGAACAGATTTACACCAAATAAACAAAAGTGTGCTCACTGCCAAATTTGGGGTAATTACGTTCACCCGTTCGACCTGTAGCCTTGTCTAAAGTTTCCTATGGAAATTGGGACCCCTCTTTTTTCTCGGCCCCCCCTTGACGAATCACCCCCAAACTTTCAACATTGGAGCTGATATGAACAAATAATTAGTTTGGAAAATTTCATGAAGATTCATCAAATGACGCCAAAGTTATAAGCAAAACAAAAAATGTTCTTCCTATGGAAACTTGGTCCTAACTATAGCTACCTACTGTCAATATAGTGTCAATACTTACGAATATTAATTTTACAACTCACATGTCTTTAGCATGCATGCCTTTACCACGAATGGTAAGTATTTTACAGGCACATACAAACCCATTACACATATGTATGTATATACATATACATATATATATTCACTTAAAAAAACATAGGTTTCACACATGTTATAGTTAGGTGGATATTTCACTCATAAAAAACCAATGAAATTCCCCCGTTATAGTTAGTTCAGATAACTATAACTCGCGCGCCCGGAATCCACTGCACATGATGTCACATATTACATCACTCATGACATGGTCAGTGGCATCACTCATGACATCACTGATGACATCATCCTTGTGATAGAGTGGCGGTCGCGCGAGTTATAGTTATCTGAACTAACTATAACGGGGGAATTTCATTGGTTTTTTATGAGTGAAATATCCACCTAACTATAACATGTGTGAAACCTATGGTTTTTTAAGTGAATTTGCAAGGTTTTTTAAATGCTAATTCCTAACTATAACGTGTGTGAAACCTATGGTTTTTTCAGTGAATTTGTACGGTTTTTTAAATGCTAATTTATTTATGTATTTTTTTTTTATATATATTTATTTTACAATAAACTACGTATTAAAAATTATTATTATTTTTTGGGGGTTTTTACCCTGCGATTTTTTTTTTTGGGGGGGGGTTTCAGGGTGCGCGCACTGTGCGCGCACCCCCACGATTTAAAAAAAAAAAAAAAATGTTTGCCTTCGGGGTCCTTCAGGGACCCCCTGACAAAGGCTAGGGGGTCAGGAACTCTCTACCCTGCCCCCTTTTCACGTTCGCCACCTTCCTTTTTCACTCTCGCACTGAAAACAAACAAAATGGCGGCCGACACTTCCTGATTTCGACCGATTCGAACGTTGACTAACATGTAACCACCAATCAGAATTACGCTCGCGCACGTTAGGGTGCTCGCACGGTGCTCGCACGGTGCGCGCACCCTGCACGCGTATAGATATATATATGCTTTTAAATGCTATTTTCTCCGGAAATACTGAACAGATTTACACCAGACCTGCAAAAGGCACTTCCTTGACCTTATGGCTACCTCTCTGCCAAATTTCAAGTAATTCTGTTCAGCCGTTCGGGCTGTAGCTGCGACTAAAGGTCCTATGGAAAAATGCATGGGGAAAACGCGTTTTGGGACCCCCCTTTTTTCTCGGCCCCCACTTGACGAATCACCCCGAGACTTTCAGGGTAGGAGCTGAACGGAGCGCCCCATTAGTTTTGAAAATTTCGCGAGGATTCGTCGACCGGCGCCAAAGTTATTCAAAATAGAATTTTGAGATTTCCTATGGAAACACGGTCCTAACTATAACTATCTACTGGCGACCGCCAGTAGACAATATATATATATATATATATATATATATACAACTCCGATTTGCCTCGGAAGAGCCCGACCTTCACAGGGCAGCCAATGCATCAGGACGAGGCAGCCTCAAAATGTCCCACCAAATCTCCTCTTGACTTCAAAAGAAGTGCACTGGCACAGGTCGTGTCGTGAATAAATTCGTTTATTCCATGGAACCCCACAGCATGAGGAACTCACACTATCCCAACGTTTCTGCTCTCACAGGAGCCTTGATCATGGGACTAATCTCTGCATTTTAATCACCCCACGTGGTCCTTTTAAACACGCAGGCACATTTTCAAACAGAGTGCATGATGGGAATAATGAAAACCTGGCATGGAGCGAAGAGCGCTTTTTTTCAAAAAGTCTACGTGCTAAGTAGCAGAAAAATAGACATAGCGCTGCATAACTTTCCTCCACTAACAGTTTTTCCCATGCATGCATGAATAAGGTGTGTCCCAACAGTCCATAGTGTTTTAAAGTTCCAGGTACTCCTTGAAACACGACACAGCCAGCAGTGAAACCTTCAACAGCTTCCCTTACTTTCCACACATGAAAGACTTCACCTTTCAGGGGCAAGCAGGTCCGGCTCCCACTTAAACTGTCCAACTCCGATTTGCCTCGGAAGAGCCCGACCTTCACAGGGCAGCCAGTGCATCAGGACGAGGCAGCCTCAAAATGTCCCACCAAATCTCCTCTTGACTTCAAAAGAAGTGCACTGGCACAGGTCGTGTCGTGAATAAATTTGTTTATTCCATGGAACCCCACAGCATGAGGAACTCACACTATCCCAACGTTTCTGCTCTCACAGGAGCCTTGATCACGGGACTAATCTCTGCATTTTAAATCACCCCACGTGGTCCTTTTAAATACGCAGGCACATTTTCAAACAGAGTGCATGATGGGAATAAAGAAAACCTGGCATGGAGCGAAGAGCGCTTTTTTTCAAAAAGTCTACGCGCTAAGTAGCAGAAAAATAGACATAGCGCTGCATAACTTTCCTCCACTAACAGTTTTTCACATGCATGCATGAATAAGGTGTGTCCCAACAGTCCATAGTGTTTTAAAGTTCCAGGTACTCCTTGAAACACGACACAGCTAGCAGTGAAACCTTCAACAGCTTCCCTTACTTTCCACACATGAAAGACTTCACCTTTCAGGGGCAAGCAGGTCCGGCTCCCACTTAAACTGTCCAACTCCGATTTGCCGCGGAAGAGCCCGACCTTCACAGGGCAGCCACGACCTGTGCCGGTGCACTTCTTTTGAAGTCAAGAGGAGATTTGGTGGGATATATATATATATTCACTGAAAAAACCATAGGTTTCAGGCACGTTATAGCTAGGAATTAGCATTTAAAAAACCTTAGAAATTCACTGAAAAAACCATAGGTTTCAGGGGCGTTATAGTTAGCTGGACTTTTCACTCATACAAAACCATAGAAATTCCCCCGTTATAGTTAGTTCAGCTAACTATAACTCGCGCGCCCGCAATGCACTGCTGATGACGTCACATATTACATCACTCATGACATGGTCAGTGACATCACTCATGACATCACTGATGACATCTCAAATGACATCACTGATGACATCACTGATGTCATCATCCAGTGAATGTGTGTTTTTCTGAAAATTACATATGTTTTATATATATATATCTCAAGGTCGATGGAAGAATAAATGAGTATATAAGTGTCTAAATGGATGATTTGTTTTTGAAAAATTGATTGTATAACTGACTGATTAAGTGTATCTTAATGAATACATGGCTTAGTGAGTAATGTTTAAATATGTAAATATCTGTATCAGTCTCTCACTTTGTGTATAAGTGGCTGCATGGGTTGGTGTGTAGCTACATGAGTGTCTATATAGGTTATTAGTTGGTTTTTGAGTATCAGTATAAGTGTCTGATGTCTGTATGGTTCGGTGGGGGGTATGACGTAGTGCATAGGTGCATGAATGAGTGACTCACTGTTTGTATGTGTTGAAGACAGGATGTGTGCAGGACTGTATGGGTGGATGAGTGTGTGCATGGGTGTGTTAGTGAGTGAATGACTGTCTCAATAGTGTCTCTATGAGTAACTACATATGTTTTAAACTAGTATATGTGACTATTGGTGTATATAAGTGAGTATATGTGAGAGTGAGAGATTGAAAGAGTTCCTGTATGAATAAGTATGTGTTTCTATACGTGATTGTTTAAAAGACTAAGTATGTGTAAGTTTCTGTAGAAGTAAGTGTGGTGGTGTGTGTATAACTGTATATGCAAATAAATGTATGTTTGATTCTTTATTAGCATGAGTGACTATGTGTGTGAGTAACTTTATGGATGAGTGGCATTGTGTAACAGGATGTATAGGTGTATGAGTACATATGATGAGTAAGTACATGTATGAGTGACTGTATAGGACTGTTGTGAATGAGTGCATGTGGATGTGTAGGTTGTTGTAACTGGTATTGGTATGTTCATTGTTTTGAAAATTTAAATTTCTATGTTTGAATGTGTGTATCAAAGGTTATATTAGGGGGAGAGGAGGTCTGCCACTCTATCACAAGGATGATGTCATCAGTGATGTCATGAGTGATGTCATGAGTGATGTCACTGACCATGTTATGAGTGATGTAATATGTGACGTCATCAGCAGTGCATTGCGGGCGCGCGAGTTATAGTTAGCTGAACTAACTATAACGGGGGAATTTCTATGGTTTTGTACGAGTGAAAAGTCCAGCTAACTATAACGTCCCTGAAACCTATGGTTTTTTCAGTGAATTTCTAAGGTTTTTTAAATGTTAATTCCTAGCTATAACGTGCCTGAAACCTATGGTTTTTTCAGTGAATTTCAAAGGTTTTTTAAATGCTAATTTCTAGCTATCCCTACAGAGATAGGACATGTGAAGAAAGAAGGAAAAACGCACAGAAAGAAAAAAAAGAAATGCAGAAAGAAGCCACAGAAGTCCTCAAAGACGAAGAAAAGTGCAGGAAGAAGTATAACAACACAGAAAGAACAAACAGAAGAGCAGAAACAAGCTGTGTTGCAAAATCATCCTGTACCCTCAACTTTTTCAGATGGATACTGGTGGTAACTGAGTCTGACTAACCAGTCCTAGAGCCAGGGCTATGTTAAAAGACACTCAGACTACAGTGAAAACACCTACATACACTAGGGCACACTATGCGTTGGGGTCCCCCTGTGATTAACATGACCTCCACGGTAAGCCCCTAGTATATAATAGGGCAGGGGATTAAAACTACCTCTTAAAACGCACCACAGGGCGTGTTTGAACACGTCACCTCATGCCTCGTCCCCTCCCTTTCCCACTGTGTAAACACGTCCTGTAGCCGTTTTAAGTTGGGAGATTAGGTCCCCTTGAATCCTGAGGGTCCCTAGGGTCCAACTAGACAACTAGGTACCTCCAGTAAGCGACACAGAGCTGCGTTGCAGAGAGGTGTAAAAAGTGGCATGGCCTGCACCGCCTCTCTGCAACGCAGAGCAGTGGTGCTTACTGGAAGCACCTGGTGGGCTAGTTGGACCCCAGGGTCCCTCAGGATTGAAAGGGAATTATTTCCCTACCTTAAAAACGCGCCACAGGGCGTGTTTGCACACATCACCTCAGGCCCCGTCCCCTCCCTTCACCACTGTGTAAACGCGCCCTGTGGCCGTTCTGAGTTGAGCGATTAAGTCCCCTTGAATCCTAAGGGTCCCTAGGGTCAAACTAGCCCACTAGGTACCTCCAGTAAGCGCCACAGAGCTGCATTGCATGGAGGTGTAAAAAGGGGCGTGGCCTCAGAACACCTGTCTGCAACGCAGCTCCCTGGCGCATACTGGAGATACCTGTTGGGCTAGTTGGCCCTCAGGGACCCTCAGTATTGAAGGGGAATTAATTCCTCAACTTACAACTGGCCAGGGGGCGCGTTTGCAGAGTGCTGCAAGGAGGGGGCGTGGCCTCCGGCGCGATGCCGGTCTTTTTTTTTTTTTTTTAGAAGGAGGGCTGTGTGGCCCCCTTTCATTTTCTAATTTGTTATCCCTGGGGACCCCATCCCCCAGGGCCTGCACCCTAATTTTTTTTGTTGAAAAAAATTCATTTGGCCCTCCCAAGGCCTTAATCGGCCCCGGGGACCCCAACCCCCGCGTCATGGCCTATTTTTTTTTTTTATTCTTTAGGAGGGGGGCTGTGTTGCCCCCCTCCTCAGGCCACTTATGGCGCCGGTGATCCCATCCCCCGGGGCCGGCCTTTGATTTTTATTATTTAAAAAATATATATATTTATAGAAACACGTAGGACATGCTGTACAAACCGTATGCACCTATCACCATGACGATTTGCGTTATATTCATTAAAAGGCGACTATGCAGACAATGAATCCACGTAGAATGTATTCACACCGCTAGTGAAGCTCTGACATGTCTGACACCCTACCGTGCCTAATCCCGGCGCCCCCGCTGGTGGGTACTCTCCAAGTAGACACCCTTGTCGTTTATTTATACAAACATGGGTAGCTATTGACGGGCACATTTAATACACATGCACACCAAGCCATTCAAAGGGGATAGGACAAAAATTCGACCAAACTATGCAAGAAACCCCCTCACGGTTAATAAAACACACATCCACCGCCGGATGTGTAATACTTTTTATTTTACTCTCTGGAAAGGAGACAAACCTCACTTGAGAGTCACAGCGTGCTCCTGGCTGAGCCCGATGCTGTGTTACACCCACCAGTGCTCGCCGAGTGCCACACACCTCTGTGTTGTATTCCACCAGCTAGTGCGTATGCTATGACACTCTCTAGCCCATGTGCACTGTAACACCACCCCGTGAATATGTCATGGCACACTTGCCATCGAACGGGTTATATTGCCCCATCTAACGTGCCTTCCTCGATGCCTATGTTAAAAGCACAGCGCTATGCCATACATATTATAATCTGGGATCCATATCTTTGTCACAGTGCATATGCAAGGTTACACTACCCAGCACATATTTTATATTACAACTTTAGAGACTACTTAGGTTACACAACACTGCCCTGTGCATATTACACTCCAAGGCGCATATCACATAGCAAGCGCTAGTGCCTGTGCTATCTCGCGCTCTCCAATGAGTCTGTCATTGCGCACAATGTACCAGGACATGGTACGGAGACAGCCCTGGTGACCGTTATGGACGATCTACGAATGCGAGCGGACAGGGGACAGGCGGCAGTTCTGATCCTTCTTGACCTGTCCGCCGCATTCGATACGGTGCACCATGGGATCCTTCTGTCCAGATTAGAGGAGGTGGGAGTAAGGGGAACCGCCCTTAAATGGCTTCGCTCCTATCTTTCTGATAGACAGCAAGCAATTGTTCTCCCCCCCTTCCGCTCCAGTCTTTCAAACATACCACAAGGGGTTCCACAGGGATCGGCAATAAGCCCCATCCTTTTTAACATATATATGAGCCCCCTACCTTCAATTATCAGAGCTCACGGTGTCAATCTAGTCAACTATGCTGATGACACTCAGCTTATCCTGTCTTTAGAAGGCGAGCATTCGGTTCCTGTGACAGATTTCCATGCATGCCTGCAGGACATAGCAACTTGGCTTAGGGAGAACTCACTCCAATTTAATTGTGAGAAAACTGAGATTTTATATTGCGCTACAGGATGAGTTCCCCATCCATTCCCACCTAATTTTTGGCCGAGTACGGACAGTGTACCAGTGACACCAAACCTTGCTGTACGTAATCTGGGTGTAATGTTTGATAATAAACTAACACTGGAGAAGCATGTTAACAAGATAGTCGGGAGCTGTTTCAGTTTGCTAAGAGCATTTCGGAAAATATTCCCATTATTTCCATCGGAAGCAAGGGTGCTGATAGCCCGAAGTACCATTCTGGGCAGATTAGATTACTGTAATGCTCTGCTTTTGAATTCACCACAGTATCTGATCGAGAGGTTGCAGAGAATACAGAATATGGCGGCAAAGATAATCTTGGGACGACCACGTCGCTCCTCTACTCTGCAAGCCCTTTTGGAGTTACACTGGCTGCCAGTTCCCCAGAGAATTCAATTTAAAGCCCTTTGCCTACTGTTTAAGGCCTTACACGGACAGGGGCCTACATCTCTGCAGGAAAGTGTTAGCTGGTACACTCCGTGTCGGCCGCTTCGTTCTTCCTCATCTAATCTTGTGAGGGTGCGGAGAGCTAGGAAAGTTAAGTCAGGAGGTCGAGCCTTCTGTATAGCAGCTCCTCGACTCTGGAATACACTGCCACTGGATATTAGACAAATAGACAATCTGACGCAGTTCAGAAAGAGAATTAAAACGTGGCTATATCCCCGGGCCATTTCCCAGTTTTCCCGTTAATTCTACGCTGATAGTCTTCTTGTTCTCTCAACACACACTCTTACATAGCGCCAGGTTACCCGTAGGGTGTCAGTAGCGCTTTACAAGCAACTATAATAATAATATAATATAATAATAATAATATTATATGTCAAGGCCCGGTTCATCTTATATCACACTTTTTGGTGCATAGTTTATACCATATACTATATCTAGTTTTCATTTTCAATTGTGCTCTTAGGACTATGTTCTATATAACACTGCGTCCACCTACCCTTTTCACGGGCATTACATTTTGCGATGGGGGGTGGAGGGTCAGGGGATGTTTCTGCCAAGTGAGCCTGGAGTCACAGTCCCAAACGTCCTCTTCTTCCTGAATAAAAGTGAAATTATGCTGCATACTTGTTCATATTTTAAGTAGCTCGCACAGACACACATTTTAAAAACAATTAAGTTCCTAATAGCCACCTTCTATGAACAGTTAGCTTGCTGCCCCATCCACCTCCTCCCTATCCTCTGTTGTCTGAATCCATGGACTAGCCTCCTCCCTCCTGCCATGCATGGTCTGATGTGCTGCCACTGCCCTCCATTTAGCATGATGTACCAGTCCACTCCTCCTGCCCTCCATTGCCCAATTCTATGGCCCATCATTGACCTCCTGCTTAGCCTCTGTGCTTAGCTTGCTGCCCCTATTCTCCTTCCCCCTGCCCTCCGATGTCTTTGTGCATGCCCCTGCTCCATCCTTTTTGACCACCATGTTCCATGGACCTGCCACTCCTATCTACTCTGAGTGTTCTGTTGAGCTCCCCTCCCACCTGCCTAGCATTGTCAGATGACTGTAACCTGTCCCTACCACCTCCACCCTGCCTGTCCGCATGCCATGCCCCTATCCCCTTCCTCCTGTCCTCCATTGTCCATTTTACTGCCACACCATTCTGCCCTCCCTGGTCTGTTGTGCTGCAACTGCTCCTCCTGCCTGCCCCGCGCGGTCTGTTGTGAGGCCCCTTCCCCTGAACTCTCTTGTCTGTGCCCAGGTCCTGACCCTCCTTTCTATCCTCCATGGTCCTTTGTGCATGCCCCTGCACCCTCCTTCTTGCCCATCATAGCCATTGTGCTGCCACTTACCCTCCCGCTTGCCATGCATGGTCTTCTGTGCTGCCATGGCCCCTCCCACCTTCCCTGTGTGGTCAGCTAGCTGCTCCTGACCCCCTCCCACCTTCCCTCCATGGTCTGTGTGTATGCCATCATAGTCTCACTGTTGCTCTCCATGGTGTGTCTTGTTTCTAGTGCCCATCCTGCCTGACCTCCATGGTCATCTTGCTGTTCCTGCCCTGCCCCCTTGCCCCCAGCCCTCTGTTTCCATGTGCAGACCCCTATTCCCTCCCTCCTGGCTTGTCGGTTCCATTGTAATGCCCCTGATCCGTCCCTCCTGCCCTTTATGGTCTGTTATGCTGCAGCTTTCTCTCCTGTCTTTCCATTATGATCAGCTAGCTACCATTGCCTCTTTCCCCTCTGTTGTCTGTTGTCCATGTGCATGGTCCTGTCTCCTCCTTATTGCTTTCTATGGATTGTTGTGCTGCACTCCCGTCCCGCATGCCCTGTGTGGTGTATTGTGCTGCTGCAAACCCTGATGCCTGCCCTGTAGGGTCAGTTTGGTGCTCTCAATGTCCCTCCTGTCCTCTGTTATCCGAGTCCATGTCCCTACCCCAATTCCTCCTGCCTACCATGATCCAATGTACCATACTTGCGAACATTTTGAACTTGGTAAGAGGGAGATTTTGAAATAAAACTGGGGTATTGATTTTCCCCTTTGAGTTACATTGAAAAAGAGAAGATTGTCGACAGGAAACAGATCAAGTAAAGCCCATTTGAGCTTAAAAACATTGGACGTTTCCTGGCTGAAACGGGTCTGTTGGCATGTATGGTTGTATGACCGCTGCCTCTTCCTTCTGCCCACAATGGTCTATTATATTGCCACAGCCTCTCTTGCCAGTCCTGTATTGTTGGTTTGTTGCCCCTGCCCCCCTTTCCACTGCCCTCCATAGTCTGTTGTGCTGCCACTGCCCTTCCTGTCTGCCTAGTGTGGTCAAATTGTTGCCTCTGCACTCTCCTACCTGCCTTCAATTTTCAGAGTCCGTGCCTCTGGCCTCTGCCTCTCAACAGTATCCCAATGAACAACTAGATTGCTAACATTCTATATTTATTACAAAAGTGTGGAACGCCTGACGTCATCTTGATGTAATGAAAACTGTAATGCCTAGAGCATTTCTTTTAGAAATTACATATATGAGAGGGTCTTATTTGCATCAAAATTATGGTTAGTGCTCTAAAAAACTAAAATGAGGACATATTTTCTGAGGTCTCAAATAGCGACAAAGAACTTTTAAATTATTTGTAATCTTAGTTTTTTTATCCAGTTGACCACTTGATTAAATGTTGCATCCAAGCGAAGAGGGTGTGGTGTTACTTCCAGAGCTGCAGACTTTGCAACTGGGGAACCAGGTTGGAGTTTCTGCTTCAGCTCAACATTCTGTGATTCTGGTCAAATCACTTAATCTCCCCATGTCTACAACCAAAATGAATGTGATCTTGTGTGATGTAACCGATGCTCATGTAAAGCACTCCAATACCTGACAAGTCTGCACTATATAAAACTGCAAATACACAAAAAATAACTGTTTTGCACACTTCTGTTATTGGGCTACATTTGGGCTACATCTGGTTGATAATTTCCTCATTTACTGCAGTCTCCTCAGTAGGAAATGCTTTCAGTTTTTTACTTTGATTCCATCAAGAAGGTATTCAGATATGTCACACATTTGCCATAAATTCTGAATGTTAGCACTCTAGTTGCTCATTAGATCACTGTAGTAAAGCTACTGCTCGCCACGGAAGTCTGCTGCTAGTATTAGAAGTGCATGTTTCAGTCTGCATATCAGAATTTTTTAATGAAATAGAAGAGAATTTGAGAAGTCACTCAAAATGTGCCCTAATTTTTCTTTCTTCAGCACTAATCATAATTTATATTGCAAAATGAACCCCCTCATTGTGTTCCTCTTTAAATTAAATGTTTTAAGTGTTACCACTTTATTCCAATCAAGATGGCTTCAGGTGTGCCATAATTTTGTCATAAATAAGACTGCTAGTTGTTCTTTAGAGCACTCTGGGAAGCTGCAGTAGAACACAAAGGAATCAACTGACAGTCTCTGCCCTTGTTGGATGTACATGTTTTACTGAGAATGTCAGACTTCATTCTTACATGACTGAGAAAGATAATGTGAATTTACAGCAAATATGCTCTCAGTTTAGCTTATAGATCACCATCCAAACCTCTGTGGGAAAAGCATGAGAAAATAGTTTTCTCTCAAACATGGTTCATGATATCACAGCAGAAGGCTTTTTCACATGGTAAAATCACCTTAGAACACACCACAATTCCTAAAATGAGTATGGTACCATCAAAAAATGATTTATAATGTAACTAAAGTCTTAAAACCTTCTATTAACTGCAATGCTTTTTAATGAGGTGCTATCATGTATATTGGTCCCAAGATGGCTGCCAACACTTCTTGGATGAAGTACTGACAGCCAATCAGATCTCACGATGAGATGTGTTGTTAGGCTCCGCCCAGATATATATGTGATTTTACTTTTGATTTTCTCAGGAACTACTGAACAGATTGACACCATATATGCAAAAGGCACATCCCTGAGCTGAGGACTACCTCTCTGCCAAATTTCAAGTAATTCTGTTCAGCCGTTCGGGCTGTACCTTGGACTAAATGTCCCTATGGAAAATTGCATGGGAAAAATGTGTTTTGGGACCCCCCTTTTTTCTCAGCCCCCGCTTGACGAATCCCCCCGAGACTTTCAGGGCAGGAGCGGAGCGGAGTGCCCCACCTATTTTGAACATTTCGCGAGGATTCGTCATCCGGCACCAAAGTTATTCCAAATAGAATGTTGCAGATTTCCTATGGAAACACGGTCCTAACTATAACTATCTACTGGCGACCGCCAGTAGATAATATATACATATATGTATATATATTATCTACTGGCGGTCGCCAGTAAATACTTATAGTTAGGACCTTGTTTCCATAGGAAATCCGCAACATTCTATTTGGAATAACTTTGGCGCCGGTCGACGAATCCTCGCGAAATTTTCAAAACTAATGGGGCGCTACGCTCCGCTCCTACCCTGAAAGTCTCGGGGGGATTCGTCAAGCGGGGGCTGAGAAAAAAGGGGGGTCCCAAAACGCGTTTTCCCCATGCATTTTTCCATAGGACCTCTAGACACAGCTACAGCCCGAACGGCTGAACAGAATTACTTGAAATTTGGCAGAGAGGTAGTCCTCAGGTCAAGGATGTGCCTTTTGTAGGTCTGGTGTAAATCTGTTCAGTAGGTCCTGAGAAAATAGCATTTAAATCAATATATATCTGTAAGCGCGCTTCGTGCGCTTACCGTAAGCTTACCGTACGCGTACGGTGCCGTGTGCGAGCTCAATTCTGATTGGTGGTTACATGACTGTAAACATTCGAATCGGTCGAAATCAGGAAGTGTCGGCCTCCATTTTCTGTCTCTCGCACTGAGAAACAAAGGTGGGGAACGTGAAACGGGGGCAACGAAGAGAGTTGCAGACCCCCTAGTGTTTGTCAGGGGGTCCAAGAAGGACCCAAAAGTACGAAAAATAAATTTAATAATTTTAAAAAAAAATCGCGGGGTACGCGTACGGTAAGCTTACCGTAAGCGCACAGCAAAAAAAAAATAAAAAAAAAATAAAGAAGTAACAATCACATTTATTAAATAAATTAAAGGACCCACAAGGGAGAAAAAAACAAATGTTACTGCGTAAAAAAAGGCGAGGGTGTGCGGATAGTGAAAAACCAGAAAAAAAAAAAAAAAAAAAATACATAACTTAGTATTTAAAAAACCGTACAAATTCACTGAAATAACCATAGGTTTCACACACGTTATAGTTAGGAATTATCATTTACAAAACCTTGCAAATTCACTTAAAAAACCATAGGTTTCACACATGTTATAGTTAGCTGTACATTTCACTCGTAAAAAACCAATGAAATTCCACGTTATAGTTAGATCAGGTAACTATAACTTGCGCGACCGCAATCCACAATGTGTAATTTCAGATGTCATCATTGATGTCATGAGTGATGTCACTGACCATGTCATGAGTGATGTACTATGTGACGTCATCAGCAGTTTATTGTGGGTGCGCAAGTTATAGTTACCTGATCTAACTATAACGTGGAATTTCATTGGTTTTTTACGAGTGAAATGTACAGCTAACTATAACATGTGTGAAACCTATGGTTTTTTAAGTGAATTTGCAAGGTTTTGTAAATGATAATTCCTAACTAAAACGTGTGTGAAACCTATGGTTTTTTCAGTGAAGATATATATATTCACTGAAAAAACCATAGGTTTCACACATGTTATAGTTAGCTGGACATTTTATTGATAAAAAACCAATGAAATTCCCCCGTTATAGTTAGTGCAGGCAACTATAACTCACGCGACCGCAATCCTCTGCTGATGCTAATACTGTATTTAGACACTTATTTGCCCATGTCTTCTTCCATTAAATTTTAGCTATACATATATCACAAATATTTTTTTTTCATAAAGACACATATGTCATCAGCAGAAGATTGCGGTCGCATGAGTTATAGTTGCCTGCACTAACTATAACGGGGGAATTTCATTGGTTTTTTATCAATAAAATGTCCAGCTAACTATAACATGTGTGAAACCTATGGTTTTTTCAGTGAATTTGCAAGGTTTTTTAAATGCTAATTCCTAACTATAACGTGTGTGAAACCTATGGTTTTTTCAGTGAATTTGTACGTTTTTTTAAATGCTAAGTTACTTTACGCCATTCGTGGCGTGCGCGCCCAGTTAACGCAGTTCGTTCCGTGCGCGCATGGTGCGCTTCGTGCACCGTGCGCGCACAGTGAGCACGCGGTGCGCTTCGCGCACCGCGCGCCCACTTTGCGCAGTTAGTGCCGTGCACGCACGGTGGTCACGCGGTGCGCTGCGCGCACCGCGTGCCCACGTTATGCGGGATGGGCCATGTACGCACGATGCGCTTCGCGCACCGTGCGCACATGGGGGACATATTATGCGCATCTTTGTGAAATTTATTCTTTGTTTATTTCTTACCTGTAATAAGCCATGCTCAAATGGTGCCCTTCGGGCACCATTTGGACACGGGGTGGGGAGGGTGTGGATAATTTTATTTTTTATTTTTATTTTTACCGTACGCTTACGGTAAGCGTAATCGGCGATTTTCCGAAAAAAAAAAAATTTTTTTTTTGGGCTTGGGGGTTGTTTGGGGACCCCTATATCAATGCTGGGTGGTTAGGATCTCAAGAAACTGCCTCTTTAGACATTTTTTGGCATCGTTTTTGCTGCCCAACTCAGAGAGCGAGAGAGAAAATGGCGGCTGCCGCTTCCTGGTTTCGACCGATTCGAATGTTTACTAAGATCTAACAGCCAATCAAAATCGCGCTCGCGCACGCCACCGTACGCGTACGGTAAGCGCACCGTAAGCTGGCTCAGATATATATATTGATTTAAAGGCTATTTTCTCTGAATCTACTGAACAGATTTACACCAAACCTACAAAAGGCACTTCCTTGACCTGAGGACTACCTCTCTGCCAAATTTCAAGTACTTCTGTTCAGCCGTTCGGGCTGTAGCTGTGTCTAAAGGTCCTATGGAAAAATGCATGGGAAAAACGCGTTTTGGGACCCCCTTTTTATCTCAGCCCCCGCTTGACGAATCCCCCCGAGACTTTCAGGGTAGGAGCGGAGCATAGCGCCCCACCTATTTTGAAAATTTCGCGAGGATTCGTCGACCGGCGCCAAAGTTATTCAAAATAGAATGTTGCGGATTTCCTATGGAAACGCGGTCCTAACTATAACGACCGCCAGTAGGTAATATATATATATATATATATATATATATATATATATATATATATATATATATATATATATATATATATATATATCTCAATAGGTTTCAGGGGTGTTCTAGTTAGCTGGATATTTCACTCGTACAAAACCATTGAAATTCCTCCGTTATAGTTAGTTCTATTAACTATAACTCGCGCGCCCGCAATCCACCGCTAATGACGTCATATATTACATCTACTGGATGATGTCATCAGTTATGTCACTGACAACGTCATGAATGATGTAATATGTGACATCATCAGCAGTGGATTGCGGGCGTGCGAGTTATAGTTAGTAGAACTGTGATGGATCCTTTCCCCCGGTCCCCAATCCCTCACGCCCACCGCCCGGATTACCTCCTCTACAGCGCTATCCCTTCCAGGACCCACAAAACCGAAGGATCACCAAAGCGTCCGTGACAACGGAGTCCCCGCCCCTCTCTCTCTTTCAGGGTCCAATCAGGAGTGACGAAGGAGCGGAAGGACTCGGCCGGTGCCCCGGAAATCCCGCCCACCTACAACCAGACGACCACAGAAAAGGCGGAACCGAAAAGACTGACGGCGTCGAAAGATCGTGGCAGGAACTCTCGGCTGGCGATAACGCGGAAAACGAAGACGGAAGCGGAGAACTCGAGGAGTGGTCGGAAGACTGGTGGAGTCCCACGGAGGTAGCTGAAGAGCGGCCGTAACTCGGAGGAGAGTTACGGCGGAGCGCGTGAGTACCTTCCACCATACCCTCAGTCCGTTAGGTGCTCTGTGCACATACGAAACCCCCCCCTTTGTATATAGAATCCCTCTCTCTTTGCAATCCCATCCAGCCACCTTGTAAATTGTATACAGCACCCTGCACCGTGTACATAGGTTTTTCTCACGACCCTTTCAGAGCACCCTTCCTGTACCAACCCCTTGCCTTTCCCCTTCTTGCCCCTTTTCCCACACGGTCTGTTTCCCCCTCTTCACCTTTGGTCTCGGGGACAGTGTCTTTGTCTGAGTCCCTGCAGGACTAACGGCTCCTCTTTCTTTCTCTTCCGGTCCTCCGAGGAGTACCCGCCCTATCCACCGTCGCCGGTTGCAACCAAGAACGGAGACGTCCCGGAAGTACCGACCCCGACGACCGTGACGAGGGAGTCTTCCCCAGCTATCTCTAAACCCTCACCCCCGTGTAAACGGAACTTGTGTTCATTAAAGCGACACTATAGCCCACTATATCTGGCCTCCTCGTCTGATTTTCCAGCCCGCAACACCCACACGCCGACAGGTGGTGTCAGAAGTGGGATTTGCTGGAGACATGGAGGCCGTACTACAAAGGATGGCTGCCTCACAAGAACAATTAGGGACATTGATGGAGCGCTTTCTGAAAACCGCCGAAAACGACCGTGGGCAGCTCCACGACGTCCTGAAAGGCCAGGGAGACACCCACGAGCAGGCCATGGGAAAACTGACCACGGTTCTGGAGCAACAGAGACCCACAACCTCCCTACCCTTGGTGGTCCTCCAGAAGTTCGTACCGGGAGAAGACCCGGATTTCTTCTTTACGAACTTTGAAAGGTTAGCCCAGGCTGCGTCATGGCCTATCGACCGTTGGGGTCATTACCTGGGGCCATTACTGACGGGCGACTTACAGGCCGCTTACCAGCAAGCCAACGTACAGGGCACCACTCCGTATGCGGATATCAAGACGTGCATATTGGAACGATTGGGCATCGATGCAGAGGCCCACCGGGTGAGGTTACGTCAGGTCAAAGAAAGACCACAAGAGACTCCCCGAGCGCTATCATTCCGAATCAAGGACCTGACCTCTCGGTGGCTGAAACCCGAAACGTCCACTAAGGAGGAGATCCTAGAAAAGATACACCTAGAACAATTTTTGTCCTCTCTACACCCCGGTACCCAATGGTGGGTACGTCAGCATGCCCGCCTATCCTTGGATACCGCCGTGGAAATAGCAAGTGCCTACAGTCGAGCACAGGAGACCCCACGAGGCAAGGAGGAACATCCCCAGAAACCCCCTCTCACCACAGGCCTCAGACCTCTCCGCCCTCTTCTACCTAAAAGACCAGTACTGACCCCTTTGTTTCCTACACCGATGCCCACGCGACCTACCAACCCTGGACCCCAATGTTACGGGTGTGGGGGCTTTGGACACATAGCTCGAATGTGCCCCCACAAAGAAGAACCCATGGAGAGTGGCCTGGCCAGAAACTATGTTTGTTCAGTACCCGGTTCCGACCCGTAAACATAAACGGACAAACCCTCACAGCTCTGGCAGACTCTGGATGTAGACAGAGCGTTCTCCGGCCCCAGATCATGCAGACCCCAGTCGAACCCACCTCAGGTATGGTCGCCATTCAATGTGTGCACGGCCATACGAAGAGATATCCAACCACCCAAGTCCAAGTCCAACATCCAAAGGATCCGGGAACCACCCTCACCGTAGGGCTTATTCCCTCGCTTCCAGAAGAAGCCATATTGGGGAGTGACTATCCCGGTCTAACTGGGCTTCTTCAGGACACAACGGATTCCCTCAACCAATGGTGGGAAGAAGCCCCCTTACCTCAGGGGCTATCCTCTCCAGCCCCTCAACCCAAGCTCCCGAAAACCAAAGCACAGAAAAAGAAGGAGAAAAGGGACTATGTCGACGTCTTCCCAGCGATCCCGGACGAACATCCCTGGCAGATAGACCAAGAATTCAGAGCAGCTCAACAAGAAGACCCCGTCCTGCAGGAAGCTTGGGCTAAGGCGCTAGAGCGCGAGGATCCTCTTACCGTAGGTCCCTACTTCTTCAAAAAACAGGGGTTGTTATACCGAAAGGGAGGGGCATAACAAAAGGCCCAACTGCTGATCCCCGGCCCTTTCCGCGAGAAGGTCCTGTTTCTCGCCCATAGCCATCTCCTGGGCGGACATTTCGGTGACGAAAAAACCAGCCAGACCATTCTGGAGAGATTCTACTGGCCCGGGGTCCACCATCAAGTTAAAACATACTGCAGGGAGTGCCCGGTGTGTCAAAAAAACAGCAGGTATCGACCCCCTCGGGTACCCCTGCAACCTCTCCCTATCATTGACATCCCGTTTAGTAGAGTAGGGATGGACATCATAGGCCCCTTGTTGCCCTCTCGTAGCGGCTGTCGCTATGCCCTGGTCCTCGTGGACTACGCCACACGCTTCCCAGAGGCTTTGCCCCTACGTCAACCGACTACCTAGAACATAGCGAAAGCCCTCATCTCCGTATTCTCTCGGGTAGGATTTCCCCGAGAGATCCTAACCGATCAGGGCACACCCTTTGTATCGGCCTTAATGAAACAGGTCTTTTCACAACTGGGGATCAAACAAATCCGGACTTCGGCATACCACCCACAGACAGACGGGCTGGTGGAGCGTTATAATGCTACATTGAAACAAACACTAAAGAAGTTATTGGGGTTGGAAGCCAAACGGTGGGAAGATATGCTGCCCCTAGCGTTGTTCGCTATACGTTGCAAAACCCAGAGTAGCACCGGCTATTCGCCCTATGAGTTGCTATATGGCCGGCCACCACGTACCTTGTTAGACATGGCCCAGGAAGCCTGGGAAGCCGAACCCAACCGCACGCGCCCCCTCCCAGAATACATAACCAACCTGCAAACCCACTTGGCAATGATGAGAGACATCGTACACCAAAATCTGGAAAACGCCCAGAATAAACAGAAAGTACAGTATGACAAGGGGACAAAAACCCGGAACTTCTCCGTGGGGGATTTGGTTCTGTTGATGATGCCATCCTCCGATCACAAACTCCTAGGGCAGTGGCAGGGCCCGTATTCCGTGCTTCGACAGATAACCCCTGTCACTTATGAGATAGAACTGGATCCTACACGAGCCACCAAACAGATCTTTCACGTGAATCTGCTAAAAAAGTGGGAAGGCCCACGTCCCGTCCTCTCTACCACCGTAGAGCAGGTACCCCTTTCCTTCGCCACCTGTATAGATTCGGGACTACCACCCCAACACTGTCACGACCTCAAAAATCGCCTATACCCCTTACGTCAGGTGTTTTCCTCAGTACCGGGTCATACGACCATTACCGAACACACCATACCCACGATACCCGGGAAGGTGGTCAGACAAAGGCCATATCGAGTCCCGGAAGCCCGTCGGGAGATTATAAAAGAAGAAACAGAACTAATGCTGCAGATGGGCATAATAGAACCCTCAGTGAGCGATTGGAACTCTCCAATCGTCCTCGTTCCCAAACCTGACGGGTCAGTCAGATTTTGCATTGACTTCCGGGAAGTCAACAAAATTTCATCCTTTGACACGTATCCTCTGCCACGCGTCGACGAGATGATCGAATGCATAGGGAAAGCACAGTTCATCTCCACGCTAGACCTCTGTAAAGGGTATTGGCAGATACCCCTCAGACAAGAGGACAGGAAGAAAACAGCGTTTTCCACCCCTGAGGGGTTGTACCAGTTCCTTGTTCTCCCGTTCGGCCTTCACGGTGCCCCCGCCACATTTCAAAGAGCCATGAACCACGTCTTAAGACCCCACACCAAGTATGCGGGGGCATACCTAGACGACATAATCATCTATAGTGATAGCTGGGAACAACACTTGGACCACCTTCACAAGGTCATCACCTCCCTGGGGTCATATGGCTTCACGATCAATCCCGCCAAAACCACCCTCGCTGCGCAAACAGTACAATATCTGGGATACCTCCTAGGGGAGGGCCTCATCCGACCCCAACATACCAAAACCGGGGCCATCCGTTCCCTCCCCTTCCCGAAAACAAAAAAAGACCTCCGTGCATTCCTAGGCCTCCTAGGGTATTATCGGAGGTTTGTACCCAATTTTTCACAAAGAGCAGCACCTCTCACCGACCTGTTAAAAAAATCCGCAGCCACAGAGACATTGCTCCGAAACCCAACACCCTTGTTATGGGAGGCCTTTTCCGACCTCAAACATGCTTTGGCCTCTGATCCCGTACTCGTGAGCCCTGATTATACACGGGCCTTCCTTTTGCAGACAGACGCCTCGGAACAGGGGTTGGGGGCAGTATTATCCCAAAAGGACACGTTTGGTAACGAGAAACCCATTCTCTACCTCAGCAGGAAGTTATTTCCTCGAGAACGCAATTATGCTGTGGTAGAAAAAGAAGCCCTGGCTATTAAGTGGGCGGTAGAAAGTCTCCGCTACTACTTAGAGGGTCGAGAATTCACCATATACACCGACCATGCCCCCCTGGAATGGATGGCCCGGAACAAGGGACATAACGACCGGGTCCTTCGCTGGTTCCTTGCCCTACAACCCTATCGCTTCACCACAGTACACCGAAAAGGGGCAGACCAAGGAAACGCGGACTACCTGTCCCGTTATCCCATGTCCTCACCCGGTACACGAAAGACACCTAGGGGAAGGGGATGTGATGGATCCTTTCCCCCGGTCCCCAATCCCTCACGCCCACCGCCCGGATTACCTCCTCTACAGCGCTATCCCTTCCAGGACCCACAAAACCGAAGGATCACCAAAGCGTCCGTGACAACGGAGTGCCCGCCCCTCTCTCTCTTTCAGGGTCCAATCAGTAGTGACGAAGGAGCGGAAGGACTCGGCCGGTGCCCCGGAAGTCCCGTCCACCTACAACCAGACGACCACAGAAAAGGCGGAACCGAAAAGACTGACGGCGTCGAAAGATCGTGGCAGGAACTCTCGGCTGGCGATAACGCGGAAAACGAAGACGGAAGCGGAGAACTCGAGGAGTGGTCGGAAGACTGGTGGAGTCCCACGGAGGTAGCTGAAGAGCGGCCGTAACTCGGAGGAGAGTTACGGCGGAGCGCGTGAGTACCTTCCACCATACCCTCAGTCCATTAGGTGCTCTGTGCACATACGAAACCCCCCCTTTGTATATAGAATCCCTCTCTCTTTGCAATCCCATCCAGCCACCTTGTAAATTGTATACAGCACCCTGCACCGTGTACATAGGTTTTTCTCACGACCCTTTCAGAGCACCCTTCCTGTACCAACCCCTTGCCTTTCCCCTTCTTGCCCCTTTTCCCACACGGTCTGTTTCCTCCTCTTCACCTTTGGTCTCGGGGACAGTGTCTTCATCTGAGTCCCTGCAGGACTAACGGCTCCTCTTTCTTTCTCTTCCGGTCCTCCGAGGAGTACCCGCCCTATCCACCGTCGCCGGTTGCAACCAAGAACGGAGACGTCCCGGAAGTACCGACGCCGACGACCGCAACGAGGGAGTCTTCCCCAGCTATCTCTAAACCCTCAACCCCGTGTAAACGGAACTTGTGTTCATTAAAGCGACACTATAGCCCACTATATCTGGCCTCCTCGTCTGATTTTCCAGCCCGCAACGCCCACATGCCGACAAGAACTAACTATAACTGAGGAATTTCAATGGTTTTGTACAAGTGAAATGTCCAGCTAACTATAACACCCCTGAAAACCTATGGTTTTTTCAGTGAATTTCTAAGGTTTTTTAAATGCTAATTCCTAACTATAACATGTCTGAAACCTATGGTTTCTTTCAGTGAATTTCAAAGGTTTTTAAATGTTAATTGCTAACTATTAACAGGTCTGAAAACTATGGGTTTTTCAGTGTATTTCAAAGATTTCTTAAATGACAATTTTTAAATGTAATAATAGTATTTTTGTGATACTGATTTTCTACATTTTTTTAACTATTTATTTTTACATATTCTATTTTTAAATATTGAAACTTTTTTTGTTTTATATATTTTCTTTAATATATTTATAATTTTTTCTTTATTGTTTTTTTTCCAAATTTTATTTTTTTGGGGAATCGCGCACCTAAAGCCTACCTTTCTTGATCGCTGCGCGGAACCTAGCCACCACTTTAGGATTGTTGTGTAGGATCTGCATAGGATGTGCGATGGGTGCGTATTTTCCTGCGCGATCGCTATGCGACGGGTACGCGACTCCAGACGCATACGCGACACATACGTATTACTTTATGCGACGCTTGCGTGTGACATCATATACGTGTTCGATGCGTTAGGAATTGCGCACCCAGCGCGTGCACACGAGGGGGCCGCGCTGAGCGCCACGCTGGGTGCACGACTCCTAATTTGCCCGTAAAAAAAAGAATTAGCACCTATCACTAATTTCTATTCTCCCCGGGGACCCCATCCCCCGGGGCCTATATACAACGTTGGGGACTGTAGGGGGAACCGCAATGCCCCCACGGTCCCAGCCGGCTCCTGGCGTCCTTCGGGAGCCGGCTTTGCTTTTCAACACGGGGAGCTGCTAACATGCAGCTCCCCTTCTGGAAAAGCAATATGGTTTGCATTTTGAAAGAGAGAGCAGATTTCCCTGCTCTCTCTTTCAAAATCCAAACCAAGTTTGCTATGTCAGGGCGGGAGCCTTGGCTCCCGCCCTGCCATAGCAAACAGCAGTGTCCCGGGGGTGGGCACCCCGAGACACTGCAGGAGCCGGCCCAGAGGGGTGGCGTGCCCCAGGGCCATCAATGGCTCCAGGACGGGGGCCATGCGGCCCCCCACCCACAATATCAAAAGCCCCGGGGGGTGGTGGTCCCCAGGGCTGGGGGCGCCCCCATCAAATTTAATATATTTGCCCCCGGGATTTTGCCCCCCGGGGACTAAATAATAAAGAAGCGCTGGAGCCCGCGCTTCATTTTATTTATTGTTTTATGGCAGGATCCGCGCACCCTGTGCGCATTTTGACGTTTTTAAACAACAAAAATGGTTTGGGCCCTGGGGGTCCTTGGGGAACCCCTAAGCAGGTCTAGAGGGTCAGGGTATTTCTACCCTGCCCCCTTTATACGTTGTGCACACTTGATCCACTGATTTCTTGAGCCTCGCTTCTACCGAGGCACAAAATGGCTGCCAAAACTTCCTGGTTTGGAATGTTGACAGCCAGTTAACAGCCAATTAGGGTGCGCGCTGGGTGCGCATAGGGTGTGCGGATCCTCCGAGGCCATAGATATATATGTGATGTTACTTTTGATTGTCTCAGCAACTACTGAACGGATTTACACCATTTAACCAAAAGGCACGAGTGTGAACCAAGGGCTACCTCTTTGCCAAATTTGGTGTACATCCGTTCAGAAGTTCGGGCTGTAGCTGAGATTAAAGGTTCCTTAGGAAAAATGCATGGGAAAAACTCATTTTGGGACCCCCTTTTATCTCGGCCCCCGCTTGACGAATCACCCTGAGACTTTCAGGATAGGAGCGGACTGGAGCGCCGCACCACTTTTGAAAATTTCACGAAGATTCGTCAACCGGCGCCAAAGTTATTCCAAATAGAATGTTGCGGATTTCCTATGGATAATAGGTCCTAACTATAACTACCTACTGGCGACCGCCAGTAGGTAATAAATATAAATATATATATATATACATATATATATTTAGACTAAGTAGTGGTTAAGGAGTCGTTGTTTAGACTGTAGTTGTTCCGGTGGTCGTTGTTCCATCATGCAATTCACTCTACGTCACTCCACTCCACTCTACGCCACTCCATTCTATGCCACTTCACGCAACCCCTCTGCACTTCATGCAACACCACTACTGTGTACGTCACTTCATAACATTACCCTCTACTCAACTTTGGAACACTTCACTTCACGCCCCTTTACACCAATAACTTTGAGCCATACTGAATAGCAGTCACACTAGAGTACAACATGGCTAAAAGATATTGGCAAGCCATAGGCGAGGCCTATTGGCTATGCCAATGCTAGTTTTGTGTTACTAGTGGAAAAACAGCCTGCACCAAAAAAGTGTGGATCATGTGTCTGTACCTTGAATTGCACCACTCACCTTTTGAGGGTTATTCAACTCTGCGATCTGAAAAAAATAGTGAAAAATGGCTCCTAACAGGCACCCATAGTACAGAATTCAGAATACTGCTGAAAGGAGCTTGTTTTACAAGACCATTTCAAGTGTGAACACTCCACTGTCTACTTGATTGACAGAAAAGTGACAAGACACATTACTCATTGCAGCCACAGCAGCTAAGTAGCCTGGAAAGCAGTTAATTGTCTGTGGTTTTTGGTATATCACCTTGGGAAGCATCAATAATTCACTGTCTCAATGAATGCCATCTAAATAAACAACGAGGCGGTACCTGAAACTTACAGATAAAGGGCTTTTCTTGCCTGGCTGTTATGGGGCAATGCTTTTGCTTATTCAGCAGAAATGCTGCTATGATATCAGGTAACTAAGTCACAAAATCTAGCGGGAATATCAATAGAAAGGCAGTGAACTGCCACTATGTTCTTAATTCAGCCTGCTCTCCTCCCCTAGACACAACCTGTAATAATCAAATATGAAGCACGAACACCCTAACAGCTTATCTGTTATTCGCCAAAGAGCTGACCAGGGGTAAAGTACCATTCAAAACAATCTTCCGACCTGAGCAGCAGGTTGACTTCCAAACATGCAAACCCAAGCACACATTGGGCATTTTGCAGTTCAAGTGGCCAGCCACACGTTACCATGGTCTGTCTGAGAGGTCTGAGAGGGACCTGGCAGTAGTTGCTGAGATCACCACTGGTTTACCAGGGTGTGAGACACAGCTGCGATCTGTTGGTAACAGAAGTGGAGAACTGGGAGACTTTCAGGCATATGAAACCGCAGCTGCAGATTTATTTTATGGTGTCCCTGTTGTGCTTGCAAAGACCACAATCTGTTTCATCATATTGCCCCAAGTTTCCGCATCTTTCTGCTGCATTGCTAAGTGCCATCCCTACTGTGGTGGTGTTGAGATACCTTTAGGGCCTCATTTTTGAGGTTCTTGCAGCCGCAGTGCGTGCGGGTAACAGCGGTGGGGCCGAGTAAGAGGGGTTGTTGAGGGACGATGCAGAGGGAAAATTAATTATTTATTTAATTTTCCCTCTGCATGCTTCCTCGAAATCCCCCATTACCCGGCCTCACCGCCCACCATTGTTACTTGCAAGGACTGCGGCTGGGTTCTTGTAATAGGGCAGTCCTGCAGGCCTTTGAGGAATGCTGCCCAACGGCAAAAGAAAAAGGTAGGAATGCTACGTATCTATCAGATACAGTGCAATCCTGTGCTTTTCCCCTGTGCCAGCGCACAATGGGCTGCCGTGCGCCAACACAGACACCTTTGTACCAGGGTGCAAGGGTGCCTGCATTGCCTGGATTTTTGTGCAGGAAGGGAACCTTCTATGTGTAAAGCAGAATGTAGCACACTTTGAAAAAGAAAAAACAAGGAGAAATAAATATATTTCTCCTCGATGTGCCTCCCCAGGGGAGGCGTAAATTTTTGGGGCTGCCTCAGATTTATGATTTCTTGAAAATCTGTGGCAGTGTCAGAAAAACATGGATGTTGCTGGGAATGCCCCAAGCAACACCCATTGCACACCCTTTTACTGTAGAAAACTGCTTTAAAGGGAACAATATTTACAAGGCAGCATTACGCCCAGAACAGTGGCTTAGTGCTGCCTTGTAAATAGGGCAACATATGCAAAAGATACAATTGATGGATGGAATACTGGACAATGCAAGCATTCACCCCCAGTCACAAGGATCTGGGTTTAATTCATCATTCTTTTGCTCACCACACCAGCCCAGTTTGTACCCAGCCATATGCAAATCAGTCTTGACCCTGTTCCTTATGGGAACAGTCCAGCCCGAACTGCCAAGCAAGGTCCTTCCTGGACCCGAGACAAGCATCCTGGGACTGGTTTCGGGGCATCACACTTCATCAGCCAGGCTAGCTTGAATCCAGTGGTGTGGTGAGCACGGGACCCAAGTTTGGGCATAGCCTTCCCACTTAGGGCAACATACGCAAAAGAAACAATTGCTGGACGGAATGCTGGACAATGCAAGCATTCACCCCCAGTCACAAGGATCTGGGTTTAGTCCAGCATTCTTTTGCTCACCACACCACCCCAGTTTGGACCCAGCCATATGCAAATCAGTCTCGACCCTGTTCCTGGCTGAGGGCTGAAACCGGTCCTCGGATGCTTGTTTCCAGTCCAGGGAGAACCTGGCCTGGCAGTTCGGGCTGGACTGTTCCCATTGGGTAAAGGGTCAAGACTGATTTGCATATGCCTGGGTCCAAACTGGAATGGCATGGTGAGGAAAAAAACGATGGATTTAGGCCCAGATCTCTGTACTGGGGTGAATGTATGACATTGTTCTGCATTCTGACCATCAATAGTTCTTTTTGCATTTGTCACCCCGAGTGGGACGGGTATGCTCCGACGTGAGTCCTGTGCTCTCCATGCCACTGGAATCAAGCTATCCTCGCTGAAGAGGGGTGAAACCCCGAAACCGGTCCTAGGATGCTTATTTCCAGTCCAGGGAGGACCTGGCCTGGAAGTTCGGGCTGGACTGTTCCCATTGGGCACAGGGTCAAGACTGATTTGCATTTGGCTGGGTCCAAACTGGAATGGGATGGTGAGCAAAAAAACGATGGAGTTAGGCCCAGATCTCTGTACTGGGGTGAATGTATGACATTGTTCTGCATTCTGTTCATCAAATGTTCTTTTTGCATATGTCACCCCGAGTGGGACAGGTATGCCCAGACGTTGATCCCATGCTCTCCATGCCACTGGAATCAAGCTCTCCTGGCTGATGAGGGCTGAAAGCCTGAAACCAGTCCTAGGATGCTTGTTTCCAGTCCAGGGAGGAACTGGGCTGACAGTTCGTGCTTGACTGTTCCCATTGGGTGCAGGGTCAAGACTGATTTGCATATGGCTGGGTCCAAACGGGAATGGCATGGTGACCAAAAAAACGATGGATTTAGGCCCAGATCTCTGTACTGGGGTGAATGTATGACATTTTCCCGCATTCTGTTCCTCAATTGTTCTTTTTGCCTTTTTGACAAAATGTGACATTCGAACGGCGCATGGGGCCTCATAAATAAGGCCCTTTGGGAGAGATTTACTACTTTTTCACAAAGGGCAGTGCAGCAGCCGTAAAAGTTGCACTGCATGAAAAGGAGAGAGGAGGAGAGTGCCAAATTTACTAAAATAAGGCACTCTCCTCCCCTCTCTCTAGCGCCGGTGCTGAAATCAGCTACCGTGCGCCACGGAGACACCTTTGCGCCATGGTGCAAGGGTGTCTCCATGTGTCTAGCATAGGTTTTGTACTGGAAGGGTCTATGCTGAGACTTACTTGAAGCCTTTTCCCTCTTTGTTGCTTGCTGTACAGTGCAGCACACATGCAAAGTTGGAAAAGGAAGGAGAAATGTAAGCATTTCACCTTCGTGTTGCCTACTTTGAAAGGGTGCAGTTTTCTGACGCTAAACCCATTCTATTTCATTTAGTAAATTTGGTTTAGCGTTGGAGACCTTGGGTGGTTGCATGGGAAAGTCCATGCTCCACCCATGGTATGCCCCCTTGATGTTAAGTAATGCAATGCAGCACCATGCTCTGCTTTGCATTAATTTCACGTTATTTTCAGCACTTAACAAGTTTAGCTCTAGAAAGTAAATCGTAACAAAAAGATTTGTGCAGATTTACGCCACTTTTGTGATGTAAACATGGCATAAAATCTTAGTAAATCTTCCCCTTTGTTTTTTTGTTGTGAATTTCAGTTTTGTTTATCCTATTTCAGATGGACCTGTGTTTTTTCCACCTCAACATCTGTTTATAGATAGCCATCACTGACTGCAGAGTTTGGATAGGGAATGGCTGCAGCCCCTGTACACTACTTGTAAAAGGCAACTTACTTCTAAACACATACTTTAAACATTGAAAGCAGAGTTTGCCTGCGGAGCAGGACCTACAGCAAGGCTCTATATCCTACCAGTACAGTCTCCATACATCTTTTGGCTCAATGCAGCAGATGTTGTTCATACAGCCTAGCGTTAAGTAAAACCCTGCAAATAACCTGGCACAGTAGTCGTACTGCAAAAATCCTTGTCGATAAGTAGCCTCCATCATTATTTCCATAATATTACTTGAATTATATACTTGAGGAGAGAGGAATGGGTGAAATTGTATGTCAGTGACTGATTGCATGAAACTAAGCAAGTGAGTGAGAGGGATTGTACTGCAGAGGTTGCAAGCATAGCCTGCATTCTAACCAAACACTGCATCTGATGCACAACAGGTGACAGTCCTTGATGTGCGTTGTGAGAAATTGGATTGCTGGTTGAAGGGGGTCAAACCCTACTCAACTGACAGCCACAATCCTTGTCAGGGTGAACCACAAAAAGTAACTAAGTTAATCCGTGCTTGGCCCTCTGCAATCAGGCATAACTCAGACTGACTGCGATAGAGAACAGGCCAGACACAGATCCAAGTTTGGCCTGCTGAGGATTGTAGTTTATGTGCTTGGCTTTCAGTCTGCGCAGCATTGCTTTGCGAGGGTTTGCATCGACTGACGTCTGCTCTGATGAGAAGCTGTGAGGGCTGTGATTCTAGAGTGGTTCTGAGGGTTCCCATTTTATGCCTGGTGCCCGCTTTGAAGTGGGAGAAGCTTTTTCAGTTTTCCCCCTAAAGAGGTGTCTAGAATTTCCTGCCTCCTTGTCATAGTCCCAGTCTGCATTGGGGCATAATAAATTGGTGTGAAGTCCCTTTGTGGGAGCTGAGCCAGTGCCTTTGAGGAACAAGTGAAGTAGGTGACAGATCCCCCCACTCCATCCTCCCAAAGATGGCCCCTCCTGCCAAAACTCAAATCCTCTGTTAGAAATGGGGGTCTATAGTTGGCAGAGGTATGCACAATTGTCCAAGTAGAGACACTTGCTTCTAGTCAGGGTAAGGTAGTTACACACTTTAGATAACCCCTGCTCACTCCCTTGGTAGCTCGGCACGACAGGCTTATCCCAAAGGCAATGTGTAAAGTATTTGTACTCAAAACACACACTAACACAGTGAAAAAAACATAAATGGACACCACACCAGTTTAGAAAAATAAAGTATCTTTAATCTAAACCAAACAAGACCAAAATGACAATAATCCAACTTCAGGTATCAAGATATCGCTTTTAGAATAGTTATTTCAAACATAAAACTTGTAAAAACAAAAGAGCTCCACCTGAGGCTTCAGACGACGTTGTGATAAGCATAAATCCAAAGTACGGTGCTGAACGCAAGGTGCGTGGTGTCGGGCACAAAGTCACAAGGACCCCCAAACAACAGTACCTTGGAAACAAAGTCTATGAACAAATCATGGCGTCATGGAGGTGAGGCATCGGTGCCGAGGTCGAGCCCAGTTCTCTGGTTGCCACAGGGGAGGGGAGGCATTGAGTCCATGAGGAGGGGAGACATCGATACCAGGACAGGGGAAGTTATACAGCGTCAGTGGTGAGGTGCCTGTTCCAGTGAGGCAAAGCAAAGTTGAAGAGTTTGTGAAGTCACCCTCGTCAGTTATCAGCTGCATGATGCTGACGCCGGCGGTAACGGCATCTGTGCGAGCGCTGGCAACAGGAAGGCCGATAATTGCAGGCGTGAAAGGGCGTCGGAGCTGTGGTGCAGGCGGGGCGGTGCGTCGTGCACTTCATGAGCGTGAGCCCGACTTCGGGGCAGCTCGCCGCATCACTGGTGGCAGAGCTGATGGCGTCGGAATTGTTTTTCTTGCTTTGCAGCACCAACCACACAATTATCAGGAC